>NC_041395.2:20476563-20849896 GCF_900747795.2 Erpetoichthys calabaricus | reverse complement strand
AGCGGCCATCCCCTCAGAGGGACGACTGGAGACTTACTGCCTCTCTGAACACTGATATTTAATTAAAAGCACACTTGGGGTCTTCCACGTGATGTTCTCCCTGATTTCTTTTGCCCCTGAACTATGCCCGGTGTGCTTTACTCTCCTGTGACGGCCATTTACCACCCTGGTACTTGGTAGGCACTCGGCTCTTTGGCTCATAGACTGAAGACTGGAACTTTCAGGGTTGAGACCACCTCAGTCAAACACACGCCTCCAACTCAATTTGTTCCATTCAGGAAACGAATAAGGCGGCCAAGGCTCCTACTTTGCATATTTTCCAGGAATAAAAATTGTGTGAAAGCCGCTAATGTGTGCTTCTCATTTAATGGTCGACACAGTTCATAAAGTGTAAGAGGTCGGTTGGCATCAAGTCCTTCCATCCAGATGGGGCAAAGTAAATCTGTTAAGGGCAGCCAAGTACGTGAATTCAAAAATAAAATAAAATGGAGATTGCTCTGTAACTTTTTTTTACATTCACATCTCATTATAGGAATACTCCACCCAACATGGATAGATTTATATCACTTACCCAATGCACTAGATTAGTGGTGGGCAAGAAAAGTTTTTAATTTTACCAATTAGTTTGAAAACTCGGAAACGCTCTTGTAATTAGGCACACACTATGACTAACTGAAGGTGACAGCTCCAGTGACTGAGGAGTCACAAGACTACAGTCTGTAAATGTGACTCGCCTTCCCATTTAAAAGCCATTATGAGTCGTTTCAAGACACGAGATGAGCTGCAGGGACGGCGAATGACGACACATCAGTCTGGAGACGTCTAACTCCAAGAAACAAACCTCAGGCAGTTCTGCTGATCCCAGTCTGGCTAATCAGTGAAATCAGCTTTACAGTCACTTTAAAGACAATGGCACAATACCTGATGGTCTCAATGCTACTACTCTACACTCCTCTTCTTCTCAGTTTCCCCCTCCTGTCATCACTGCAAAAGACATCTGCAGTTTATTCAAAAAGCAAACTACCAGGGGAGTGAAAATTACATTAACACTAATGGTACTGCTATGTATAAACATATACATTTTTTGAACATATACAGTACTGTTCAAAAGTTTTAGGCAGGTGTGAAAAAATGCTGTAAACAAAGAATGTTTTTAAAAATGAAAGTGTTAATCATTTATTTTCATCAATAAACAAAAGGCAGTGAATGAACAAAAGAGAAATCTAAATCAAATCAATATTTGGTGTGACCACCCTTTGCCTTCAAAACACCATCAATTCTTCTAGGTACACTTGCACACAGTTTTTGAAGGAACTCGGCTGGTAGGTTGTTCCAAACATCTTGGAGAACTAACCCCAGATCTTGTGTGGATGTAGGCTTCCTCACATCCTTCTATCTCTTCATGTAATCCCAGACACACTCGATGATGTTGAGATCAGGGCTCTGTGGGCGCCATACCATCACTTCCAGGACTTCTTGTTCTTCTTTACGCTGAAGATAGTTCTTAATGACTTTGGCTGTATGTTTGGGGTCATTGTCCTGCTGCAGAATAAATTTGGGGCCAATCATACGCCTCCCTGATGGTATTGCATGATGGATAAGTATCTGCCTGTATTTCTCAGCATTGAGAACACCATTAATCCTGACCAAATCTCCAACTCCATTTGCAGAAATGCAGCCCCAAACGTTCAAGGAACCTCCACCATGCTTCACTGTTGCCTGCAGACACTCATTATTGCACCGCTCTCCAGCCCTTCGACGAACAAACTGCCTTCTGCTACAGCCAGATATTTAAAATTTTGACTCCTCAGTCCAGAGCACCTGCTGCTATTTTTCTGCACCCCAGTTCCTATGTTTTCATGCATACTTGAGTCGCTTGGCCTTGTTTCCACGTCGGAGGTATGGCTTTTTGGCTGCAACTCTTCCATGACGACCACTTCTGGCCAGACTTCTCCGGACAGTAAATGGGTGTACCTGGGTCCTACTGGTTTCTGCCAGTTCTGAGCTGATGGCCCTGCTGGACATCTTCCGATTTCGAAGGGTAATAAGCTTGATGTGTCTTTCATCTGCTGCACTAAGTTTCCTTGGCCGACCACTGCGTCTACGATCCTCAACGGTGCCCGTTTCTTTGTGCTTCTTCAAAAGAGCTTGAACAGCACATCTTGAAACCCCAGTCTGCTTTGAAATCTTTGTCTGGGAGAGACCTTGCTGATGCAGTAGAACTACCTTGTGTCTTGTTGCTGTGCTCAATCTTGCCATGACATGAAACTGTCTTCCACAACCTCACCTTGGCAGCAGAGTTTGGCTGTTCCTCACCCAGTTTTCAGCCTCCTACACAGCTGTTTCTGTTTCAGTTAATGACTGTGTTTCAACCTACGTGTGACATTGATGATCATTAGCACCTGTTTGGTAGAATTGGTTGATCAGACACCTGACTAGAATCCTACAAAATCCCTGACTTTGTGCAAGTGGACCTATAAGAATTGATGCTGGTTTGAAGGCAAAAGGTAGAAACACCAAATACTGATTTGATTTAGATTTTTCTTTTGTTCGCTCACTTTGCATTTTGTAAATTGATAACAATAAACAATCATTATTTATATTTCTGACAGCATTCTTTGTTTACAGCATTTTTTCACACAGTACTGTATATGTGCCACATATGGTACATGTGTTGAACATGATGGCGAACAGGCCGAGACAATCCTGTAGATCATCTTGCACATGTGAAGTACTAGGGGTCTCTGCCCCCTGCGGACCCTACACGCTCATCATTTCCCAGATCTGCCACTTGCGATGAATCGTGCTGCGCTTTTGGATAAACACGAATATCAACTCTGTCATTGATATCTCCATCTTTCGAAACTATTATCGCAGACAATTTATCACATGTTGGTTTATTATATATGCAAGTGTGATCTTTTGGATTCATATAGAAATCCAAGAAAACTTCTTTGTCCGTCTTTTTCAGATAAATTTCGTGTAAAGTGTGACACTTTTGGACGTATGGATTTGTATCCATTATTGGCTGTAGAATGTCTAATACGTCTGATCGTTTAACTCTTTCGATTCTATGTTGCATCGCTTCTCCATGATCATAAATATAAACCTGACTGAATTGTGTTTTCTTTGAAATTAAACTTGTTGTAGCTTTAATTGTTGCGGGACCACAGGTTCTCATAGTGTATGGTCCTGAATCGTGTAAATCTACGTTTTGAGCATTGAATGATGTGAACGCGAACAGATTATTGTATATTCGGAGTTTTTCCTGTAGTGTTTGTCGATTTCACTTTCACCAAATAACAAATCTTTTAATTCTCACTGATACGCCTCTTCATTGGGAAGAAATGCGACTTTTCCCTGATGGCAACATGAATTAGACGATCTGCAAGTCTCCGACTTAAAGTTTAAAGCCGAACAATATCTACATACTTCTGTCATATCACCTATGTTCATATATTCGATCTCTTTTCGCTGTTACGTTATTTCACCATTTGTTTGCGCTAATGTATCTTTCCTATCAGTTTTTTGAGACTTTTGAATTTTATTACTTTCATAATCTCTCACCTGCTCTGTATGTGTATCGCGCCAACTTTTTTGAACCTCTTTACGACGATCTACTTTGTCTTCTACTCTTTGTCTTTTATTTCCACCCCTGCTTGGACCTGCTAGGTTTTCAATTCCACTTGGTCCAGGTTGATTATTATTTTCTGAATTTGCACTTAAATTATTATTGTTGTTTTTTGAATTCTTTTCTCTCTTTTCGATGCCCTGCCCTTTCTTCTTCGCTTAGTTGTTAACATTTCATTTAGAATGTATAAAATTATTGTCCAGAAAAGGACTATATCAAAGGAAACGAATATATTGTATGTCTTGTATTAAAATGAGGAAAACGTAAAAATGTATAAGAGCTGAGAGCACAGGAACTGTGTCTGACAATAGCATTCACACGAATGAGAGGTGAGTGGACCACGGGCCTGGCACAAAGTCTCGTCTCGTTGGACTTGAAATTATCTCTCTGAAAAAGTCTCGTCTCGTCCCAGGATTTTTTTATATAATAGAGAGATGTTTTGTGAATAAATTGTTTCCACCATTGAAATGTTAATATAATTTTGACTCACCCTGTATTAAAAATGCTGCGGGCTTGGACCTTCTTTCCCCTTCCACACTGTGGTACTGTGCAGACCAGTTGTCTACAGTATTTGGGGAAAACTGTTGATCTAGGGAATCCATTCCTGGGCTCCCAATTACCAGGATCCTGGGATTCCCGGACATTTTTCATTCCCGGGAATGAAACTGCTGTAAACGGGAACGGCCAACCTCGCATATATAGCGTGTAAAAGTGTAAAAATCGATCAAGAAATAACAGAGTTATAGTTGAAAATAATTAAGTGGCACGTTTTTTGGCCCACGGTGTAGTGTGTTGCTCATTAATTCAGTCAACAACAGACCAGCAGCAGTCAGTCTCCCGGCTCCCACTAAGACTGAGCACAGTGGACTGGGAGGTGTCCGCACTCTGCAGCTCACGAATGCCGGGACGGGGCAGAGTTCATTGACATCTGTGCTGTTGACAGCTTTGAACAGCAACTTGAAATTGCAATGCGTCAGTCTGTTGCATCCTCATTATCTGTGCTAAGAAACTTGCCATCACAGGGTGATGACAAGAAACTGGATGCATCAGTAAAAGCTGAAATGGCGGTGTTTCAGAGCAACGGCAAGCGTGGGCGTTGTTTAGAACAAGTGTATCAGTATCTGATGACTGTGCCGCCTGCTTCAGTGGAGGCAGAGCGTGCTTTCTCAGCGGCTGGCATACTCTGCACGAAGGTGCGCTCTCGCCTGGACAGCCGCACGCTCGATACGTTGTGCTTTCTACGCTCTTATTAACGCAACTAACTAGATACATGTACTTATATGACAGCATGAACTGCTTGTCGTTAAGGTTAGTCTTTTATTGGTGTCAACATATTGCAGTAGTTTTATTAAAAACAAGACATTAAGCCCGTTACAATAACAGGCGCTAGAACAGTAGTCCATAAACATTAGTAGGAACAGCCTGTATTAAATGGCAAGGGACCTTTTACCTCATTAAATTTTTTCCGTAAAATGCCTGTAATTTTCTCTGACGGTAATACTGGCTTTGCTGTCCGTAATATGCGTTTAATTTTCTGTCACAACGGTGGGCAATCAGCAGATTCTCCCCAGCAACTGATGTAATGTGTGCGAAAATAAATCTACTTTTACTTTACACTTTACCGGCCCAAGCTTTCTTAATCGCAAATCTGACATCCTCAGAGTGAACACTTGCACAACAATGGGGAAGCTGGTCTCCGCGTCTCAGTACCCGATTGGATTTTTCGTGTTTTCTGTTTTAGGTTTTAACCTCATTTACCGAAATCCAATTGGATCTGCCGCGCGATATTTTATAGGTCCCGCCCTCTCTGTCTTGTGTGACGCGTCAGGCGGCCTTTGAAGCATCGCACCGTGCCCCGCGCATGCGCACTTCACCAGAAGACACACGGACACTGGACGCACACAGGGGTTTTATTAAAGAGGATAGGTGTCGCTCGTCCTAAAACCGTTCACATGTGAGATGCCCGTACACTCAAAATCATCAAAATCTCAACATCGAATCTTTGGACGATTACAATGCTTTCCGAATACTTTGTATACGAGAAAGTAAAAAATGAAACCTGACCATACGCTGAGCACAACATAGGAGACAGTCCACAGACTGTCCGGTCCCACCAATTCTTGTAAGCAAAATTTGGTTGACCTAAGTGAAAGCATACTCAGGTTATCATGTTTACACACACACACATGGTATTTTTGGACTCCGGGAGGTCTAAAAACGTCGAGATTCATCAAAATCTCAAAATGGAATTATTGGAGGATTCCAATACTTACCCTGTACCTCGTATACGAGCAAGTCAGGGAGGTCTAAAACATCGAGATTCATCAAAATCTCAACATCAAATATTTGGACAATTAATATACTATGCCCATACTTTGTATACGAGAAAGTAAAAATCTCAGGAGATGATCATAGATTTCAGGAAACCTGCTCACATGTTAATGGCTCAGCCATTGGGATGACAGAATCCTTTAAATTACTGGGCACCGTGCTGTCACAAAACCTTAAATGGGACAAAAACATCACATGCATTATTGAGAATCAGCCCATCAGAGAATGTTGTGTTTACGTCACCTGAGGAAGACCAATCTCCCTTCAAGCAATACTGGCCCAAATCTACACCACAATCACCGAGTCCATTCTGAGCTCACATCTCTGACTGTCTGGTTTGGTGCTGAGGCTGACGTGCAGCACATCATCAGAGCCTGTGACAGGACCATAGGCTGTTACTCACCGCACATTGAAGTCCAGGGTGAGGAAGATGGGCCTTCATTAAGATCTTTACTGATCTGACTCACCTGCTCCAAAGACTTCCCTCCAGCAAACGTGCAGTGAGAGTTGAAACAACACGTCAACTAATTGTGACTTATCAGGCCTGAGCTTCTACTCCATATCTACGTAGACCTGCACACTGGACGGCCTGGACATTTTAATCCTACTATCCCTTTATTTTTTGTATTTCCCTTCTATGCTGCATCATATGTTATCATTTTATCTTCTTATATTTATCTTTTATATTCTGAGTTGTCCTTGCATGCTGCACCAACACTATCAAGACAAATTCCGAGTGCACATTAGTGTGCCTGGCCAATAAAGAGAACTCTGATTCTGACAAACTGGACTCTGCCTTTCCACAATGACGTGATTCTACTAACAGCACCAGGGCAGCAGTCATAATGAACAAAGATGGAATCAGCAGATGGAACAATCAATCAATTCATCAATCAATCAATCAATCAATCAATAGCCAAGGTCGAAAAGCAGAAAGAGGAGATTTAATAAACACAAGCCAAGACATGAGACAAGAATCTCAAGTAGCAAATTGTAGTGTGAAAAACAGAACAAATCATTAAAGAGAATATCAAGCAGAATACACATCAGAGGAGAAAAGGGGTAACGATATCGGTGGAGTCCATCAGGGGTCTACCCTACAACTGTTACTTTGTATTTATATGAATGACATCAATTTGTTAGTAAACTAATTTAATTCACAGTTGGCACCAAACCTGCAGCAACAGCAAACAATAAGGAGGCAGCGAAAACAACACAGAAACTCTGGGACGGCACTGAAAACTCGACAATGCGGCTTAATCTAAAGAGAGGTCTGGTCGAGTCCGACTCTGTGTGACTGGATGGACTGGAGCACACCAGGCATTTCTATCCGAATGTTCTTCTCTGAGTGAATGTCATTGTTATGATTTAAGAGTCCTAAAGCACTGAAGAGTCCCAACAGTTTGGAAAACACGTCTAATAATACCCACTTTACTGGTCAAAACCCCGGCTAGATAAGGAGGCAAATGCAGGGTCTTTATAAAATCAAAAGATTTATTCTTACAAAATGCTCTTTTACACTGTAAAGCTCCAAAGAGCACAAAAGGCATAATGGAGTTGCCAAAAAAAGTGATCCAAGGTGAACAACATCTAAATAGGGTGGTCCGAAAAAAAAAAAAACAGAACGGGGCAAGGGGGGCAAAACTCCAAAATATACAAAAGGGACAAGCTGAGCAAACCACAAGTAAACTCACCAACTCCGAAGCCCATATCTGTCTATCTATTATATAGTGCCTTTCATATCTATCTATCTATCTATTATTTAGTGCCTTTCACATCTATCGATCATATAGTGCCTTTCACATCTATCCATCTATCTATTATATAGTGCCTTTCACATCTATTATATATTGCCTTTCATATCTATCTATTTAGTGCCTTTCACATCTAATCTATCGATCATATATATAGTGCCTTTCACATCTATCCATCTATGTATCATATTATATAGTGCCTTTTATATCTCTATTAGTGCCCATCACATCTATCTATCATATAGTGCCTTTCACATCTATCCATCTATCTAATTATATAGTGCCTTTCATATCTATCTATCTATTATTTAGTGCCTTTCACATCTATCGATCATATAGTGCCTTTCACATCTATCCATCTATCTATTATATAGTGCCTTTCACATCTATTATATATTGCCTTTCATATCTAATCTATCGATCATATATATAGTGCCTTTCACATCTATCCATCTATGTATCATATTATATAGTGCCTTTTATAACTGTCTATTATATAGTGACTTTCACATGTATCTATTTAAGCACAGTAGATGTCTTTCTGGAACTTTCTCAAGTTTTCCACTATTCAGCGTGTCTTACAGATTTGGCCTCAGGTGCCTCTGCCTTTTCTAAATCCAGCTGGTGCTACACTCCATGAAAAGAGACCTCAATTTTAGACACTCGATGGGAAGGACTTAGAGATGAACTGCAGTACCCATTGTAATGAGACAAAAGAAGCCAAAAAGGATATTTGGGGGTCCACCCTGTATACTTGAAACAATTCAAAAAGGCAGGAACAGAAATCCAAGTAGCCTTCATAGACAGAGTCCAAGTCAAGACTCAAATTAACAGAGAGTGAGAGAGTTTTATGGGGGGTTCTAGGAAGAGGCGGGTCAGATGGGCTGCACCCAGAAGTGACATCAGGCATTGTGTAGATCAGGGGTCCCCAAATCTGGTCCTGGAGGGCCCTTGTGGCTGCAGGTTTTCATTCTAACCCTTTTCTTAATTAGATCTGACAAGGGGGCTCCACCCCCTGCTTGCTTCATTCGCCTACCCCTGGCGTTTTGAACCCGTGCCCGCCGGGCAGCCGTAGGTTACTTTTGTATTGGCCTCTCTTTCAACCTCATGTAGCAGTTTTATAGACTTAGCTAATGGGTGATTGTTTATGACCTTAGTGACGTTTCTCATTATAAGCTCCGTGCATTGTTTTCAGGAAGGTTCACTCGTTGATAGATTGCGTCATCTGGATCTAAGATGTATATTTCTGCAAAGTTGCGTTCGTGATTTGTTTCAGGGTGCACTGTTCCAATGCGATGTAATATTTGTCCACAAACGCGAAAGCAGTATGGGCCATTGCCAGCTGGTGGCTTGATATTTACCCCGGTAGATGCAAAAGCAAATGAACTATTGTAGGATCTAATGCAGTTCATAAAGTTTTCACTTTCAAGCACATCGTTAGTTAGAAGCTTCTGTAGATATTCAGGATATTCATGTAAAGGAGGCAGTCTAACTTGACCCTTTTGACAACAACGTGTAAACTCATTAGTTGTATTGCCAGTTGTTTCTTCAGGGAAGTTAAGTGAATGACAATGATTGAAGATGACATTCATTATTCCAATGAATTTTCATTAATAGTGGACTCATTATAGAACGCGTTGTCAGCCAGTTGGCGGAATTGTTTAGCAGGTGTTTGTCGTTACTGTCTTTGACGTTTATGTGTTGTCTGTGCCGTTTGAGAGGCGCGTTGTTGTATGTCCAGTATTTGGGACGTGTTGTTTTGGAGCTGTAACTGCTTTGCTTGTGTTGTGTGAGAAGCGCGTTGTAGTCGCCGGCGTTTATTGTTTTTAATGGAGCCGGGCCCGTTTTTGTATCCCGGTCAGTCGAGCTCTCTCTTTTTGGAGCCGTGCCTGCTTGTTTTCCGGCATTTCAGACGCGTGTTGTAGACGTCTGCGTTCATTGATTTTTTCCCGTCGGTCCCGTTTTTGTATGTCTGTCACTCGAGCTCTTTTCTTTTGAACCCGTGCCTGCTTCGCCTCCGCAGTTTGAGATGCGCGCTGCATGTGTCTACGTTCATTGTATCTGGCCATTTGGGCTCGTTTCTGTATCTGTGTTAGTCGAGCTTTTTGTTTTTGGAGCTGAGACAGTTTTTCTTCCGCGGTTTCAGAACCGCGTTGTAGGCGCCTACGTTTATTGTTTTTTTTCATGCGGGCTCGTCTTTGTGGTCCCGTTACTCAAGCCGTATCGTTTTGCACCCGTGATCGTGAATTCATGACTTGTCTGTTCTTTATCGTTAGTAATATGGGTAAGTAATAAGGATGATCGCACTTACTGTTAATAGGGAGCGTTTTCTGTGGTTGTACGGTTAATAGTGCATCACTGTAATGAGATTCACCTATGCTGTATAGTTTGTATGTGTTCAGATGACGTATGTTTAATACGGAGCGTTCGTTTCTTCTTATTATTACCCATCAGGTGTTGCGCCTGTGTTATCTGTGGTTGTCCTGTTAATATTGCATCACTGTAATGTGATTCCAATATGTAGTGTAGTCCGGTTTCTTGTTGTTTATGTATGACGTCGGGTGTCCGCGTGCGGCTTTTTAGAAGTGCGTGGATTATGCTGTGTAGTGTGTACGTTGATTTCAGATGCGCGTTGTAGGCGAATGCTCCTATCGTAGTATCTGCCGTTTTCTGTACCACAATTCGCTTTCCGTAATATGTCGGGCTTGATTTGTGAACCTTTGTGGACTCCGTAGTATGTCCCATTTCATTGTGGGGTAGGGATAATGGTGATTCAAATATGTTGTTTTGGTATGATGTCGGGTGTTTGCTTGCGGTTGCTCTTTCGTTTTTTGAGCTGTAATCTCAGGCTTGATGGGTGACCCTTTGTGGACTCCATAGTCTGTCCCGTTTCACTCTGGGGCGTGGGTCTGACTCCTCTTTTTTGTGTGCTATGGGCTTTGTGTGGCGCCTGCGTCTGACTCCTTTTTTTTTGTGTGCTATGGGCGCGTTGCCTCATTTCATATTTCTGTTAGTGGAGGGGGGCTTTGTGTGGCGCCTGCGCACTATGTCTTTTGCGTCCACGGGCAGGTCCCTGCGTCCATATCCAGTTTACCATTCTCGTTTAGTAATATGGATTTTAATTAAGAAAAGGGTTAGAATGAAAACCTGCAGCCACTGCGGCCCTTCAGGAATGGAGTTGGGGACCCCCGGCTGTAGAGGAACTATAAGATCTGTTAAGTTGATTTCCCTTCCGAGGAACTGTGGAAGAAGGAGAAAAGGTGTTAGCACACATCTTCAACCCCTGATATGGTGTAACAGCACACTTGGTCAAGCCCACTGACCACCTCCGATGCCTCTGTGTGTGCGCGTGTGTGTGTCACACTGTGTGTGTACTGTAACGCTACAGCAGGCTCCAAGGTAACTTCTTCTTCTCTTCCTTCAGTGTCCAGTCAGCCGTTTTTAAGGTTTTTCAAGGCGGTGGCCTACAGAACAATGAGCT
Organism: Erpetoichthys calabaricus; assembly: GCF_900747795.2. Taxonomy (NCBI): domain Eukaryota; kingdom Metazoa; phylum Chordata; class Cladistia; order Polypteriformes; family Polypteridae; genus Erpetoichthys; species Erpetoichthys calabaricus. The sequence goes on along the minus strand of NC_041395.2, from coordinate 20,838,699 downwards.
GTACCTTCTGAACGAGAGCATCAGGTAAGGAGCCTGTCTGGGGGTCTAACATCTGCCAAACTGGGGGTCTTGGTAATAGAAAACCACAAGACTGAAGACACATTTCTGTTCTGTAGCTTTCAGTGACCTTCACTGATACTGATGGTTGTCCTGCTCTGAGTCATCTTCTTCTTTATCTCACTGCTGGCCATATTTCATTTTATTGTACTTTATTTCCATTTATTTCATTTATGTTCATTGTATGTTTTAATGTAAAGCACTTTGGCTACAGCATTACTGAGGTCGTTTTAAATGTGCTCTGTAAATAAATGGACGTTGACAGTCTCTTGTTTGCTCGCCGTACCTTTAAATAAACGTCCTTTTGGTTTTATTAGTTTTTTGTTCTTGAATGCGTTACTCAGGGTTAAAACGTGAATATTGTATTTGGTGAGTTTAAACCTTTTGTGTCATTGGGATAAGAAATGGAGCAAAACTGGGAGTCTCTCTGTCTGCCGAGTCTGCCGATCCTGCAAGAAAAGCTGCGGACTGACAGCATCTTTTGTGGACCTTCGTTTGTCCTGTCTTGGCAGCATCGGGCACACACACACACACACATACACAACCTCACACACATTCGCACACATACACACTCATGTGTACACACACACACACAAACACTCACACTAAGACACAACCACACTCGTGCACACACACGCACAGTCACTCGCACACTCACACACGCTCACACTAAGACACACACACACTAACACTCACACACACACACACACACTCATGTGTACACACACACACACTCATGTGTACACACACACACAAACACTCACACTAAGACACACTCACACTCACACTAACACACAAACACACACCCACACTCGTGCACACACACGCACAGTCACTCACACACTCACACATGCTCACACTAAGACACACACACACTAACACTCACACACACACACACACACCCACACCCACTCTCATGTGCACACATGCACAGTCACTCACACACGCTAACACTAAGACACACCCAAACACACACACATGCACAGTCACTCACACTAAGACACACAAACACACACCCTCTCACACACACACACACAGTCACTCGCGCACACACATCCACACACACTCTCATGTGCACACATGCATAGTCACTCACACACGCTAACACTAAGACACACCCAAACACACACACGCACACAGTCACTCGCACACTCACTCGCACATGCTCACACTAAGACACTCACACATACACTCACACTAAGACACTCACACACACACACTCACACGCACACACAAAGTCTCATTTAGAGTCAAAGCCGAAAAAGCCAGAAAAAAAGGCTATTGACGTTAACCTGATTTATGTGTTTATGGAGAGAAATGTTTAAATGTGTACTGTCTGTGCATTAAAGAGCAGATTCAGACCCCCTTTTCCCACTCTCTGCACACGTCATTGTGTTGTAGACTTGATTTGAAATGGAGACAATGAGCCAAACTACACTCAATAGCCCATAATGACAAAGTGCAGACACATTTTCAGAAAGGTTTACAAACTCATTAAAAGGAATTCATTAAACATCCTGACTGTTATTTTTGCACTTTGTAGAAGCCCCTTTGGCGGCCGTTCCAGCTTTGAATATTCTTGGCCAAGTCTCTACAAACTTTGCTCTCCTGGATTTGTCCCATTCTTCCCTGCAGATCCTCTCAGGCCCCATTAGTGTCTGTGAGCCGCCATCTTCTGGTCTCTCCACAGATGGTCAGTGAGGGGCACGTGTGGGCCACTCATGGACTTGTCATGAAGCTACTCCAGTGTTGTCCTGGCTGTATGCGTTGGGTCACATGAACTGTCAGATGACCCGTCACCCCAGTCTGAGGCCGTGGCCACTTGGGCCGGCTCTGTACTTGGCTTCATTCATCCTTCCACCATCGATTCTGGCCCGTCTTCCTTTCCCTGCCACTGAGAGTCGTGGCATGATGCTGCCACCACCACCACGTGTCACTATGTGCCACCAGGTGTCAGGTGGTGAGCAGTGCCTGGTCTTTGGGCCTGAACTCCCAAACACTACGTCTAGCAAAGAGTTCCATTTTTGTCGTCTCAGACCAGAGAATCTTTTCCTCTCAGGATCTCAAGATTCCTTCAGATGCCATTTGGTAAACTCCAGGTGGGCTGCCATTGGCCTTTTAATGAAGACTGGCTTCCCACCTGATTGCTGGAGTGCTGCTGAGATGGCCTTTCTTCTGACAGCTTCTCCCATATTAACAGAAGCTCTGTTGGAGTGAACATTAGGTTCTCAGTCACCTCCCTGTCCGAGCGGGCTGTCGTAACGCCTTTCACTCGAGAGTGGTTTCTATAAGCCCCTCTACCATAAACACTCGCTGCTCAGATGCTCATCCTTTTGACAGGTCCTTCCTTCCATCCCAGCAGAGGACCTCTGAAGCAGCGCCACAGCGCCCAGTGGGTTCTTGGAGACCCCCCAGACCAAACAACCTGCCTCCAGGCTCCCCCCCAAACCAGGACACTTCTTGTCTGGCTATTCAGTTTGGCTGGGTGGCCAAATCTAGGAAGAGTCCTGGTGGCTCCAAACTTCTTCCGTTTCATAATTCTTGAGGACCACTGTGTTTCAAAGCTTTAGAAATGTTTTTGTCCGTTTCACAATTGTTGAGGCCTTTGGGCTCCTGGGAACACTCAAACCCTTAGAAATGGTGTGACCCCCTCACCCTGATCTCTGCCTCACCACCACAGGTTTTCAGAGAGTTCCTGACATGACGTGTGAATTGTTGGCCCACAGATACACAGGTGGGACACAAGTGTGAGTTTCTCAATGATGGCCACTCAATTCAGTTTGTCACAGCTGGACTCCAGTCAAGTTCTAGAAACATCTCAAGGAGGATTAAAGCACCTGAGCACAGCATGGAGGACCACAGCAGAGGGTCCGCACACTATTATGAATAACAGGTTTCAGTTTGACTGGCAATCCTGCCTGAAAACGGGCCTTCACTTTGTCACTTTGGGCTACTGAGTGAAAATTGATGGATAAAAATGGCAGATGTCTCCATTTTGGAAGGAGATCTACAACATGATAAAGTGTGCAGAAGGGGTCTGAATCCTGAATCCCCTGCAGACATGATGGTGGTCCCATCTGAAATGGCAAGTCTTTAGTGGTAATTACCTTTGATTCCAGCAGCAGGCCAAGTGGTACAGGAGGTTTCATTTTGGCACCACACTCCTATTTGAGGGTGGCACAGTGGGTAGCACTGCCACCTTGCAGTTAGGAGACCTGAGGTTCGCTTCCTGGGTCCTCACTGTGTGGAGTTTGCATGTCCTCCCCGTGTCTGCGTGGGTTTCCTACCACAGTCTAAAGATATGCAGGTTAGGTGCATTGGTGATCCTAAATTGTCCTGTGTGTGGGTGTTTGTGTGTGTCCTGCAGTGGGCTGGGATTTGTTCCTGCCTTACGCCCTGTGCTGGCTGGGATTGGCTCCAGCAGACCCCCGTGACCCTGTGTTAGGACATAGCAGGTTGGATAATGACTGACTGACTAACTCCTATTTGAACCCCTGCACATCTGTCATTGGGGTCCTAGTTTGAGTTCTGATTTTTCAAAACTGGCTTCACTGTGAATTTAGTCTCACAGTTTTATCTCCTGGTCTTTCTTGCTTCCTCAAAAACTGGAGACGCCATTTCTTAACATATGCATTATGATAGAATGGCCTCCTTGCCAGGGTTCACTCCCTGCCTTCTCCCTCTTGTGGTGTCTTGACCTCATTAAATGAAAAGACGCAAGTAATGGATAGAGGCACGGCTTATTTTAAAGCTTTGAAGGGTTAGTTTCTAGTAATTCTGCTTCACTTCATTGTGTTTTCAGGGTGACGTATGAAATCAGTGATTTGTATAAAACTCAACTCATATCGTCTGCAAAGGGACGGGCTAATTGTCCGGGTGTACGCTGTCTGCCGGTTGTTGTTGTTGCTGCTGCAGGTTTATAATCTTTTTTTTTTTCTTTCTATTTTTCCATCCATAGGCAACTGTTGAAAACGGAACTGGGATCCTTCATTTGTGATTATTTTCAGGTAATCTGGCACTTGAAGTCTTTTCTAATAATAACTGATAGTCTTAATAAAGTCCGATCCATTTTCAGTTTAAAGCCTGTGGGGCAAAGAATTGGTGGCAGCAGTGGGGGCTTTCATCAGGACAAATGTGATGAGATCAGGCCATTCAGCCCAACGAGCTCCTCCATTCTGTCCACCTAATTTTTCTAAACTAACATCAAGTCACATTTTGAATGCTCCTGGTGTCGTCCTGTCCACCACACTACTTGGTCACTTAGTCCACATGTCTGGGGTTCTGTGTGTGAAGAAAACGCTTCCAACGTTTGTGCGAAATCTGTGCTTAGCGAGCTTCCAACTCCATTTCTTGTTGACCTCAGAATAAGACGCATGCCAGGCAGTGGGGTGTTGGGGTTACGGCTTTGGACTTCAAACCCTGAGGCTGAGGGGGTTCAAATCCCACTACTGACACAAGTCACTTCACCCACCTTCACTCCACGCTGGAAAAGCAAAAGAGAAGAGTCGGCCAAGTAATAAAGTCTCAGTCTTGATTCACTGCACTAGCTGCGTTCAGAATTTCAAACACTTCAATCAGGTCACCTCTTAATCTCCATTTGCTCCACCAGCCTCTCGTCAAAGCTCACATCTCTCTAGGGTGGTGGGAACATAAAAGTGAGAAGACCACTCACTTGCCACATCTATCTACCTGTCAATTATATGGTGCCCTTCACATATCTATTATATAGTGCCTTTCACATCTATCTATATCTCTCTCTCTATCATATAGTGCCTTTCACATCTATCTCTCTATTACATAGTGCCTTTCACATCTATCTATCTATCTCTATTATATAGTCCCTTTCACATCTATCTCTCTATTATATAGTGCCTTTCACATCTATCTATCCATCCCTGTATCATATAGTGCCTTTCACATTTATATATCTCTCTCTATTATATAGTCCCTTTCACATTTATCTCTCTCTCTATTATATAGTGTATTTTCACATCTATTATATAGTGCCTTTCACAGCTATCTCTCTATCTATCATATAGTGCCTTTCACATCTATTATTTCTCTCTACAACTGAACACCAGCAAAACCAAGGAGCTGGTGGTGGATTTTAGGAGGTCCAGACCCCTCATGGACCCCGTGATCATCAGAGGTGACTGTGTGCAGATGGTGCAGACCTATAAATATCTGGGAGTGCAGATGGATGATAAATTAGACTGGACTGCCAATACTGATGCGCTGTGCAAGAAAGGACAGAGCCGACTATACTTCCTTAGAAGGCTGGCATCCTTCAACATCTGCAGTAAGATGCTGCAGATGTTCTATCAGACAGTTGTGGCGAGTGCCCTCTTCTACGTGGTGGTGTGCTGGGGAGGCAGCATTAAGAGGAAAGACGCCTCACGCCTGGACAAACTGGTGAGGAAGGCAGGCTCTATTGTAGGCACAGAGCTGGACAGTTTGACATCTGTGGCAGAGCGACGGGCGCTGAGCAGGCTCCTGTCAATCATGGAGAATCCACTGCATCCACTGAACAGGATCATCTCCAGACAGAGGAGCAGCTTCAGCGACAGACTGCTGTCACCATCCTGCTCCACTGACAGACTGAGGAGATCATTCCTCCCCCACACTATGCAACTCTTCAATTCCACCGGGGGGTAAACGTTAACATTATAAAAAGTTATTGTCTGTTTTTCACCTGCATTGTTATCACTCTTTAATTTAATATTATATATTGTATCAGTATGCTGCTGCTGGAGAATGTGAATTTCCCATTGGGATTAATAAAGTATCTATCTATTATATAGTGCCTTTTACATGTATCTATCCATCTCTGTACTATATAGTCCCTTTCATATCTATGTCTCTATTACATAGTGCCCTTCACATCTATGTCTCTATTATATAGTCCCTTTCACATCTATGTCTCTATTATATAGTCCCTTTCATATCTATGTCTCTATTATATAGTCCCTTTCACATCTATCTATCTATCTCTATTATGTAGTCCCTTTCACATCTATGTTTCTCTATTATATAGTGCCTTTCATATATATATATATATATATATATTATATATATATATATATATCTATTACAAAGTCCCTTTCAGATCTCTCTCTCTCTATTATATAGTGTCTTTCCACATCTAGCTATCATATAGTGCCTTCCACAGGTTTCTATTTATTATATAGTGTCTTTCATAGTTGTCTATCCATAGTACAGTAGAGGGTTTTACAAGGTAGGAGTGATCTTGGGTTTGTCCCATGAAGGTATCATGGACTTGAAATACGACAGGGCTGGAAAAAAGATCCACTGGCAGACTGTATCTGTTTTCAGCTTTTATAATGATACAATAAGTTGAAAGGAGATTGAATTTATGATCCGTCCTCCATGGACAAAGAGAGAGATCTTGCAGGGAAAAGATTTTAGGCGCTTTTGCATAAAATGGTGGAGCACCTACTGTGGTTGTCATGGCTATCCGTCTGTCCATCTACTTGTCCACATGAAACAACTCCCCTTTCGGCGGACTGATTTTGCTCAGATTTGCTACACTTATTCTTCAGGGAACTCTGTCCGGAAAGTTCCTTTTTGTTTTTTGGTGGCGGATTAGAGCTCGCCGTACCCAATTGGTGACATTTCAAAAACTCCCACTTGAGAAAGCATTGGCAGATTTTTCAACCAGAGAAACTTTCCATGAGACCTCATTTACTGAATAATGGATTGTTTCGAATTTACATCGAGAGAGGGGTCGTTACATCTCGTTGGGAGTCTTCATCTTTCGTTCATCTGAATGCCGATGTGGCAGAGCTGCAATCTCAGATGGGAAATCTCCGTCACGTCAGCTGCAGTAAATGGAGAATTGAACTTTGCATTGGGTACCTCTTTAAAAAAATGTCCCACTTAAGAAGGACGTACACCTTGCCATAAACCCTTCATAACTGACAATTAACAATAAAATGCAAGTTTTACCTCCGGTGAGTTGGAATCGGCCGCCTAGGAAAGCCATTGAGCCGCCACATGCCTGTGTGTGCTCGGTTTGTACCCGTCATGACGCTGTAAAATGCCATTAAACACAGGCAGGTTACACACTTCGTTTTAAATGATGCGTCATTCATTAGATAGATACTGTAGATACTTTATTAATCCCAAGGGGAAATTCACAACAACAAACTATTCTCTGTAGGTCCTGACATTTTTCACCAGTGCAGCCAGTTCGTTGATCTTATTTGGTAGCGAGTTCACATTTCCCAGGATCACAGAAGGCTTGTATCGCCACTTTCTCGCTAGTCACATAGCTTTTATTATTCCCATTTTTGAATACAGTGGATTCAGAAAGAAAGGAGACCCCTTCGCTTCAGCCAGGACAGCCCTGGAGTGGCTTCAGGACAAGTCCATGAGTGGCTCAGCCAAAGCCCATCGGTGATGAGACCTGAAGATGGCAGCACAGAGCAACTCGCCATCCAATATAACAGAGATGGAGAGGATGTGCCAGGAGGAACGGGATGAGGCGCCCAAATCCAGCAGTGCAGAGCTTGTCCAGTCTAACCCAAGAAAATATAAAGCTGGAATGGCTGCCAAAGGGACTTGTAGAAAACGCGAGTGTAACTGATAACGACATACAGCTGTGTCTTCAGGCCGCTACACGAACGCATTCGGCACTGCGATCAGCTAGGGGAGCAGTCAGTTTCATTTTCGATCTCCGGGTCACTCGCATCCAATTTGGAGAGCGAGAATCCACAAAACGGCGTCTACGGAGTATTTTGCTTTGCCCGTTCGCTTCGCAGTCTCGCCAGATCCGCCTTCTTCTCTGCTGCGCATTTCTGCCGGCCACCAAAGAAAGAAAATATTCAGCCCTCAAAGAGTTAAGGGTCCAAGTGCTTCCATGAATGAAGTTTTTGATTTTTTAATAAAATGAGTAAACCCTTCTGAAAGCACAACTTCAGTTTGTGATTATGGGTTACCGGGTGTGGACTGATGGGCTCAAATGGCAAACGACTTACACAAGAAGACTCCAAGCTGTCATTTGTGCCATAGGGGCTTCTACAAGGCATCGAATTAAGGGTCCGAATACTTCTAGGAACGAGCGATTTCAGCCGTTTTAATTTTTAATAAATGTGTAAACCATTTTGAAAACAAGTTGTCATTATGGGGCGGCGCAGTGGGTAGCGCTGCTGCCTCGCAGTTTGGAGACCCGGGTTTGCTACCCGGGTCCTCCGTGCATGGAGTTTGCATGTTCTCCCCGTGTCTGCGTGGGTTTCCACCCACAGTCCACAGACATGCAGGCCATTCTAAATTGTCCCTAGTGTGTGCTTGGTGTGTGTGTGCCCTGCGGTGGGCTGGCACCCTGTGTTGGCTGGGATTGGCTCCAGCAGGCCCCTATGACCCTGTAGTTAAGATATAGCGGGTTGAATAATGGATGGATGGATGTCATCATGGGTTACGGAGTGTAGGCTAATGGGCCAAAATGGCAAATGTCTCCATTTAAAATGAAACCTGCAACACAATAAAGTGTGCCACACGTGAAGGGGGTCTCAATGCTGTCGGAGCCCCCTGTATGACTCATTATTACAGAATTATTGAATAAACAAAAACAGGACTTGTGAATTAAATATAGAAGAATTAAAAACTTTCAAAAAGGTTAGATAATCCCTGAATGTTTCTGAAGATTATGCCATGCTGGTCTTATTATTTAAATGAGTCTTGACGTGTACCCTTTTTATTTTTTTTCCCCTTTTCAAAAATTTGAAAAAAAAAAAAATTGGGTTCTCTTCTTGGCAATCATGTTGTTGTTGTTATTTTATTTTTCTTTAATTTTGCAGAACCAGCTTCTTAGCAAAGGCCTGCTGTACATCGAACAGAAGATCCTCCTATATGAAGGTACTCGACAAAAGCGGACCGCCAAAAGGGGGGCTTTGATGTTAGATGGTGGGCAGTGAGGAGCTCCAGCCCAGTCATTGGCATGGATGTTAAGCTGGGTGGCACTGTGGTGGGCACGGCTACCTCACCGCTCCAGTGTCATGGGTTCAAGTCCCAGCCTGGTCACTGTCCACATCCCCATGTTTGTGCAGGCAGGAGGGCAGGGTGGCGAAGTGGCTAAGGCTTTGGGACTTCAAACCCTGAGGTTGCGGCTTCAAATCCCACTTCTAACACCAAGAGCCGGTCACTTCACCTGACTGAGCTCCAATTGGAAAAAAATCAAAGAAATGGAACCAGTTGTATCTCGAATGTTGTAAGTCGCCGTGGATAAAAGTCGACAGCCAAATAAGTAAATGTCGCTGTGCATTTTTTTTGACTGGATATTACGCTTGTCATCCCCGATTCCAAAGACCTGCATGTTAGGTTGACTGGCATCTCTAAACTGTAAAGGAACAAATCATTACCCAAGAACAAGGCCCACAAATCTTATTTTCTTTGTGAGCAAATCATTACCTGAGACTGAGGTTCACAATTCTTAATCATTTGGTTTGCAAATGAATCATTACCCCACCACTTGAACGATTTGCTTTCATTTGATTCATCAATCATTACCCGATAACCTGTTGTATGATTCTTGTTCGTTAACAAATCATTAACAAAGAACTTGTTGGGCAATTCTCAGTCATTCGGTTCATGAAAGAATCATTACCCGAGGACAAAGTACACAATTCTCGTTCATTTCATTGATGAACAAATCATTACCTGAGAACAAGGCCCACAAATCTCATTCATTTCCTTTGTGATCAATCATTACCCGAGAACATGGCGTATGACTCTTATTCATTTGCTTCATGAGTGAATCATTGCCTGAGAACCTGGTGTACGCTTCTTGTTCATTTGATTCATGAACAAATCATTGCCCGAGAACGAGGTGCATGATTCTCATTGATTTGGTTCATGAAAGAATCATTACTTAAGAACAGGATGCACTTATGATGCATTATGATGTTCTCATTCTGTTGTTTTGTAAATAAATCATTACCTAAGAATATGGCTCTCAATTCTTACTCATCGGGTTTGCAAACGAATCATTTACCCCACCAGTTGTACAATTCTCTTTCATTTGATTTGTGAATCATTCACCTGAAAACCTGTTGTATGATTCTCATTCATTTGGTTCATGAAAGAACCATTACCTGAGAACGAGGTGCGCACATCTCATTTGTTCGCTTGCTTCACGAACGAATCATTACCTGAGAACGCGCTGTGCAATTCATGTTCATTTGATTCACGAATAAATCATTACCCGAGAACGAGGTGCATGATTCTCATTGATTTGGTTCATGAAAGAATCATTACCTAAGAACAAGATGCATGATTCTCATTCTGTTGTATTGTAAACAAATTGTTACCCAAGAACGCGGCCCTCAATTCTTACTCATCTGGTTCACCAAACGAATCATTTACCCCACCTGTTATACGATTTTCATTCATTTGGTTCATGAAAGAATTATTACTAGAGAACGAAGTGCACAATTCTCAGTCATTTAGTTCTTCAACAAATCATTACCCGAGAGCGAGGTGCACAATCATTTGTTTGCTTCATGAATGAATCATTACCTGAGAACGTGTTGTGCGATTCTTGTTCATTTGATTCGTAAACAAATCACTACCCGAGAACGAGGTGCAAAATTCTCTTTGACTTGGTTCATGAAAGAATCATTACCTAAGAACAAGATTCACGATTCTCATTCTGTTGTTTTGTAAGCAAATCATTACCCAAGAATGCAGCTCACAATTCTTATAACTGGTGGGGTACATGATTCGTTTGCGAACCAGAGGAGTATGATTCTCTTTCATTGGATTTGTGAATCAATACCCGAGAATGAAGTGCACAATTCTCACTCGTTTGCTTCACGAACGAATTGTTACCCGAGAACCTGTTGTGCGATTCTGGATTCGTAAATGAATAGCTACTTGAGAGCCCGTTGTACAATTCACATGCATTTGGTTCTGGAACAAATCGTTACAGGACAACAAAGTGCACAATTCTGTTTCATTTGATTCATGGACAGATCATGACCCGAGAACGAGCGGTACAATTCTTGCTCACTTTGTGAATCTTTAAAGTAACAATTTTGGTTTAATTATGCATCTTAAATGTGTTGTCAAGCTTTGTTTAGTGAAAAAGGTCGATGTCATATGAATTACCATCATGTGAAATATATCATTGATTATATATACATAAATGAATACCGTATATACTCACGGATTAGTGGGGGCTTGATTTTACCGTATAATTTCCGGTATTTTATAATGTCACTCGTATAAGTTGAATGTGGTAAACTCACGCTATTGGTCCAAGAGATTATATGCTAACGCCCACCTGAGAGAGTAACCACGGAGCACACGGCCTTTTCTTCATGTGATCATGTAGGCACAATACATAGGTGATACCCAAACTATATCGAACAGATGTTTGCACGGATTTGTTTTTTGTATCTCGCACCCTCATACACCTTTACCATAGGAGCATCACTTATCTACGATGGAGCGTTCGATCAGAAGAAAATATGAAGCTGGTTTTAAATTAAACGTCGTTGAAGTGGCGAAAGAAATTGGTAACTGCGCTGCTGCAACAAAATTCGATGTGTCTGAGAAACCGGTGTGAGATTGGAGGAAGGAAGAAGATGTTAAAAAAAAATTAAGGGCGTGTAAGTCGGTTCTGATTTTATGATCGATTTTTCAGGTTTCAAGATCCGACTTATATGCGAGTAAATATGGTATGCATAATGATGTAATTATATATCTGCGATGCAAGCAGATGCCCCTAAACGTTATGTTCTAATCCTTAAAATGAATCAAAACAAATCGATTGACTTAAGCAGGTAGTTTGGAGAAATCGATTCAGTGCCTCTCACTAAGCGACGGTAAGGGTGGCACAGCGGTTAGAGCTGCTGCCTCGTAGATCCGTAATCCTGAGTGTTGCGTGTCTGTCTGCGTCTCTCGATGTTTTCCTCAGTTCTTCCTTGTGTGTGCTAATCGACATATGCCACACGACGCCACTCTCTGGCACCATGATGAGTGAGTAGAAGCACCTCATCTTGACATGTTCATTTTTATACGGTGCCTCTCACACTGGGTACCCATTTAGAGTCACAAGGCGTCGTCGTCGTGTTAGGGTGGGGGGGGGGGGGGGGGGATGTTGGAAGATAACCGAAGTACCTGAAGAAGAAGAACCCAGACATGAGGGGGAAGGAGTAGACGCCACACTGACACGGCCTGTGGCCTGGGATTTGAACCGAAGACTTTGCTAGGTGTTAGTGTGGGTGGTAGAAGGGCTTGATAAAGTTCATAATTTAAGGTGCACCATAAACCCCTCAACTCAGGGACCCCCTTTGGTGACTTGTCCTTTCTTGCTTCACCAGGCAACAATCAGCTCCTGATTTTAGCAGAGATGTGGGAACGCTTCTTCACCGAGATCCTGCCAACTTTACAGGCCATCTTCTACCCTGTACAGGTGAGCTCCATGCACCACTGGTCAAAGATACGCTGGATTTGTACTTTCAGTGCCGTGTGTGCGCAGAGTCCACTGAAATTCTTCCCTGCACGTGCCCATCGACATGTAACATGTCCCTTCATGAGTAGAATGGCCTCACCATGCAATGTGAAATAACAATGGAGGCCTGTGTCTTTCTGTTTCTTGTTAATTCTGCCTCTTGTTCCATTCGCCAGGGCCAGGAGCTGACAGTCAGACAGATGGCCTTGTTGGGCTTTAGAGATCTGATCCTGCTGAAGCTCCCGCTGGAGGATCTCCTGCACCCTTTTCAAGCCCAGATGCCAGCGGACATCACCCAGATGCTGCTCGTCCTGCAGGTATGTGAAGTGACAAGTGCGGCGGATTAAAGCCACGACTTACACGTAATGGCCAGGCAGGTTTGTCTTGTACTTTATTACTTAGATCAGGGGTCGCCAAGTCCGGTCCTGGTGGACCACCATGGCTGCAGGTTTTCATTCGAACCCCTTTTTTTATTGAGGGCCCTGTTTGTGCTGCTAATTAACTTCTTGTGAATACGTTTTAATCGAATTGTTTAAAATTTGCTCCCCTGAATTTCTTCCTCGTTCCTCTGAGTTGCTTCATTTCTTTCCTTAAATGGCATCCAAACAGAAATGAAACGTGAAGTGAGGAAGCCAACAGAAGACCAACTAAGTCAGAGCCTCAAACTCCAACCAATTTCACTCCAACCAGTTGCTTAATGAGGTGCCAATTCTTGTCGTTCATTAAACTCGTTCTTTAATTCCATGGCTTGTTGCTGCTCTCATTGTGCATTAGCAGACATTTCTGAAATTGTGGATTTTCTCATTTCTAAGAGCACTGGTCAAATGTTTTGGGGACCTGAGCAGATTGACATTCCTGAGATCTCCACCCTTTTTATTTTCAGATATTGTATGATAGACACCATTTGTTTTGGCTCATTTTGTATCTCATTATTGTTTGGCTGCTAATTACGGGCCACGGTGAAAAAAAAATACGGACACAGTGAAGAAAAAAAAAACAAACTAAATGTCGAGATTAAAGTCGACATGTTGACTTCATTCTCACCATTCATGTCGAGATTAAAGTTGACGTGTCCACTTTATTCTCAACATTTCCACTTTATTCTCGTAGTTTATTTTGTCAGTAGAATGTCACAAGCTAAACTTCATCCTAAAATCATTGTTTAACTCACTAGATTTTCTCAAATCCCGTCATAAGTTAATGTAGCACATTAAATGCTTTGTGTTCCCTACGCATTACGTGACTTCCTCTTGCACTGAGCGATCACCGCACATTGACTTCATGATATTCCTGCTCTATGAACGTTCAGAATACTAAAATAAATACTTGATATCTTTTTCATGATGAAATGCATTAAAGCAGGTATTAAACATGCATGGTAGTGAGGCGGTAGTGTTGCTCCCTCGCAGACCTATAAATACCTGGGAGTGCAGCTGGATGATAAACTGGACTGGACTGCCAATACTGATGTTCTGTGCAAGAAAGGACAGAGCCGACTATACTTCTTTAGAAGGCTGGCGTCCTTCAACATCTGCAATAAGATGCTGCAGATGTTCTATCAGACAGTTGTGGCGAGCGCCCTCTTCTATGCGGTGGTGTGCTGGGGAGGCAGCATTAAGAAGAAGGACGCCTCACGCCTGGACAAACTGGTGAGGAAGGCAGGCTCTATTGTTGGCATGGAGCTGGACAGTTTAACATCTGTGGCAGAGCGAAGGGCGCTGAGCAGGCTCCTATCAATCATGGAGAATCCACTGCATCCACTTAATAGTATCATCTCCAGACAGAGGAGCAGCTTCAGCGACAGACTGCTGTCACCGTCCTGCTCCACTGACAGACTGAGGAGATCATTCCTCCATCACACTATGCGACTCTTTAATTCCACCCGGGGGGGTAAACGTTAACATTTAACATTATAGATAGTTATTGTCTGTTTTTCACCTGCATTATTATCATTCTTTAGTTTAATATTATTTATTGTATCAGTATGCTGCTGCTGAAGGATGTGAATTTCCCATTGGGATTAATAAAGTATCTATCTATCTATCTATCTATCTATCTATCTATCTATCTATCTATCTATCTATCTATCTATCTATCTATCTAGTAAGGGGTCCCCAGGTGTATGTTCAGTGTAGAGAACTTTATGGCAGGTGTGACGAGGCTCCAAACAACTGGATGTATGAATGGATATCGCACTGGTTTAACTTAAATATTGTGTAAATGTTGGGTTTGTGATCTGGTGGTCAGAGACACGAACACAGAATTCAATGTTCTTCTTTATTGCATGCGTGCAGTCTCTTTCTGACGTATTAAACCCCCAGTCCCTATCCTTCCTTTTTCTGTCTCCACCTAACCAATCACCACACGATAAACTTCTTTGTTTAATTAAAACTAGTTATAAACTTAGATCACGGAGTGTTCAGAACTTTAATTATGCCATCCATTCAGGGTTGCGCCCATCCCAGTAAGCATTGTGTGCGAGGCAGGAGCAAATCCTGAACGTGGAGCCAGCACATCGCAGGGTGAATACGAGCAATACATACACTAGCAGGGTTAATACAGCATAACAAAACCCGCCATCCTACATAACTTTGAAAGGAAACTGAAGCACACCGAGTAGACTCACCAGAAAACATGCAAATTCAAGGCAGGGAACACACTGAAAAAAGTGTAACATTGATGTTGTTCATTCAACGTAAATTTTCTCTTTCAAGCAACTTAAGATTAGTCATTTAGTGTTGTAGCTTGAAATATTTGGTTTCAGATCTCAATCAAAGTAAAAAAATTTGTTTCTACCAAAGTAAGTTATGGTGGAGGGAATAAACGTAGAAATCCTATTTCAGTTAACTTAATATTTTAGGTTGCTTGTGTGCTGTGTTTGAGGGGCCGTTTGTATTTTCTTCCGGTCGAACTTTCCAGCGTGCTGGCTTTCCAACTGCCAAAAAAGAACAACAACTTAAAAAATAGATTTAGTATAAAACAAGTGAATTGCACCCAATCACTCTAAGTGATTTGCCTCAACTTAAAAATTGTGGGATCAATAAGCTAAAAAGAATTATATTGGTTCAGATTGAACATATTAAGTGTGAATCATCACATTTTTTTTTTTTCAGTGCACCCGGGAACTCCTTTGCTGCGAGGCAGCAGTGCAACCTCCATGCCACCGTGCCCCCACATGCTTTAATACATTTCATCATGAAAATGATATCAAGTATTTATCTTAGCATTCTAAATGTTCAGGGAGCAGGAATATCATACAGTTTATTTATTTTTGTGTAGCCCAAAATCACACAAGAAGTGCCACAGTGGGCTTTAACAGGCCCTGCCTCTTGCCAGCCCACCAGCCTTGACTCTCTAAGAAGACAAGGAAAAACTCCCAAAAAAAACCTTGTAGGGAAAAAATGGAAGAAACCTCAGGAAAGGCATTTCAAAGAGAGACCCCTTTCCAGGTAGGTTGGGCGTGCAGTGGGTGTCAAAAGAAGGGGGTCAATACAATACAATGCAGTACACAGAACAGAACAATTCCTCAATATAGTAAGAAATAAAAAATATAAATTTTAGAATTACATAGCAGAATTTAACAGTAGATGATATATCCCATAATAAGATTTGGATTTGTATAGAGTCCTGGAGACCTCATCCTTCAAGCTGCCTCCCCCATTTGGCCATTCCACGGCTGAAACAGTGCTGGGCCAGCCAATCCGATGAAAGGACCCCTCTTTCTCACGATTCCTGTGATCCTCCATCTGGGATGACTTTTCCTTAGGCAGGCAAAACAACTTGGCAGGTGGGCCGTGGCGCCAAGTGCCACATTTGAGTACTGAGAAGAAAAACAGAATAAGTGAGGGTTAGTATACAATTATAACTGTCATGTTACTTATGTTTAAGTGCTAATGACTAACAACAGAGATGCAGTCTGTACAGTTAATCAGCAGCTCTAGTCAGGGTGTGCTAAACTGAAGTTGTGAGTCTTCAGCCGGGATTTAAAAGCTGAGACTGAAGGGGCATCTCTTATAGTAGCAGGCAGACCATTCCACAGTTTAGGGGCCCTGTAACTAAAAGCTCGACCCCCCACTGTTATTTTATTAATCCTTGGAATCATAAGCAGACCAGCATCTTGAGATCTTAATGTGCGCTCAGGTTTGTAAGTCATGATAAGTTCAGTTCATGATAAGTATCATGAAGTGAATGTATTCTGTGGGGTGATCGCTGCGGGCACCTCCTCTTAGTGTAGAGGAAGTCAGTTTAAGAAGCGCGTACAGCGATTAACAACTGGGTCAGTGAACACTTAACACAAAGCATTTAATGTGCTACATAACTTATGACGGGGTTTGAGAAAAATCTAGTAAATTAAATATTCATTTTAAGATGAAGTTTGGTTTGCGACATTCTACTGACAAAATAAACTACGAGAATAAAGTGGAAATGTCGAGAATAAAGTCAACATGTCGACTTTAATCTCGACATTTAGTTCTTTTTTTTTTCTTCACTGTGTCCGTATTGTTTTTTTTTTTTCACCGTGGCCCTAATACGCTTCCGTAGCCAATTAAAGGAAAAAGAAACAATTAAGGGGTCCGAGTCTTCAAAAGCAAGTCAATTACAATGAATGGAAAAGGAGTTAATTAGCAGCAAAAACAGGTCACTCATTCAGAAAAGGGTTAAAATGAAAACCTGCAGCTATGGTGGTCCTCCAGGACCGCACTTGGTGACCCCTGACTTAGACAATCAGTGACGAGGCAAGGACTAGTCCAGGACAGGACACACTCTCTCACACATACACACATTGTAATGATAGCTATTAGAGCTGGGGGGGTCTTAGAACATTAGAACATTCTAGATGAGAACAGGCCATTCAGCCCAACAAAGCTCACCAGTCCTGTCCACTTAATTCAAAACTCGACTTGATGTTATTTTGGAAGAAATTCCCTAAAGTCTTACCGTCCACCACACTACTTGGTCGCTTATTCCAAGTGTCTATCGTTCTTTGTGTAAAGAAAAACTTCCTACTGTTTGTGTGAAATTTACCCTGAACAAGTTTCCAACTGTGTCCCCGTGTCTTATCGGTCTGTCGCCTCATTCATGTGGCACTTGGTACTGGAATCTCTGTGGCTGTGTGCCATCTGCTGGAAAGCATTTTGTTATGCATCTGCCAACAACGTTTAGTGCACACTTCACGGTGCGGGTTAGCTCCACTCTCCCAACACCATAATGGGAGCCGCGCCCGTTGATAGTCATGACCGAGTATTTATTGGGCCGACCGCAATGGATGGGTTTAAAAGTGCCAGCGCTTTTATTCCGTGAATGTTTTCAAAAGACAAGCCAAAGAAAACAGGAAAAGGGTGCATCTTCCCATAATAAATAATCCAATAAATAAGAAAAGCGTCAGGTGAGCGTCAGTAGGCTTTAGGAGTCATGATACCCGAACTCTTCTAACATTTCAGTAATTCTTTACTGCTCTGATGCTAATAGGTCATTACAATAGCAACTGATGAGAAGAACTCATAATGAATTACGGAATTTGAGGGTTGAACGTCTAAAGCGACTCTTTCTCTTCCACGATTTCGCTTAAAATCTCATCAGCACATCATCATCTCATAACAGCCTTAAGTTTCGAGTTTGGGATTTTTCCACCCAGCCATTACAGCTCTAGAAACTCTGCCACACAGACCGACACACATGCACCCATCCTTGAGAGATCGATGTGTTCGGTATCAGGGGACCCCAAAACATCGAGATCCATTGAAAACCGCAGATCGAAATTTTTGACGAATCTAAAGCTGTCGCTCCTCCCCAACAGATGACAGGTTATGGTGGGGGACGCAAAACAAAAATGCAACCAATAAGTTTCACTTTTTGTCTCTCTTTAGGGTCTCACAGTCGGGGGTCCCTTCCAAACATGGCTTAGCCGCAACTGCCTCCTTCAGCATGTCTGCCCCAAGCTGCCTTCTCCGAACACAAACAAATGGTCACCTGTCAGATCCCTGTCAGGGAGACCTTCTATCGTCCCTCCTGCTACCCCATAACAATTCAGCGGCTCCATTCCAAGAATGCTGATCACTTGTTCCTCCCTCCATGGCCGCTTGTCTCCACTTCTCCAAAGCGAGCTGACTGAGTATTTATTACCTTCATCTGCACTTTCAGGCTTCCTCTATTCACGCTCTGCCTCTTTCAGTTCTTTTCCTTCTTCCTCTTCCCTCTCTCGTCCGATTCCCACTTTTATACCTCCGGGGTGCAGTGACTCTGATTAGTGTTGCCACCTACAGCGGACCGAAAACCTGGACATGGCCATACTGATCACAAACGGGCACCCACCTCAGCACGATTATCAGTTCACTGCACATCTAGGCTTGGGGGGCCTGGTCACGTCACATGACCTTGCTAGAGCCAATGACGGTGCACACCGGTGGGATGCCGATGGATGTTTCAAGAGGATGTTTGCTGATGACCTTGTGATCTGTAACGAGAGTAGGGAGCAGGTTGAGGAGACCCTGGAGAGGTGGAGATATGAGAGGAATGAAGGTCAGTAGGAAAAAGACAGAATTCATGTGTGTGAATGAGAGGAAGGTCAGTGGAATGGTGAGGATGGAGAGAGCAGAGTTGGTGAAGGTGGATGAGCTTAAATACTTGGGATCAACAGTACAGAGTAATGGGGAGTGTCGAAGAGAAGTGAAGAAGAGAGTGCAGGCAGGGTGGAATGGGTGGAGAAGAGAGTCAGGAGTGATTTGTGACAGACGGGTATCAGCAAGAGTGAAAGGGAAGGTCTACAGGACGGTAGTGAGACCAGCTATGTTATATGGGCTGGAGATGGTGGCACTGACCAGAAAGCAGGAGACACAGCTGGAGGTGGCAGAGTTAAAGATGCTAAGATTTGCACTGGGTGTGATGAGGATGGATAGGATTAGAAATGAGGACATTAGAAGGTCAGCTCAAGTTGGATGGTTGGGAGACAAAGTTAGAGAGGTGAGATTGTGTTGGTTTGGACATGTGCAGAGGAGAGATGCTGGGTATATTGGGAGAAGGGTGCTAAGGATAGAGCTACCAGGGAAGAGGAAAAGAGGAAGACCTAAGAGAAGGTTTATGGATGTGGTGAGAGAGGACATGAAGGTGATGGGTGTAACAGAACAAGATGCAGAAGACAGGAAGATATGGAAGAAGATGATCTGCTGTAGTGACCCCTAATGAAAGAAGAAGAAGACGACGACAAAATCTAAAGAGTCAGTTAAACAGGAACGGTACAAGCTGATCCAGCCTACTGACAAACCGGGACAGTAAGTGAATATTTTCACTGACAATTACAAAGAAGGACAATCCCGGGACAAGGTGGCAGCCCTAACTCCAACGCAGAGCACACAGAGCCAATGAAACAGTCAAGAGAGACCACATGTTCACGTGCGGGTGCGGCCCGTCCACTGATGCCACACAGTGAGCCCACCCAGCCACAGACAGCGAGCCAGCCACTTGTTTTTTGACTAATCTAAATGACCACTCGCTGCCTAGCCGCAGACCCCCATTATACCACAAGTCAACTCTGCTCCATGCAGGCGTGTGAAAAAGAAAGTCCACCCCATGGAAATTATTGACTTTGTGAACGTATTTGAACAGGCCGACATTTGGTCTTCATACACATAGAGGCTGGTGCCACCATTAAGGTGAATTAGGCGTTCGCCCAGGGTTCAGATCAAGGGGGGGGGGGTCATGGGGGGTACCCAGTCACATGGGTTAGCTACTGAACAGTCGGTTGGCACACTAATAAGCTTGGCCTAGGGCACAAAATAACCTGGCACTAGCACTGGGTGAAGGTGATCCACCTGAACAACTGCCATGGTGAATCCATTCTCATTATCTCACTGAACAAAAGTGCAAAGGAAAAAAAAGTAAGCCCACCTCTACATTTATCACCACCTCAAGGCCATCTCACTCGGCTCAGATGTTCCAGATGATGACGTGAACCTCCTTAGGGAGACGGCAGGTGGACCCGACCTCCTTATTGAAACCGCAGATAGATATTGAGGGTCTGGTGGTCTCTTCACTATGGACATGTGTGGCATCATCATACCAAGATCAAAGAGACCCTCTGAAAATAGGTGGTGGAGTCTGGCAAGGGATTTAAAAAGACCACCAAATTATTTGAACTCAAATCATTCCACTGTATGGAAAATCTACAAGTGTCGCAGATTTCAAACCAATGCTAATTTGTCCAGAACTGGCCGGCTGAGCAAATTCAAAGTCCAAGAGCGGACCGTATGATACTAAAAGAGCCACCAGACATTCATTGTGGGATCTGCAGGTAACTTGGGTGATATCAAAGTGCACACGTCTACCATCAGAAAGGAGGAAACACAAATGTGACCAGCGTGTGAGGTATGCCAGAGAAAAAAACAACGGTGGTGTCCACTATTGAACATCTGGCCCTTCAAGAACAAGGTGCTCTGGATAGGCGAGTCACAGGTAGACATGTTGGGACACAGTGACAGTTGACAGAGCTGCGAGTTTGTTCATCTGTGTGTGGCCTCATTCGTGTGACATTTGGTATTGGAATCTCTGTAGTAGTGCGCCATCTGCTGGAAAGCATTTCGTCATGCAAGTACTAATAGAGTTTAGCACACAGACAGCATTTCAAGACAAGAACCTTATAGCAGCTTTGAAGCCTTGTGTTGGTAATGCTCTGGTTTGGGGTCGTTTTGCTGCCTCTGGGCTGGGCCGGGGGGGGGGGGTGTGTGGGGGGGATTATAGCTTACTTGTAAAATCTGCATCATATTAAAAGTGGGCTTGAGTAGAATGGGAGGCCATTTGTGTGAAAGTTGAAGTTGAACTGGAAATGGACCTCTTAACACAATGATAACCAGAAGGGCACCGGCGAATCCACCAAAGAAAAAGCAATTGGACCGGCCTGGTCAGAGCCTCGATTTGAATCCCATTGAAATGTTGTGTGGGGAGAGGGGGGGGGGGGTTTTGAAATGGACAGGACATGCAGGACAGGAGACCCCCAGACATCTCTGAACTGAACTGAAGGAGGGTCCGTGTCAGAGACTGCAAAACGGCTACAAGAAGTCATTTCTGCTGGGGGGGGGGGGGGGGGCAATGCCAGCTTCTGATGACACAGGTGGACTTGCTTTGTCCCCCCAGTAGACTGTTATATCTGTTGAATAAAATGTTTGGAAGGGCATTTTTTTCCCCCTCTTGATTTTATTTAAATATAAAATCTTGCATGAAGATCTGCTGTATGTCTGCTCAAATACGTTGAAACAGTCAACAGTTTCCAGGGGGTGTACTTACTTTTTCACACGATGCTGAAGAAAAAAAAAAAAAAACCCTGATCCTGTTATTTTTACTATTATTATTATCATCATCATGTAATAGTTATTTAATAGTGTCCTTGGCTTGCTATTACTAGATGTGCCTATTAAGCTCATTCATTTATTCTCCGCCAGTTTCACCAGTTTAGGTTCCCAAAAGGCCCATCCACATGAAAGTTCCGGAAAGAAAGTTTATTTATTTAGATCTGTAAGAGGCTGCATACAGTGAATGACCAGGAATAGATGCTGATGGGTTTGTAATCATGGCTCCCGATTTTAAAAGGTCTCTGGCTGCACACGGAAACTCAGGCGAAGTTCAAAGATTCTTAACTCTTTCAGGGCTGATGTCGACTTTTGTCAAAAGGAGGAGCTGACAATGGTAAATCGACTGTAAACTGTGACAAAACCAACCATTATGTTTTAGTTGGACTCTTGTTGCTAGAAGGAAAGTTGGAGTCATTGGTTTGACCGAGATTTCCTGCACTCATGTGAGTAGCAAGGCGCAAACAGCAAAGCGAGAGATCAAAGCAAATGTGTATAGCAAAATACTCCGTGGACGATGTTTTTCCTATTATCTCTGAACTAGACTATGACTTGTCGGACTCCGATTTTGATACAAGTGATTGAAAACGACTGTGAGGTTCCAGCTTCAGCTAATCGTTGTACTGACAATGTTCGCCAGGGAGGACTGCCACTTAACAATGATAAGAGGTAGAAACCAGATTGCAATGCACTGTGACTTTGTCCCAGCCACACAAAGACTTTTTAAATAAGTATTCAGCCCTCAAAGAGTTAAGCTGTTTGTGTGCATTGCAGAGGTAGCCCACCATACATTCAAAATGTCAAGGGTTATTTTGGTACGTTAAGAAGTTTGTCAAAGTGCAACGAATCAACTTGATAGGCAAAAGACCCCCCTCAGAGTAAAACGGTGCTTTATCAAGCAATGACTCTACGAGGGGCCACACAACCCAGTAAAGAACCAGATAGATAGACCTGAAAGGCACTATATGATAGATAGATAGACAGACATTAGAACACTCTAGATAAGAACAGGCCATTCAGCCCAACAAAGCTCGCCAGTCCTGTCCACTTATTTCTTCCAAAAAAAACATCAAGTCGAGTTTTGAAAGTCTGTAAAGTCTTACTGTCTACCACACTACTTGGTACAAATATGCGTCAAGGGTTTCTATCTGTACTCACTCGCCTCCTTAAGAATTTGAGGATAAATCTTATCTGGTCCTGGTGATATTTTTGATTTCAGCTTATTTAATCTGAGCAGCACTTCTCCCTCTACAATTTCCAAATCCCTCATAGACAGATCAATAGACCTGAAAGGCACTATATAATAAATAGATGGATAGATAGACCTGAAAGGCACTATATAATAGATAGATAAATGTGAAAGGCACTATATAATGGATAGATAATAATAATAATAATTCATTACATTTATGTAGCGCTTTTCTCACTACTCAAAGTGCTGAATTGAAATTCAAATACCTTGGGTCGCTGGTCCAGGAGACGAAAGTGGCGTCCACAGTAGAGGTCCACAGTCGAATTGGTCAAGCAACCGCGGCATTTGCTTCCCTAAAGTGGTGCCTGTGGAAGCAAACCAACATCTCCAACAAGACCAAAATTCGACTCTTCAAAACTCTGATTCTGCCAATTCTCCTCTATGGATCCGAGACGTGGACACTGCTCAAGCAAGACCTCAACAAACTCGAGGTCTTCCAAATGTGATGCCTGCGACAAATCCTACGAATTTCACTCTGAGACCGAATACGAAATGAGGAAATCCGTCGCCGGGGTAATCGACAGCCAACAATCGAGGAGCAAATTCAACAACGATGACTACAGTGGTTTGGTCACGTCTGCAGAATGGAAGGCAACCGGTTACCACACAAACTCCTCTGGTGCGATCGACCCACCCAGTGGAGAATCCAAAGAACGGCACCAAAGAAAACATGGCTCAAGCAGGTCGAAGACGATATCAGAAACAGTCGACTCAGCCTCGACGAGGCTAGAACAGCCGCCATGGATCACCTTGCATGGAAACGCCTGCAAAATGAAATCCGACAACCATTGGCACCCACAGCAGTGTACGGGCTTAGGACCAGGTCCAGACCAAACGCCAGCTAGGGACCAAAGAAGAAGAAGAAAGACTGAAAGTGCTATCCACACAGGGAGGAACCGGGAAGCGAACCCACAATCTTCCACAGTCTCTAGACCTGAAAGGCACTGTATAATAGATAGATGGATAGATGTGAAAGGCACTATATAATAGATAGTGTAACAGAAGGACAAGAGAAAGGTAAAGGTTTGTTTAGCCACCCCATGTATTGCAAGGCACAAAAGAAATAGCAACCGAGTAGTCAAAAAAAGACCGAGTCCCAAAGTAGACTGACTGAGGAAAAAAAGGTGTGGACTTTTATAGTTGCTGTGCAGAAAGAGGCGGGACCATGAGGGCGGTGGCGGAAGTGAGGTCAGCAAGAGGGCGTGGTCTGGACTGGAGGACGGAAGTTGCCACTGGTTTCCATGGGTTTTCCTTTCTGTGGATCAGTGCACTTTATTAACCCTCGAGCTGCCATCTCACCCTTGCCTCCCATGCACATGTGTGTGACAACAGATAGACGTGAAAGGCACTTTATAATATACAGATAGATATGAAGGGCAGACAGAAAGACAGCAGTGTATAATATAGATAAATTGTAAAGGTACTATAATAAAGATACCGTAGGTTCAGAGATCAATAATGAGATTTGAAAGGCACTATATAACAGACACATAGACAGATAGGAATGACACAGTAATACATACCATAGATTGGGAGATCAACAATAAAACTTGAAAGGCACTATATAAAAAATGGACTATATCAAAAGGCACTATATGATAGAAGAAATGAACTAACTAACTTTATTTGTCCCCGGGGGAAACTTGGCTTTTTACAGAAGCTCCTAAAATAAATAAATACACAGTGTGAATAGACAGATAAAGCTATACGCATACACTCCGTTCTTCAGAACAAAGGGCCATCCCAAAGCAGTTTAGAAAGTCGTAGTCATCTGAAGATCAGCAACAAGTGCAGGGATCAGTTCAGCTCTTTTGTTCCAATCAGTTTTACAATAAAATGTAACTGAAGGCACAATGAAGACCCCCCTCTGCTGTAAGACGTGCGCTTTATTCCTCTATTTATACTTTTCAGGGAATCCATGAGCCTTGTGGACCCAGCAAACAATACTGCCAGCTGGAAAGATTAGTGGAGATGGTGGTCTCACCTTATTTGGGAAACTACCTGGAGGAAAGTCAAACAGCCGGCTGTGTCGGTAAGTCTGTCCAGCAGAGACTCTTAGCCGTCCCTCACTATTCAGAATGGATTTGTAACTATTTATTAACTTCAAATTTGTGTACACATTAATAAACAGATTATTATAAATTTGACAGAGTAAATGAAGAACTCTGCACATCAGAACAAATTTGACAAGAACAGATCATAAAGTCTGTCACTCCTTATACCCCAGGTATTACAAAATATCAGATGTTGAAGGTCCCCATGTGGCACACAAAAAAGTAGCCTGCAAATTATAAAGTAAACTTAAAGACAAGAACAATAAAGGCGAGAACAGGCCACTCAGCCCAACAAACCTCGCCAGTCCTCTCCACATATTTCTTCTAGAATTACATCAAGTCGAGTTTTGAAAGTCCCTAAAGTCCTCCTGTCTACCACACTACTTGGTCACTTATTCCAAGTGTTTATTGTTCTTTGTGTAAAGAAAAACTTCCTAATGTTTGTGCAAAATTTACCCTTAACAAGTTTCCAACTGTGTCCCCGTGTTCCTGATGAGCTCATTTTAAAGTCACCGTCTCGATCCACTGCACTAATTCCCTTCATAATTTTAAACACTTCAGTCAGATCTCCTCTTAATCTTCTTTTCCTTAAACTGTAAAGGCTCAGCTCTTTTAGGCTTTCCTCCTAACTCATCCCCTGTAGCCCTGAATCAGCCGAGTCGCTCTTCTCTGGACCTTCTCTAGTGCTGTTATGTCCTTTTTGTAGCCTGGAGACTCAAACTGCACCCAGTACTCCAGATGAGGCCTCACCGGTGTGTTATAAAGGTTGAGCAGAACCTCCTGTGACTTGTACTCCACACATCAAGGCGCTATATAACCTGACAGTCTGTTAGCCTTCTTAATGGCTTCTGAGCACTGTCTGGAAGTCGATAGCTTAGAGTCCGCTACGACTCCTAAATCCTTCTCAGAAGGTGAACTCTCGATTTTCTGACCACCCATTGTGTATTCAAACCTCACATTTTTCCTTCCTATGTGTAATTCTTTACATTTACTGACATTAAATTTCATCTGCCCAAGCCTGTCTGCTATCCAAGTCCTTCTGTGATGACATAATGGATTCCAAATTATCTGCTAATCCACCTCTCTTGGTATCCTCTGCAAACTTCACCAGCTTGTTACTTATATTCGGTTTGAATCCCGTAAATGCCAATAGGGACTCTGCTCTGTTGGGCCCTTAACCTGCAATTGCTGAGCGCTTTGAGTAGTGAGAAGAGCGCTATATAAATGCAAAGAATTATTATTATCTAAATCCTTTCTATACATTAAAAATAGCAGCGGCCCCAGCACTGCCCCCTCCTGGTCACCACTCTTAACATCGGCCAGTTCTGAGGAGGTTCCTCGCACCGTCACCCTCTACTTCCTGTGTCTGAGCCAATTCTGCACCACCTACTCACCACACCCTGAACTGCCACTTCTTTTAGTTTGATGCCCAACCTCTCATGTGGCACCTTATCGAATGCTTTGTGAAAGTCCAGATAAATAGTCTCATCTGCTCCACTTTGATCGTATCCTTTTGTTGCCTCCTCATAGAATCCAGCATGTTAGTAAAACATGACCTCCCTCTTCTGAATCCATGCTGACTGTCCTGTCCTTGCCAGGTGTTGCTCGATCTTATCCTTAATAATTCCTTCCATTAATTTTCCTGTGATGCATGTTAAGCTTACTGGCCTGTAGTTGCTTGGATCTGCCCTGTCACCCTTTTTATATAATGGGATGATATTTGCTGTTTTCCAGTCCTTTAGAATCTCTCCAGTGTGCAGTGACTTCCTAAAAACATGCGCCAAGGCTTTATATCTGTATTCGCTAGTCTCCTTAAGAACTCGAGGGTACATATTATCTGGCCCTGGTGACTTGTTTGATTTCAGCTTATTTAATCTCAGCAGCACTTCTCTCTCTACAATTTCCAAATCCCTCAGTACCTCCTTAGTAGTCCCTGTTACTGCTCTGAGGTTATCCACTTCCTCACTTGTGAAGACCTCAGAAAAATGTAAGTTTAGGGCATCCACTATTTCACTGTCTGTATCTTTTAATTCCCCTTTACTATTTCTGATGCACTTCACCTCCTCCATGGCTGTTCCTTTACCACTAAAATACTAAAAGAATCTCTTAGGGTCGTCTTTCACCTTATCTTCTTTATTCCTCTTTTACAATCTTTTAGTTTCCCTAAAACCCTTCTTAACACTGCCTTTACAAAATTCCATATAAAATGGCATATAACAGAGACATATGAATTACATTTGTCATTCCAACAAGTAATGCATTTTATTACTATTACCACAAATGTCTGATGTGCCATCTGCTGGAATGACAATTGCAATGCACTTTATTACTACACTCATTACAAAATATATTTAAGTAAATGGTGCACTGTGTGTGTCTGGCTGGTTGCTATCCCAGCAGATGGCACATCACAACCATTAACACTGCTTTTATGAATCCCATAACTAATGGCATGTAATAAAAGAAATATGTGCATTGCATTTGTCATTCCAACAGACGGCGCATCACAAACATTTGTAGTAATGCATTTTATTACTAGAAATGCTTGTGATGTGCCATCTGCTGGAATGACAAAAGCAATGCACATATTTCTTTTATTACATGCCATTAGTTATGGGATTCATAAAAGCAGTGTTGGGCGGCATGGTGGCGCAGTGGTAGCGCTGCTGCCTCGCAGTAAGAAGACCTGGGTTCACTTCCTGTGTTCTCCCCATGTCTGCGTGGGTTTCCTCCCACAGTCCAAAGACATGCAGGTTAGGTGGATTGGCGATTCTAAATTGGCCATAGTGTGTGTTTGTGTGTGTCCTGCGGTGGTTTGGCACCCTGCCCGGGATTGGTTCCTGCCTTGTGCCCTGTGTTGGCTGGGATTGGCTCCAGCAGACCCCCGTGACCCTGTGTTCGGATTCAGCGGGTTGGAAAATGGATGGATAAAAGCAGTGTTAATGGTTGTGATGTGCCATCTGTTGGAATGAAAAATGCAATGCACATTATTACAACACGCATTACAAAATATATTCCAATAGATGGTGCATTGCAAACATTCACGCTGAGGTCGATGTTGATTGCTTAGATCTCAACCCAGCTTGGACAGGTAGCAGAACTTGTAAAAGGATAAATATCTGCGTGTCTGTGTATTTGTCCATTTGCTATGCCTGTGTCACTCTCACAGATGACGCTTCACAAACATTTGTAGTAATAAAAATGCATTGCGTTGGTCATTCCAACAAGTGGCGCATTACAAACATTAACACTGCTTTTACAAATCCCATTCCATCTGGTATATAACAGAGAAACGTATGCATGGCATTTGATATTTCAACAGATGGCACATCAAACTTCTGTAGTAACACATTTTATTTCTACAAATGTTTGTGACGTGCCATCTGTTGGAATGACAAATGCAATGCATTTTATTACTAAATGCACTACAAAATACATTTCAATGACTGGTGCATCGGAAATGTTACCATATAGGTCACCGTTTATTACTTAGATTTTTAACGCGTCTTAGATGGATATCCCAGCTAGTAAAGTGTTTGTGTATCTGTGTGTCTGTCTGGCTGCTATGTCTCTGTTAATCCTATGGACGGCACATCGGAAAAAATTTAATTTATCATTCCAACAGATGGTGCATCATAAATATTTGTAGCAATGCAAAGACCCAAGAAAAGAAAGTCTCTTGAAGCTCTAAGGTTTTAGGAGGTATCCGCAATCTCGGATGAAGACGGGCGTCTGCCACAACCTTTTATCCCGTTGCACCAATGACATCGCAGACCATGCAATTCCAAGTTGTTTCCTTGAAAACATACAGACAAATGACAGAGGCTGTAAGGGAATTAAATAATACATTGATAAAACAGTATAATGTTATTTTAATAATCCCAAAATGAGAAACATGATAATCCAGCTCTCCATAATCAAAAATCCAACACAAGGTGAGAAAAAGCGAAGAGAAAAGGCAAAGTAAAGACCAGGAAAGATTCAATAAGACCATAAAGACGACGATTTGTATCATTAGTTCATTTATTGAGTTGGTTTGGCTCACAGAGTGTAATTATAAGCTTATTTGGTTGCTGAATATGACATGCATGTTGATTTTATTTATATTTTATTTCAGGGAGTAGGCTTTGTAAATCCCGACCAAACATGATGGGCATCTCACAGTACGGCCCTGAAATCGTCATCACGTCCCACGCCCAAGATTCATCTCTGGCGCCCCTCGTGGAGCAAGAGGGCGAAGTCTACCTGGAAAAAGTCGGTGGGGTGCGACGGCACACCATAGCCAACGCCCACCCGGATCTGCAGTTCATCGCTGTGGCCACCATGATGCACGCCGGCCTGGTGGAGGACTCCGGATTGGCACGCCCGCACTTTGTCAGCGATCAATGCCTGGCGGACACACCCGAGGACCTGCTGATGGTTTCTCCCGACTTGAACTGCCAAGCCCTAACTTAGGGTGTCATTCCCAGCGTTTTGTGGATTATAAATTACATGCCACCCCACCCAGACGCCTCAGACTTAAGCTGACAAAGGGGAGGCCGGCTCTGGCGGGCACGTCAGTCGACACCTCGGCTGGGCACGGATTCGGCTCTCGCCGGCTGGGGTGCCCCCACCTTTCGGGGTCTTCTTTTTTTTTCTGCGCCTTGTCGGTAGTCGTCTGTCTCAGCAGAATGTCATCCGCTACAGATGAAGAAAGAAGACGTCTTTGAACTGATGGGGACAACAAAAGGAGCGGCGGCGACCTCAAAAGTCCGATCAGCGTCGGGCGCTGCTTTTCAAGTTCCTTTTTTTTCCCTCCAATTTTGCAACAAGTGTCGCCTGTAAAAAAATGAAAGAAATGAATTTTTTTCTGGAGAGTTGTCCAGATATTACGGTACTTTAAAATGTCACAAATTGAAAATGCTAATCAAGTACGATAAAAAAGGAGAGTGTTCGATTTCTTCAAATGGACGGGAGTGGAAGATTGTGACTTGCCATTGCGTCTCGTTTTACGAGGAGATTTAAAAAAAAAAAAAGTATGCCAATTGGTGATCGTGTTTGATTATTTTATTTAATTAGCAACGAGACAACTAAAAAAAAAATCAAATAAAAGAATGTGACGTCACACGCTTTTTGTGTCCACGCTGACCCCTTTTATAATGCAGAGGCATGAAGCTGGAGCGCTCCTCGGGACCCTTTTTACACACAATTATAATATGCGCTACCGATCCCAAGAGCAGCAGCAAAGATAAATAAATGAATAAATAAATAAATGATCCGGAGCGCGAGTCACCAACACTGCTACCCTACTAACAACGCAAGTACAGAGATGACCAACAGAAGCAGACTGAAATAAAATGATTATTGTAGACAAATAAATGTGAAATTTACACAGCGACCTCACCACACACGGAGAGATTATAATACGAGACACTCCACTGATAACAACATGAATACACAAATAATTATCTGAAAGGAAGAACTGAGTGAAAAAGTCATTTGAATGTCCACGCGTGGAAATACTGACAATTTGTTTAAATATTTACTATTGCAAAGGGTTACGTCGAGTCATACCTCAATACTGAGAAACCTCCTCACACAGGCAGCTCCCATGTTCTCCATAAAGGGGTCTTGCGTTCCTTGAACGACCCCCGGGTTCATCTGACGACGACTCCTGCAGTTTTCTCTATAATATCCGCTACTCTTTGTTCCCTGCCTTGTGCCCTGTGTTGGCTGGGATTGGCTCCAGCAGACCCCCGTGACCCTGTGTTTGGATTCAACGGGTTAGAAAATGGATGGATGGATATCCGCTACTTTTCTCCGGCTCTGCGTCTCCATTCTCCTTCACTTTTTAAGTTTGGTTAGCCCTCCTTAGATTTTTATTGGCTCTCCGAGTCAGGTGATCCTTTCCAGGTAATTCATAGGTTACTTATACCTATTCAGATTGATGAAATAAATCAAAATAAATAATTACTACGAGCAGTGCAGGATTTACGTATAAGCTACACAAGCTATAGCTTAGGGCCCCCGCCTTCTTGGGGGCCCCCAAAACAAATTGTCCGAGTGAGCAATTGTCATAAATACTTAAATATACTACAGCATTATTTGTCCCAAAACGAGTTACAAGTCAGGCAGCCAGGAAACGAAGCAGAGCGAAAAGCTGGAGACGGACATACTGGAGTGTGTAACACGGGCGTGCTGAGAAATGAAGCGTCGGAACTTTCTTGGATTCAGGACACAATATTATGAGTACCATAAACAGTGTTAATTATCATGTACAGCAGTCGTGAAGCACCTGCTTTAAACTCCTTTATGTCTGGGATTGGCTCCAGCAGACCCCCGTGACTCTGTGTTCGGATTCAGCGGGTTGGAAAATGGATGGATGTTAACCCCGATTGTGAGTCGGGCGCAGATTGCCGTCAGGCTCGAGAATGACCCGCTTCATAGCGAATAACTCTCTGAACTGTATTCTGCTGCCATCTAGTGGACGAACCAAAAAACACGAATATGTCAGTGCTTTTTGTTCTGAGGTTAGAGATCTGCACTGGCAATCGGAAGGTTGTCAGTTGGAATTTCGTTAGTGCCAGAAGTGACTCTACTCCGTTGGGGCCTTGAGAAAGGCTCGTAATTTAAAAATGATTTCGTCCTGGGTATAAAGTTAATCTGCAAGCAGGTCCTCCAACTTGCAGGGAAAACTCGAGGGTTAGTGGCAGGAATGGCGCTCCAGCCAAGGTAAAATGATAATATAAAATAAAAAAAAACTCCCACCGTTCCAGTTAGTGCTAAGATGTCACCAGCTGCCCTCGAGTCCGAATCCAGGAGATTTGTCGTGTGGTGGGTTCAGCAATGTGCTATCAGCGCATGCTCCCAACCGCTTTCTGTCACTTTATGATTAACTCTTAAGTTGTTATCAATATTCATTAGTGGGGCGGAGCCTCCAATTACAACAAACTGAAACTGAATTATTGCTCGAATGGGGCGATAATGATGATGCCATAACATTTTCATCAGACGTTAACACGAAAAGTAAAACTGATGCATGACGCGACACTGAGCCTCCGTGATGAGCCCGGTGAACTCAAGTACAGGAACCTGTAGCGGCTGACGTCATTGCGACTCTTGTCAGGACCCGGTTCACGCGCACTGCATTGTGGGAGGATGCGCGGAGTTTTCAACCGTTCAAGTTCAGTAGCTTTTGCGTACATCGAGAAAACATTATCTGGCGTGTTTTCTTCCCCTCGCAGGGCGCTGCAAACCTTCAGCCTGTTGGATGATAAAAAGGCAAAATTATCTGCGATCAAGTAAAAAGAGAAGCAAGACATTAGCCCCTAATCCTGGAGGGCCGCAGTGGCCCCGTTTGCTTAATTAGAAACCAATCCTTGCCAATAATTTGATTACATGGCTTGTTAGTGCTTTAACTCTTTCTCATATCCTCGATTTTCTTCCCCTTTCTTAGGATTTCATCCAAATGATTTGAAGGCTAAAATGGAGGAGTAATTCTCAGTCCTGCATTTTTTTTCTCTTCACTTTCCTTCCAAGTATTTTATTAAAATAGTAGTGCATGATAAACACACACAGAGGTGTAAATAGTAACAAGCTAAATGGGGAAATGCTGGCTTCTTTTGTCATTTGCATCTTATTGCTAATAAGGAGCCATTAAAACTTGAGAATACAGCTGTTTAAGACTAAAATAAGCAATAAGGGTTCAAAATCTTAACTAGTGAGACCACTAAAATAAAGTGGAAGTGTCACTTGAGCAATCACTGCTTCTTATTAAGCAATTGGGTTGGAGCAAAAACCTGCAGCCACTGCAGCCCCCCAGGACCGTGATTGAGGACCCCTGCCCTAATCCCTCCAACAGAGTGTAATTGCAGAGAGTCACGTAATGTCACAACGTCAGTCATGAAACATCCATCACATTCCACTGTGGTTAAGACTGGGGTTTGTGGGAGGGCTGCCTGACTCGAAGGGCATTTCGTGACTGGCGTTGATCTCGTTGAAGTCGCTAAGCCTCACGTGGTGGTCGCCTACAATGACACAAGGGGCGCGTCGATCGTGTAGGTCAGGCACTGACAATCTCATGTGCACAGAAGCCCACTTGTGCTGTCCCGATTGTGACATCGGCTGTGCACTGGTGACGGTTTCCAAACATGTCGCACAAAGCCGGACGTGTATTAAATCTGCATCAGTGCAGCACTGGACACCCGACCACACCATTTCCTATTGTATTTATGCTGACGTTTTGAAATTTACAAGTCTCTGTTACATGTAGGAACATTTTTACTTGTCCAAAAAAAAAAATAAATCTCTGTTTTTGGCGGGCGGCACGGTGGCGCAGTGGGTAGCGCTGCTGCCTCGCAGTACGGAGACCTGTGGTTCACTTCCTGCGTGGAGCTTGCATGGTCTCCCCGTGTCTGCGTGGGTTTACTCCCAAAGACATGCAGGTTAGGTGCATTGGCAATCCTAAATTGGCCCTAGTGTGTGTGTGTGGGTGTGTGTGTGCGCCCTGTGGTGGGCTGGCACCCTGCCCAGGGTTTGTTTCCTGCCTTGCGCCCTGTGCGGCTGGGATTGGCTCCAGCAGACCCCCGTGACCCTGTAGTTAGGATATAGCGGGTTGGATAATGGATGGATGGATGGATGTCTTTGGCTCGTTCTAACCATCCATGGCTTAGCTTCCACACATGACGCCCAGTCCATTATGTTGAGCCCCCCTTTAGCTCTTTTTTAAATACTAGGAAGCCCCCTGCTTGCTTCACTCGCCCACCCCCTTCCCCCACCCCCCCCCCTCCGGCCAGCCATTTTGCGTCTCTGCCGCTCATGTTGTGAAGAGGGGGGCTGAACGCACCCCAAGGAGACGCAGTCGCTCCTCCGAAACCCCCTCTTAAACACTGAAACAATAGGAAACAAATACAGGCTTTTAGTTTTTATCTCCTCTTTGCTCGATCAGTTTCTGGCCTGCTGCTGCTACCGTGCCGCGTCCTATGTCCATATATTTGATCTCTTTTCGCTTTTACCTTTTTTGTCAATATTGCTTTGAATTTTGATTCCACGTTTGGAGTTAACATCGTGACAACGCAACGTATAACTGCCGTGAGTGAATCTCGTTTCTTTCTCTCTACATGAACTGTGTCTGACAACAGCATTTGCACAAATGAGAAATGATTGAACCGTGTGCGTGGTTGAAATTTTCTTTCACAGGATTTCACTTTCACCAAACAACAAATCTTTTAATTCTCACATGATACGCCTCTTCATTGGGAAGAAACGCTACTTATCCCTAATGGCAACACGAATTAGACAACCTACAAGTCTCCGATTTATAAATCCGAACAATATATTCGATCTCTGTTCACTGTTCTGTTATTTTTTAGTAATAATTTCTGTTTGTTTACACTAATGCAATCTTTACTATCAGTTTTTTGAGACTTTAGAATTTTCGTACTTCCATTACCTCTAACCTGCTCTGCATGTGTGTCACACCAATGTTTTTGAATTCTTTACAACGTGTCAGGAGTGATTTGTGACAGACGGGTATCAGCGAGAGTGAAAGGGAAGGTCTACAGGTCAGTAGTGAGACCAGCTATGTTATATGGGCTGGAGACGGTGGCACTGACCAGAAAGCAGGAGACAGAGCTGGAGGTGGCAGAGTTAAAGATGCTAAGATTTGCACTGGGTGTGATGAGGATGGACAGAATTAGAAATGAGGGCATTAGAAGGTCAGCTCAAGTGGGACAGTTGGGAGACAAAGTCAGAGAGGTGGGATTTCGTTGGTCTGGACATGTGCAGAGGAGAGATGCTGAGTATATTGGGAGAAGGGTGCTAAGGATAGAGCTGCCAGGGAAGAGGAAAAGAGGAAGGCCTAAGAGAAGGTTTATGGATGTGGTGAGAGAGGACATGCAGGTGGTGGGTGTAACGGAACAAGATGTAGAGGACAGAAAGATATGGACGAGGTGTGGTGACCCCTAACGGGAGCAGCCGAAAGAAGAAGAAGAAGAAATTCTACTTTGTCATCTTCTCTTTGTGCCACTCCTGGAGTGGAAAATAAAAGACAAAGACTCATCTCGTGGGCGTTTTTAAGTGTCTGTCTGAGAAAGTCACGTCTCGTCTCCTTCCAAGATGTTTTTTTTTTTTTATAACAAAGAGACAATTATGAGCTTTTAAAACATTGTCTGTAAAGCTGTGCTGTGCCTCCATGATCCTGAATTGCATTAAGCAGATTGGAGTGCTGTGAAGAGGTTTTTGACCCCTTTCTGGTATCTTTGCGGGTACAAGGAGTGGCTTCAGGTCATTGGATAAAGGGAACCAGAATAACATGTGACACCTTTCTAAATTGTATGCTGCTTAATATATCTAAGTAATAAAGTGTGGGGAACAGCCCGGACACAGACACCACACGCACGTTTATTATACATTATATTTACAGTTCGTGAGCACAATCCCAGTGCCGCAGCACCAATCATCCCTTGAGTCCTTGGCCGCAACACAATGCCTCGAACTGTCTCTGGTCCACCTCCACTCCTCTCCTCTTAGCTCCATCTTTCTCCTCCCAACTCTTGCCCATGACTTGAGGGAGGCGGCCCCTCTTATACGTCCTGGATGGACTCCAGGTGCATCCCGAGGAGCTTCTGTAGCCACACCCCTGTGTGGCGGAAGCTCTGGCGGTGTATCCAGAAGTCCTCCGGGTGTCCCCAATCCTCTTCCCCCCCAGCACTTCCGGGTGTGGCGGAAGTGCTGAGGTCCAGGGCTCCCAAGGCATTGGGGTGCCCCCTGGCGGTGACCACGGGCCCCCACAGGGATGAGCTTCCAAGCTCTGTACCCGTGGCCCCCACAGCAGCCAGGGAGGACACCCCCTCGTGTTCTGGAGGAGGCACAAGCCCTCCTCCGGTCCTCCTGGGCATCCCGTCCGGGTATGAACCCCAGCCGGGTGCCACAAAAGTTATCCCAAGCCTTTGCTACCCGTGTGAAAAGGTAATTGCCTCCCCTTAGATACTCACATAGCCGGCTGACCCAAGTTCATTGATAATTCAAGTCCACTGACTGAACGCAGCCAGCCCGGCTCACTACAAGCCGACCCTCACCAGGACAGAGAAGTTGTTACCAGAACATCCCTAGAAGAACACCAGGCCTCCATCAGGGGACATTCCAGGAGAAGTGGTTGAAACTTCCCAATCATTAATGGGTTACAGAGCCATTTCATCATGAGAGACTGGCATTAAACTGTGGGATAAGTGTGTGGTTATATAAGGGTTCTTACTGCTAATGGTGCTGCCTCCAAGTGTAGAAATTTTGGGGGCAAGTCCTTTTTTTCACATGGGTGATAGGGTATTGGATAACTTTGTTAGCCGAATAAAGAAAGTAGTGTTTCCCATAATATTTAATTTTACCTAAAGGTCTGAGGCCACTCATTGAATACAATAAGCAAAAGCACAGGATTTAATAAGGGGGCAAATACTTTCTCACAGCACTGAAGCCATACAAGTTTGAGACTTTGTGGTTTGTGGCTTTTTCCTTTTTTTTTGTCGTTGTGTTGCCTCATGGACATGTAAGTAAACTCAGTGGGATATCTTTATAGTTCACGAGCCAAGCTGGACTGGTAACAAGTCGAGAGTATTTGTCATTTCATCCATATACAGTAGTACAGCATACAGTGAAATGAAACAACGTTCCTCCAGGACCATGGTGCTACATAAAATACAGGACAACGAAGAATCCACGACACATAACATAAAGACACCTAATATATAACAAGGTGCATGTGAGTCAAATGTGCAGCCATGTGCAACACTGCAGAACAGAACACATATATCAGATATCAGTCTGGTCCAGGAGTGTTCAGGCGTCTGACTGCTTGTTGAAACTGTTCCACATTCTGGAGGTGAGGGCCTGAATGCTTCGGTACCTTTTTCCCAATGGCAGGAGTGTAAACAGTGAATGTGAGTTGTGCGTTAGATCATTCACAATGCTGGTGGCTTTGTGGATGCAGCGTGTGGTGTAAATGTCCATGATGGAGGGAAGAGAGACACCGATGATCTTCTCAGCTGTCTTCACTATCTACCTGTTGTAGGGCTTTGCGATCCCTGACCATGCAATTTCCAAACCAGACAGTGATGCAGTTGCTCAGGATGCTCTCTCTATGGTTCCTCTGTAGAATGTTGTTAGAGTAGCTGGTGGAAGATGGGCTTTCCACAGCCTACGTAGGAGGTAGAGCCGCTGCTGGGCTTTCTTGGATAAAGAGCTGGTGTTGTGGGACCAGGTGAGGGTCTCTGCCAGGTGGACACCCAGGAATTTGGTGCTATTGACGACCACAACAGTTGAGCCGTCAATGTTCAGTGGCAGATGGTCACTCTTAGTCTTCCTAAAGTCAACGATCATCTCCTTTGTTTTGTGTACGTTCAGAGACAGGTTATTGGCTTTACACCAGTCCGTTAACTGCTGCACCTCCTCTCTGTATGCGGACTCATTGTTGCTGATGAGACCCACCACAGTGGTGTCATCGGAAGATTTTATGACGTGATTAGAGCTGTGCATTGCTGCACAGTCAGGAGTCAATAATGTGAACAGTAATGGACTGAGCGCACAGCCTTGAGGGGCTCCAGTGCTCAGTGTGGTGCTTCTGGAGATGTTGTTTCCAATCCTGACTGACTAACAACAGAGAGGCGGCCACAGCTGTAAACGCGCAAAAGTCAAGCACATTTCAATAAATAATCTCCAATAAAATGGGGTCTCACAAAATTCAATAAATAGATTTAAACGCTGTGAAGGCCGGAAGGCCAGCTCATCGAATAGCCAGCCAGGAGAAGGACAGAAGAGAATATGCTGGCATCCCAGAAGGACTTGATCAAGGGTCCCTAACCGGTAGGAGGCCAGTACAATGGAGGGATAAGGGGAGGTAACCTACCTGGGTTATTTACTCACCCGAAACACCCAGCATCCCTGTGTTACTGTAGCCAAACAGATACCCACGGTGCAGGTTGGGAACTGAAGTCTGGTGGATCAGCCCAGTAGGGTTCCATGGGTGCTGCAAGGATCAATGGACCCTACTTCATGGGACTTCCACCTGACTCTGAAGTGTTTCAGATAGACATTGTGTTTGCACCAGAAATACTCCCAGGTCCTGATTAAAGGGAGCAGCTCTGCTTCATCCCGAAGAGTCAGAGTCAGGAGAGGAGCTGGACAACACTCACCAGAGAAGTGGGGAGGACAGAAGAGAAGAAGAGTTATACCGTCGTACTGTGACGTGTTAATAGAGAGATACCTGTTAAAAGTAAGTACGTCTACAGCTTTTAAACCCAGGACTGTGTGGTTGTGTTTCGGGTTTTGAGGGGGTGGTGCTGGGATACCCCCTACTGGTCACAACAGTTAAAATATTCCAGAAATCAAAAACAGTCAGCTCCAAAGGCCATTCTCCAGTCAGCATTCCCATGGCTACTCCCAGCAAAGCCCTCAGTAACCTGCTTAGTGTAAGCTTCTCAGTTTCCGCATCATCCACAGCCCGACGAAACCCCCCAGGAACACTCGACTTCCACTTCGGCTCTCAACTCCATTATCTCCATCGCCACAGGACATTTTTATGTGGAGATCCCTCCAAACGTTATCTCCAGGCTCCTCTGTTATCTGATCCATCGTTTGGTAGACTCCACTAACACTGGCTTAAACGACCCTCGACCTCGGGGGGGTAGACTCCTCCGCACTCTCTGCACTGCTTGGTAGACTGGCCATCCCGGACCCCAGACATCTTTCTCTCGCTCCACCTGACCGGCTTGTTTTCTCTCTTCGTATGCACATTTCCTTCCTCTGGATGTTCTCCTGCACTTCTCACTCCTTTCCCCTTTCATGTGGTGCTCAACTCCATCGTCTACTGCAGTTGGCGTGAGGCAATGACCGCCACAGTAACTGGCAATTCGCATGGGTGTGCTAGCATCAGTGCCAGTTAAGACACTGGGAGAGGATTTCAACTTTTTAAAACAATCCATAAATTCCAAAATCACAAACTACTCTGTGATACGTCTCGATGAACACTACCCATCCTAGCCACAGTAATGCTGTTACAGTTATATGGAAAAGTTTGGGACCTCCTCTCAGCCTGCATAATAATTGACTCTCCTTTCAACAATAAAGATAACAGTGGTATGTCTTTCATTTCCTAGGAACATCCGAGTACTGCGGTGTTTTCCGAACAAAGATTTTTAGTGACGTAGTATTTAGTTGTATGAAATTAAATCAAATGTGAAAAACTGGCTGTGCACAAATGTGGGTCTCCTTGTCATTTTGCTGATTTGAATGCCTGTCACTGCTCAATGCTGATTACTTACAACACCAAATTGGTTGGATGAGCTCGTTAAGCCTTGAACTTCATACACAGGTGTGTCCAATCAGGAGATATAAAGGTTTTTAAGGTGGTCAATTGCAAGTTGTGCTTCCCTTTGACTCTCCTCTGAAGAGTGACAGCATGGGATCCTCAAAGCAACTCTCCAAAGATCTGAAAACAAAGATTGTTGAGTCTCATGGTTTAGGGGAAGGCTACAAAAAGCCATCTCATAGGTTTAAACTGTCAGTTTCAACTGTAAGGAATGGAATCAGGAAATGGAAGGCCACAGGCACAGTTGCTGTTAAACCCAGCAGGTCTGGCAGGCCAAGAAAAATACAGGAGCAGCATATGCGCAGGATTGTGAGAATGGTGACAGACAACCCACAGATCACCTCCAAAGACCTGCAAGAACATCTTGCTGCAGATGGTGTATCTGTACATCGTTGTACAATTCAGTGCAATTTGCACAAAGAACATCTGTATGGCAGGGTGATGAGAAAGAAGCCCTTTCTGCACTCACGCCACAAACAGAGTCGCTTGTTGTATGCAAATGCTCATTTAGACAAGCCAGATTCATTTGGGAACAAAGTGCATTGGACTGATGAGACAAAAATTGAGTTATTTGGTCAGAACAAAAAGCGCTTTGCATAGCGGAAGAGTTTTGATAACATAACACAAACATACATTGGCATCAGAAACTCTGTGGGTCCTTATGCTCCTGGGGCCCCCAGCCAGTGTCCATTGTGCCCATATGTTAAGACAGTCCTGTGTACAGAAGGTCTCACGGTTGAACAAAAAACAAGCCATTAAGTCGAAGAAATAACACTGGTCTACAAAAAAATATTTTTTGTTTGCTTCTGGGAACTTCAGAGCAGCTCTCTAGTAAGTTTTTACACTGATTTCATATATGAAATAGGAATTAAGCTGGCATGTCAGGTTTTTGAGATACACATCATTGACATTTTGACACTTTTGAATATCAATATATCAACACGATAGCTGGAGTTTGGACTCTGTCCCACCAAAATTGTTTTGCTGTGTGTATTCTGAAAACAAACCAGAAGACGATACCAGAGTCACGTTAAAGTATATTTATGTCAATTTACCTCAATATAAAAGTGAGGTCAGCGTGCCCAAAAATGTTGGAGGCCCTCGCTTTTGCGCATGCACTGCACATCCATCTCTCTTTGCCAGAACCAACAGTAGTCACCCATCATGCTCGGAGTGAATTTTCCCTGATATCACCTTTATATCTTGATGAAATCTTTCCCCGTCCTCATCGCTGACATCACTTAGATTTGGTGGAAAAAAGTCGAGATGAGAATGTAAAAAATGACATCTGCAGTGACATTCTGGCTCCCGTAAGCTAATATACTTTCAGCAGGTTCTCCACAAGCTCAGTGTAATTCTCTGCTGTGTAACAGTCAAGAAAATTCTGGACAACCTGCACAAATGAGGGCGCTGATTCAGTTGGCTTCAGTTTCCTTTTGAACTCATCGTCAAGCATCAGCTCACAGATTTCAGGACCAACAAAAACACCTTTGGCTTCACTTTTCTCGAGACCAAACTTATTGCTTAAATGCTGAAACACATCGCATTTACTGTCCAGTCACCCTAGTTGTCCAAGACCTGGAACATCATAACTAAAAAAATGGGATGTGCTGGACGAAAATGGTTTTCAGATTTGGAGTCAGCATGTGAAATTTGTGAACGTACAGGTGAAAGAATCCCAGTAGCAAAATGCTTGTTGACCAGTGTTACCTGCAGAGCTTAGAGAGAGGATTGTGTGAAGGCAGAGTTATGGGAAGGCTAAAAAAAAAAAGCAACACAAATTGCACCAGCACAGTGGTCTCCATAATTGTTAAATGGAAGATTTGGAACAACTAGGTCTCTTCCTAGAGCTGGCCACCCCTGAACAATGGTGGGAGAAGGGACACGTTATCTTGAAACCTGATCATCACTCCAGCTGAGGTCCAGAGAATCTGGGTGGAGATTGGAGAAATTTCCAGAAGGACAACCATCACTGCAACACTCCACTAATCTGGGATTC
Source organism: Erpetoichthys calabaricus (assembly GCF_900747795.2). NCBI lineage: Eukaryota > Metazoa > Chordata > Cladistia > Polypteriformes > Polypteridae > Erpetoichthys > Erpetoichthys calabaricus. Next base: position 20,797,189 of record NC_041395.2, on the reverse strand, counting down.
ATGGAGCGGCCAGGCAGAAGTCTCCCCTCAGTATAAGACAAATGGAAATCTGCTTGGAGTTTGCAAAAAGACACCTAAAGGACTCTCAGACTATGAGAAACAAGATTCTGTGGTCTGATGAAACATCATATGTGGAGGAAACGAGGAACAGCTCACCACTAATAACAACTGTAACTGGCTACAACAGCCGGTGTTTTAGAAGTAATCAGTGACTGTTTTCTAACACTGCATGTTAAAGCACCGACCTCGGGTGAAGCCTGTCTGGATTTAGTATTTTGTAATAATCAGGAGAGAACTGAGGGTGTAGAGGCGATTGGATCACTAGGGTCAAATGACCATAATGTCATACAATTCTCAGTATTTTGTAAGAGTGCGGATGCCATCCATTCATTTTCCAACCCGTTATATCCTAACACAGGGGTCTGCTGGAGCTAACCCCAGCCAACACAGGGCGCAAGGCAGGAACCATACCTGGGCAGGACGCCATCCCACGAGTGCAGATGCAAAGACTAAAATTGTTAAGTTGAACTTTGGTAGGGCAAATTTTGACCAGATGTGGCAATGTCTAAGGAGGATGGACTGGGATAAACTTTTTAAGTGTGGAGACCGTTGAGGAGCAGTGGAACAGGTTTAAAAATGCTTTACATGTAATATAGGACAGATACATACCGAAATTTGGAATTAATAGGAAATTAAAAAAAAAACTGCAGTGGGTTAATAAAGAGTTAGAAAAGAAGCTGCAAAGGAAGAAACAGACAAATAAGGCATACAAGACAAATAACTGCAAAGTTAATCGTAAGGCATATGAGAACATGTGGGCAACCATTAAGAAGAATATTAGGGAGGCTAAAAGACAGTTGGAGAGGAATATAGCAGAGAATGCGAAAGACGACCCTAAGAGATTCTTTCAGTATTTTAGTAGTAAAAGAACAGCCAAGGAGGAGGTGAAGTGCATCAGAAACAGTAAAGGGGGATTAAAAGATACAGACAGTGAAATAGCAGACGCTCTAAACTTGCATTTTTCCGAGGTCTTCACAAGTGAGCAAGTGGATAACCTCAGAGCAGTAACAGGGACTACTAAGAAGGTACTGAGGGATTTGGAAATAGTAGAGGGAGAAGTGATGCTGAGATTAAATAAACTGAAATCAAATAAATCACCAGTACCAGATAAAGATTTACCAAAGAGTTCTTAAAGGGGCTCGCAAGTACAGAAATAAACCCTTGACGCAAGTTTTTAGGAAGTCACTGGGGAGATTCCAAAAGATTGGAAAATGGCAAATACTATCCTGTTATATAAAAAGGGTGACAGTGCAGATCCAAGTAGCTGTAGGCCAGTGAGCCTAATGTGCATCACAGGAAAATTAATGGAAGGAATTATTAATGATAAGATTGAGTAGCACATGGCAAGTTCAGTTTTACTGCTCAGTCAGCATGGGGTCAGAAGAGGGAGGTCGTGTTTTACTAACATGCTAGAATTCTATGAGGAAGCAACAAAAGGATACGAACAAAGTGGAGCAGATGATGTTATCTATCTGGACTTTCAGAAAGTATTTGATAAGGCGCCACATTGGAGGCTGGACATGTGCAGAATTGGCTCAGACACAGGAAGAAGAAGGTGATGGTGTAAGGAACCTTACCAGGATTGGCTGAGGTTAAGAGTGGTGACCAGCAGGGGTCACTACTGAGGCTGCTGCTATTTTAATATATTTAAATGATTTGATCCTGCGGTGGGTTGGCACCCTGCCCGGGATTGTTTCCTGCCTTGTGCCCTGTGTTGGCTGGGATTGGCTCCAGCAGACCCCCGTGACCCTGTGTTCGGATTCAGCGGGTTGGAAAATGGATGGATGGATAAATGATTTGAATAGGAACATATGTAACACGCTGGGTAGGTGTTTCAGATACCAAGACAGGTAGATTGGCAGATAATTACAATGCTGTTAGATCATTACAACGACTTGGACAGCAGACAGGTTTGGGCAGACTTGTGGCAGATGAAATTTAATGTCAGTAAATGTAAAGTATTACACATAGGAAGTGAAAATATGAGGTTTGAATACACAATGGGTGGTGGGAAAATCGAGAGTCCACCTTATGAGAAGAATTTAGGAGTCGTAGTGGAGAAACAAGTTGACAAAATTTACACCGGGTGTTACAGACTTAAATCAAATGTATGTTTTTATTATATTGTAAAAATAATAATAATAATAGCTCACTACTCAAAACGTGGAGCGTCCAGTCTTGAACCTCCGCACCATTCAAAAATACGTGTAAACTTCCTGTCGACTGACATTTCAGCTTGGGTTCTTAACTCATTGACTGCCACTTGTAAATCGAATGCTTTGTTTTCTTTGGTTATATTCTTGAGTAAAAGCACACGTTTATTTGAAATTTGGACTAAAGTCTTCACACATTATACACTTCTCATCATTATTAGTATAACATGGAAAAAGCTTCTGCCATTATGAACAATGCCGCACATCTTCTCCAAGACACACCAACACTGAGGACTTCCAGCCAACAAATCATTCAGCAGAAATGTGTGAAGAAATGCTATGGGAGCTCTTTATACCAACAGCAATACATTTGCATATTTATTATTAATATTGTACAGGGAGTTTGCATGTTCTCCCCGTGTCTGCATGGGTTTCCTCCCACAGTCCAAAGACATGCAGGTTAGGTGGAGTGGCGATTCTAAATTAGCACTAGTGTGTGCTTGGTGTGTGGGTGTGTTTGTGTGTGTGTTCTGCGGTGGGTTGGCACCCTGCCCGGGATTGGTTCCTGCCTTGTGCCCTGTGTTGGCTGGGATTGGCTCCAGCAGACCCCCATGACCCTGTGTTTGGATTCAGCAGGTTGGAAAATGGATGGATGGATGGATATTGTACACTGCATCAATGGGTCTGGGTCTGCCAAGTCTGAAGTTTTTTTTGTCTTTAATGTTGTTGCTCTTTAGTTATTCTGGTGTGTGTGTTCAAACCTTAGTTTGTGTGTATATACATACATACATACATTTTTTTAATTTACTTTCTTATGCATTTATTTATTTAAAGAGCTTCTACAAAATCCAAATTTCCCCAGAGGACAAAGTTCTATCTATCTATGTATTGGTAGAGAACAGATTGTAATATTTAAATAGCAGCCTCACAGAGCCAATATGCATCTGGAGACAACCATAAGTGAATTTAACTTAAATGCAGGTGGTAACACTTAGATGGTTCACCGAGTGTCGCTTTTCTAAACCAATCCAATGACTCATGAAGATTGCGCTCAGACTCCAGTAGGTATGCCGACTTCAGCAGCAAAGAGTAATGGTGTGCACACTAACATTGTTCTAACTCACAGAAAGCCTGTATTTATGATGAATAAACTTCTACAGCTGGAACGTCACCCTAAAAAGTAAATAAGAAAAATTTTACTGTCTGCATGGAAAAACGCAAACAAGACGTGCATAGATGGTCTACCCTCCATCTCACTTTAGCAAGGATAATCAACACTGTCAAGATGTCAAGATCCTTCCCAGGCTTCTTTTTCTATTCCAAAGCATCCCCATATACATTAAAAAATATTTGTTTTAAGAAATAAGATTCAATCATAACCTTATTTATTTGGAAATCGAAACATCCACGCATCCAAAGACCAACCTTACAATGATTTAAAGAAGAGGGTGGCATGGCTCTAACTAACTTTCACTTTTATTACTGGCCGGCAAACATACACATTATAAAAACTGGACATTGACACAAACAGATGAACACACACAGGCTTGGTCTGCAATAGAAGTAAAATCCTGCAGTACTTCGTTATATTTCAAGTTTTGTACCCCAGTAAATACAAGGTATCGTTAATTTAGTACTAACAACCCAACTGTCCTTCATTCACTATGGAGGAATGTTGGAAGCACTTTAAGATAGAGAAGCTTTTATCTGTTGCACCTCTACACAATAACCACCTTTATCCACCCTCTCACTTAGTCTTTAATGTTTGGAAAATGTACAGGATTAAATCATTGAGAGATTTATACATAAATAATGTCTGCATCTTATGAACAATTACACTTCTAACTTCCCATCAACACAATTTTTCCAATAATTTCACAAATTAGAAACTATGCTAAATGGAATCTGCCCAATTTTCCTCACCTCTTACCCATTTCTATTCCAGAAGAAATACTGATCAGTCTTGAAGACTCTGACAGTACTTCTGTAATATATAAAACCATTTTAAAGTCCCTTCCTTTTAAAGATCTCAGAGTACAGTGTGACAAGGATCTCTTCTCTCAACATTTCAAAAAAAGAGTGGAAGGCAGCCATGCAGAGAATTCACTTGAGCTCCACATCTGCAAAGCATACAATTATTCAACTTAAAATGTTATATCTAGCTCATCTATCTCATTTAAAATTGGCAAAATTGTTTCCAGGGCAAGATCCAACCTGAGAATGTTGCAGTCGAGCTCCAGCCTCACCGAGGCCTCATGTTTTGGGCCTGCACCAAATTAACATCATTCTGGACAAAATTTTTTAAATGCCTCTCAGACAGCCTTGGTGTCACAATCCCTCCTAATCCACTAACAGCTGTGTTTGGTGGGCTCACAGAGGGGCTTAAAGTGGAGAAGGACAAACAAACTGGAATTGCCTTTACCTCTCTATTAGCACTGTGGACTAAGCCCCGGACACAGACAGGCGGACATGTTGTAAATCACCACCACATGTTTATTTACAGTCTACTATTTACAATAATAAAGTGCCACACAACCCCAAACTCCAGGCCTCCTCCACTCCTCGCCTTCCAGCTTCGTCCTTCTTCCACCCGACTCAAGCGCTGAATGAAGGGAGGCGGCCCCTTTAATAATCAACCAGATGTGCTCCAGGTGTGCTCCGGCAATCTTCCACCGACACGCCCCAGTGTGGCGGAAGTGCTGGCTGCATCCCCGGAAGCACTGCAGGTGTCCCCTGCTCTTCTTCCCCCCTGCACTTCCGGGTGTGGCGGAAGTGCCGAGGTCCAGGGCTCCCAAGGAATCTGGGCGCCCCCTGGCGGTGACCACGGGCACCTAGAAGAATGAGCTTCCATGCTCTGCACCTGTGGCCCCCAAAGAAACCAGGGCGGTCGCCCCCCACGTGGTCTGAGGAGGGCGTAAGCCCTCTTCCAGTCTTCCGGGGTATCCCGGCCGGGTCACCCCCCCAGCCACCTTCGACACTGCCCCCACCACCAGCGAACACCCGTCGGGCGGAGCGGCTCATCCCGCAAGGGCAGCTCATCCCTGAAGTGGGTCTTACTACTCGTCCAGGGTCCGGCACCGTTGGACTTGCCTCTTAGGCATCCCCTCTGAGGTTTTCGTGCCCCTTTAGTTGGAGTCACTCGCACCTCCGTAGCCTCCGCCAGCTGTGACAGCACGTAGACTTATTTTGCTCAACTAGAAGAATCCTAACTCTCCTCTGTTAAGTCAGTGGGTAACTGATGTTATATACTATTTTAAATTGGAAAAAATCGAATTCTCACTCAGAGGATCGGTTCAAAATTTTTTTGAAACCTGGCAAGATCTAATCGATAACATTTTAGAATAAGCATTTATATTGGGGAAATTGATTCTCTTCCCTCTTTTCTGCTCTTAAAGTTTTACTCTGACTGTTGGCCTTCCACTTGTTCTCTCAGGTGGGGGTTGAATTTCGTTCTGGTAAGCTTAACTTGATTGTACAGAATGTTACTTGCTTTTAATAAAATCAACACAAACAAACAAATAAATGACATTGCCAAATGAAAACACAGTAGTGTAAACGAGAGCTCAGTTGTGGCTTTTTGTGTCTTCGTTATGCCCTTTCAAACTCTGTGAGGTAGTGTGTCTTTATCACACACTGTAGGATGATTAAGCATAAGACTGACACGTGTGTGGTTTCATTTAGGTTAAATGACTTTTGTTATTGGTGACGCAGTGGGTAGCGCTGCTGCCTCGCAGTTAGGAGACCCGGGTTCGCTTCCCAAGTCCTCCCTGCGTGGAGTTTGCATGTTCTCCCCGTGTCAGCGTGGGTTTCCTCCCACAATCCAAAGACACGCAGGTTAGGTGCATTGGCGATTCTAAATTGTCCCTAGTGTGTGCTTGGTGTGTGTGTGGGTGTGCACGCCCTGCCCGGGGATTTGTTCCTGCCTTGTGCCCAGTGTTGGCTGGGATTGGCTCCAGCAAACCCCCGTGACCCTATAGTTAGGATATAGCAGGCTGAATAATGGATGAACTTTTGCTATTTAAAGTGCAGTGATAATTCTAAACAGTCATTTTATTAATAGACTTGAAAGGTTTTTATATATAAAAAAGTAAGAAAGCCTTATGCATTTTGCCAATACTTCCATTAACAGACATTTTCAGTCAACTTAACATACAATGGTAGGTCATGAACATCAAGCAAGTCCCATTGTAACCCAAGAGCCACCTGCACATACAGTAAGAATGTTTATTTGAAGTCTTACGCATCATTTAATTCATACTCATAGGTTTAGGAAAAATATATCGTCCCTGGTTTTGACTGGCAAAATTCACCAAAGCATTTTTCGCAGTGAAAATGCGGTGCTCGCCAGTGATCTTGTTTGCCAAATATGTTTCAAGAAATTTGCCACAGGGCTAACTTCAACAGACATTTTTTTTCCCAGTCCTCCATAATGCTTTGTGAAGCCTGTGTCATATCACAGAGCTGTAGCAGCCATTTATAGAACCTTCAAGGCTGTGTGCAAGAAGATTGCTGACTGATCTGCTTTGCACATGCATGGTGTTACAACTGATTGGTACTTCAGCCGGATTTGCACCCACATGTTAAAAAAAACAAAAAAAAAAAAAAACAAAACTAATTTCATTTGAGGAGTACGTTAGCAGTCCATAATAAAAACATTATGAGTAATGACACTGATCCCTGTACTCTCACTCGGCGCCGCATGGCTAATTATTACAAGGAAAAGCAAGTCTTAAACAAAGCCCCTCCATGTCCCATTCCTCAAGAAAGTAAACACATAAGATCCTGTGAATTAATAACAAAAGATGTATTACCTTTTACAAGGCATTTCTATCCTGTTATTAATTCACAGGATAGTCTTAAGATCAGTGAAATCACAGAAATGTTCAGGAACTTCACTGAAGCAAACTCTGTGGGGTTCACTCATCACTAATTGTCGCTGTTCTGAAGACGCACACAAGTAAAAATTGTACAGACAGTTTTGAGAATGACAGATATTAATTTTCACAAAGGTTGTTGTCTCATTTTCTATGATGGTAACTTGTGTATGCTGTACTCCAGAATGTTCTGAAGAGTGATCAAATGAATTGGAATTAATTGCAAAGTCCCTCTTTGCATGAAAATGAACTTAATCCCAAAAAACCCATTTCCACTGCTGCTGTAAAGGAGGTTTCAGGATGCCCAAAAAAAGTCCAGCAAGCGCCAGGAACTTCTCCTAAAGTTGATTCAGCAGCGGGCACAACCAGTGCAGAACTTGCTTAGGAATAGCAGCCGGCAGGTGTGAGTGAGGTGAAGACTTTTGGAGGATGGCCTGGTTGTTGTCAAGAAGGTCAGCAAAGAAGCCAAGGAAAACATCAGGACAGACTGATATTCTGCAAAAGGCACAGGGATTGGACTGCTGGGGGAAAGTCATTGTCTCTGATAACTCCCCTTTTCTATTGTTTGGGGCATCAGGAAAAAAGAAAAGGTGAGCAGCGCTACCATCAGTCCAGTGTCATGCCAACTGTAAAGCATCCTGAGACCACTCATGTGTAGGGTTGCTTCTCAGCCAAGGCAGTGGGCTCACTCAAAATTTTGCCTAATAACACAGCCATGAATAAAGAATGGGACCAAAACATCCTCCGAGAGCAACTTCTCCCAACCATCCATGAACAGTTTGGTGATGATGATGGAGCACCGTGCCATAAGGCAAATTTGATAAGTAGCTCAGGGAATAAAAAGTCGAAATTTTGGGTCCATGGCCAGGAAAAAGAAAGAAGGGCCAACACTGCAAATATTGACTTCTTGCATAAACTTAATGTAATTTTCAATAAAAGCCTTTGAAACTTTTGAAATGCCTGTAATTCTACTTCAGTACACCAGAGAAACATCTGACAAAAAGATCTAAAAACACTGAAGCAGCAACCTTTGTGAAAACCAATACTTGTGTCATTCTCAAAACTTTTGGCCACAACTGTACTATGTACACATGAAACTAAATGTGAACTTGAACTTCTCTCCCAGTCCTGAGGGGACTTCTCAAGTTGGGGTTTATGGGGCAGGTGAACAATACACTTGTCAGGTTATCCACATACAGTATGCTCTGTAGTGGACTGCTAGTCTATGGCAGGTTCTTGATTTCCACTACACTGCTTGCTACTTAGGCAGTAGCTCCCAGATAACGATAAAGACCAGAAATGGGCCTAAACATATGGATTATTAGTGGTACCTTGAAAAGCCTTGAAATCTGGGTCCAGAAGGTCAGCCAAATAGGTTTTGCATTTGAGTATTACACACCCTTCTCATCTCGTTTAAACACACATTATACAGTGACAAAATGCATATTAAAATCAAAATCCATAACACAGTCTTTCTTTAGTATTACAGTGTGGTACACTTTTACAAAATTCAAAAAGTTCTATTTTGCATCACCGATAATTAGAAGGTTCCAGAAATGACAGGTTATACTTCTATTCACTTGCATTCCGTGACCTTCAGTAATACTGAATTGTGTTTATATAACATCACTTCTGTTTATTATTTATTTTTATTCATGTTCATATATTTTTATTTCTATTTATGTTATTGGTTTGTTTTTCTTTTATTCTATTATTGTAAAGCACTTTGGCCACAGCATTCCTATGTTGTTTTAAATGTGCTATATAAATAAATTGACATTGACTTTAACATTCTGGTTGATTTAAGACATGTTGTATCAATGTCTAAAGAAACTCCATTTTCTGCTATCCTCTTAATACATTATGCAAGTGACCACATTTTTAAACAGATTTTTCAGCTCTGGTTAGTCACCCTTTTTTAATACTACTACGGTTTTATTTTCTGTCAAGGCAGACTCAAACGCTCCCTAATCTCCCCACGCCGCTGCACACATCTCTCACTGACTTCTGATCAGTTTTTCTCTTTGGATCTTTTCCCACTGCTATGAATTAAAGGTTTGAGTTGCTAGTTTTCACTTTTGTTTAATTTTGGTTTATTTGGATTCATGTTTTTTTTGTGGTTATTTTGATTCATAGCTACAATATTGTTTTATTTAAAAGGGTTGATGCTATGAGTGTCAAAGATCTTAAATACAAATTCTAGAATTCTGTTTTTTTTTTTTTTTGACAGATTTTGTCTTTCATTTCCTACACTAACCCTGATCATTTGCCTCCCTCCTGACTATTCTTCGTTTAATCAGCTAATGAAAACTTCACTTCTGGGTCCATTTGCTCCTTAAATTTTAATTTCAAACCTAAGTTCCACCTCGTCCACCTGTGTTATCCACTCATTACACCCAGGACTGATCAGTTCTTTTAGTGCAATTCGCTTCCTGCTGCTTTCAAATGTTTAATTAAACTAGGAATTTAAGAATGGAAAAAGGTGATATTATTCATGTTAACTCTCAATGTTGTGATGCAGTTTTCAGGCCCCTGTCACGCTACATCATTTTTCCCATAATTTCCAGTTTTGGACAGTGGTGACTCACACCAGACACCACCCATCATATACTGAAACATTTCCTATAACTCAGTCATTGCCCCTAGCAATCACAAACTCAAATGGCAAGTTGTAGGGTGGGCTCTTGTGTGTATGAAGGCAGATAACCCGTAAGTGCTCAGATAGAAGTATGAGTTATACATCCACAACAAATCAAAGGTGGTCTTTTCCAGGTTTTACAATGTATCCACTTTTTTTCTTCCTTGTTACAAACTAAAGCACAGACAACAGTAGAAGCGGCAGGGGCTATGTAGTTGTTCTCAGTGTTTGTTCACTTTCACATAGTGTGTCAATTCCCAAATGTGTCAACTATAGCAATACTCTCAACTTTACTACTGCACTGTGAAACTGTGCAGAGAATTCTTGAGAGTTGTAGAAGTAGTCATTTTCATTGAGTTCTAGTTGTGTAATCTGACATTCTCAAGTGAACAAGATCTACAGTCGGTAAATGTGATGTGCTCTCTGAGTCAAAGCTGTGTAGTGTGGCATCGGCCTTAGAAATAAGCAAGAGTGTACAGTAATCCCTCACTTATCGCGGGAGATAGCTTCCAAGGCCGACTGCGATAACTGAATTTCCGCGAAGTAGGGACACTATATTTATTTAATTATTTAACGTGTATTTGGGCTTTTTTAAACCCTCTCTGTATTGTTTACAACCCACCCTTTACTCTATTAATAACAGGGACAACTGCTAAGCAATATGAAATCGGTAGATAAGTTTACACTTACTGTATAGCGAAGTACACGTAGCTATATATGACGTGATGATGGTGATGAATATGCTGCGCAGTAAAAATGATGACAATGAAGGTGATAATCCCCTGAATGCAGTAGCAAGAGCATGTTAATGCTGAATGAGTGAGATGAGACTTCCTGGTTAATGCAGCACTCCGTCGCTGAGCCAATCAGCAGCACACAGGAACTTAACTGCGTGCTCTAATTGGGTAGCTTCTCAGCCATCCGCCAATAGCATCCCTTGTATGAAATCAACTGGGCAAACCAACTGAGGAAGCAAATACCAGAAGTAAAAAGATCCATTGTCCGCAGAAACCCGCGAAGCAGCGAAAAATCTGCATTATATATTTAGATATGCTTACATATAAAATCCGCGAAGTTGTGAATCCGCGAAAAGTGAACCGCGAAGTTGCGAGGGATTACTGTAATTATGGATTAAATATGTTAAATCAGGCCTTATAATTAGATTAAAACAATGATTTTTTGTGCACAATAGCCAAAATTACTTCTAAGACAGTCTACCTTACCTTAAGAATTGTACTAGCAAGATAAAAAGTGAGAAGCATTTAATTTGCAACTAGAAAAGCATAAGGGTACTGATGCTATTAAAGGAGATTGTTTCTTGAAAGAGCAAACACAATCAGATGTTCAGACTACAGTATCTGCTAGAAAACTGCCTCTCCCTTAGTGTGGCCAAGACCACAGAGATAATAGTGGACTTCAGAAAGCAAGGAGACACAAACTCCCCTACAACCATCAACAGGACTACTGTGGAGAAAGGGAGCAGTTTTAAAGTTCCTCAGTGTACATATCACCGAAGACCTCACATGGAATGTTTACACTTAAAGTGGCAAAGAAGGGATAACACTATCATCATCTCAAGTGGCTGAGCGGATCTGGCATGAGCCCAAGCACCTTCAGATCATGTTACACCTGCAGTCTTGAAAGCATCCTATAACTGTTTGCATCATTGCCTATTATGGGAATGGCACTGGCCTCATTCGCAAAGGACTGCAGAGGGCACTGTGTTCTGACCAACAAACCACTGGAGAGGATATTCCTAAGCTGAAAGAGATACATGTTAGGCAGTGTCGAAGGAAAACCAAGAAAATCATTAATGACTCCAGTCATCAGTGTCATAGACTGGTCGCATTATTACCTTTAGTCAGATGATACTGCACCATGAGGTCCTAAGACCAGCCAGTTCCAAATCATCTTCATCATTCAAGTTGTTAAGATGCTGAACTCTACACAGTGACTGGTACCAATCCTTAAGACCCGACACATTCATGCTGCTGTTCCTTCATCCCAACATTCTATTGTACCACAACTATTTTGTGTTAAATAGCCCATCTGTTCACCTTCCTAGCATGCACTGTATATGATATGCCAGTATGTGTAATTATTTATGTAATGTGTTGTACAAATGTGTGACTGATTAATTCATAATTAAATGCATTTATTATGTGCATACTCTACTGTGTAGATTTGCAATCAAATTTTTTGTGTAAAAATGCACAAAATATCTGCTCAACTATTTTAATGTGCTGACCTTCCAAAAAAAATAATACATTTCTTTAGGAATCAAAAATATACAAGGTTTCACAAAAAACTATACAAACATATTTTCACAAGGACATGCTGCAGTCATTATTTGCAATCTAGACCTTTGTTATCAATACTTTAAAAATACTTTAATGTAAATAACAATACATTTGTACATTATTTTGTCATTAAATAATGTATATTAGATTCTACTGCACAACTTAATTTTTAAGTATCTTTTTCTAAAGAGTGTGTAGGCATTATCACACATGAAGAGGAATCAGCGTTTAATGACCACCCACCCATCCATCTTCTTAGTTCAGTGTATATACTTAAAAATTATTTTGCAATTATGCCATACTGTAACTATCTGAAAACAGATGTGATGCTTAAGAAAGGTTTAGCGGAATCATTTTTATTGATAATAAATAGCTGGTGTCAAACAAATTACTAAAAGATGTATAAAATGTATAGAAATAAATACTGTAAGAGCAGGCTATTCCTTTTATTGTACTTACATATGAAGAGTAATCACATGCCAGAAGGCAGTAAAAAAATGTCATGACATTCTTAGCATTGCCAGAGCCACAAGTGGCGTAGTCATGTCCTCTTAAGTGAGGTGGGCAACATGCCTCACTCCAACTAGCACAAGGCACATACCTGAAATACAGCAGTATAGCTTGCCAACCCATCAGATTAATAACTGAACACCTGAAAATTAATTTATTTACTATCTGAATTTCTGTGGTATATGAATGCATTACATACCTGCATGTGTATGTTTAGCTATTACACCTTAATATAGACAGTTGGATGACCACTAATACACATTTGAGGTGTTACAGTGTGCGTTATGGCTTTGTTAGACTGCATTTGGCTAAGCAGACAATTTACAAAATGAAACTACCATGAAGAGATTCAGTTTAACAACCCACAGCATGAGCACTGTGAGATAAAGTATTGTCTTGGAATGGAAAAAAAAACAATTGGCACTATTTCTGTGCCCATAATTAGTGGATGAATTTATCACTTTTTTTTTTTTTTTTTTTACAATACACTGTTCTTTGCATGTATTTTAATTCAGGAAGGATCTATGGAATGTCTTTACAAGCTGCCCTGCTATCTTCCCATTTTGCTTTTCTTTAAATGCAAAGTATTACATTAAAATGTAAATCAAATATGTTAAATACATTTAAAACTTAAAAAAATGAAACAATACAATCTAAGCTGAAAGCAGACAATCCACTTCAGTTTTCAGGCAGGAGTAATGCAGCAATGTACCAGCTCCAAAACAGATGTATATTATATATGAATAAGCCTTGGCTACAACTTACTGATCAGTTTTTCATTTTTGTCAGATGTTTACATTGAGGATTCTAAACCTCTAGGCTGAAAGCCTTCTCTGCGAATGCAGCTTAAATCTATACGAGGTGTGACATCACAACGAACCAGCAAAGTATCATCTCGTATGTATTCTCTCTGCCTCAGAGCTTGTAGGTGCATGAACGTAACATAGCCAAAACCTTTAGGATTGCGTGGCATACTGGGGCGCTGGAAAGCTAAGAGATCTGGTTTTGTTTCCATCACCTCCTCATGGTTTTGTTGGACAGGACCCTCTGTCTGGTCTAAAATAGAGAGGCGAATTGTACCTTGGAACGGCCAAGGTAACTGACTATCATATATGCCCTGCATGGTGTGCACAAAGAGAGAAATGTAATTGGCACATCGTGGCACACTAGGCGTTTGCAAGTGAAGGCGCAGACAAAGCTTGTAGCCTGGCCGGCCTGTGTAGAAGCCTGGACTATGAATCACAACAGGCTGGTCAGCTTCTTGGGTTCGGAGAAATGCAGAGAAGTTCTCAATCTTCCAGATATATATGCCATTGAACTGCTGAGCCTCAAGCTCATTCACCTTTTCTTCCAAAACACGGACTTGTCTCTTCAAATCACCAACCAGGCCACTCTGCGTTTCCATCTTTGCTGTCAGTTCCCGGATTTGGTGATCTTGCCTAACAAGTCGACTTTCTAGCTGATGTATAGTCTCCTGAAGATGTTGCCGGTTTTGGTCACAGTCACAGTGGGATGGGGTTTGACCACCAGCTGCTCCACTTGCAGATATGGGGGATGCCATGGTGCAGGGCCCTGTTAAAGGGGGTGCTGGATCAAAATGAAACTCGGAACTATCACTTTGTAGGATTGGTCCCATGTGGCTGGGTGTGGTCAAGCTGAGACTACGTAAAGACATTGCCATGAAGTGCATGTGCATCTGTGTGTACTCCTGCATGTGCTGTGCCAGCTTGTCACGCTGCATCTGAAGAGAGAAGATTGACATGAAACCAATTAAAATGCAAAACTACTAGCCAGACTTCACATTTTAATTTCACTCAAGCATTTTGTATTGACACTATGTATTCTTAATAAATACAGAAACTTCTCCTTAGTAAATATATAAAATACATAGGCTGCACATTCGAAATGTTAAACAGAAGTCATGCCCAAACTTAACTAATTTTGGAATTTTTTAAATTCATTCAACTTTAATGAACAATAATTGAATGAATAAAAATTCAAACAAAACTTGAGAAAAAAAAGAATGATCAGATTGTTTTCAAAGCACGTAAGGATCTGGGTAACAGCTATAACAATATTCAGTGTACATCTTCAGGAATGCCTGAAAGTCATGTATTGTGCATACGGTGATTGTGACTACCTTAACAGAATACTTTACCCAAAAATGGTATTTTATCATCAAGTTTTGCATTGATAACAGAGATTAAGAGAAAATAAGTTTGAACAAATATGTGTCTATGGTGACTAACACTGGACCGCAGCAAATGGGGTTAAAAATGCCCATTGGTGTGTAAATCTCCAGGTTACTTGTGTTGCATTGTCCATGTGTGTTATCCAGTCACATGCTCACAATTTGCAAAACCCATGGAAGAGCTGCCTCTTCACTCCATTCACTGGTCAAGAGTACTAAAAGTATTTTTAATTCAAAAGCTCTGTCCCATGAGAATTGTGTTTACTATTTATGGACAGCACAGATTTTTCTAGAAGCATTTATTTAAGAACAATTTAGCAAAAAATGCATTTTGTGAGCATACGACTGGATATCTGATATGTGGATTAAGCAACACAAGTAACATATCTTCTTGTGAACATTTCTGATATTGTTTGCCGAGCTCCAGCATTATTCACCATAGACTACCATTCTATAATAAACTCAATGAAAACAAGAGATTAAAACTTTCTCTGTCATAACAACAAAACACATGGGTTAAATATATAAAATCCTAAGCCTAAAAGTGCAATGATTTTGTGCAACGATTTTATGTCATATTTTTTGTCACACTTTAAATCGAGCTTATTTTAAAACCTACATATATATGTTCGGAATCATTCTTTTCAGATTTTATCAAACTTTAATGTGATGTTGTTAGATTTTCAGATTCTTATTCCGTTTTTAAATTATAAACTAAAATATCAAGAACGAACATCCCGCGAGACAAGACTTTGTGCCAACTGATTTAACCATGCCCGGGGCCGGAAATAAAAGACAAAGAGCAGGACAGCTACTGAACAGGGTTTTAAATGTTCAAAGCACCGTGCGAGATCCAGATCACACGGCATGGCAGCAGCAGCAAGCCAGCAGCTGATCGAGCAAAGACGAGGTGTGTTAAAAAAAACAAAAAAAAAAACAAAAAACTATTTGTTTCTCATTGTATCACCGTTTAAGAGGGGGTTTCAGAGGAGCGACCGCATCTCCTTTGGGTGTGTTCAGCCCCCCTCTTCACAACGTGAGCGGCAGAGACGTGGCTTGGCTGGCGTGTAGCGCAGGCCAGGGGGGTTGGCAAGCAAAGCGAGCTGGGGGTAACCCCCTAGTAGTATATAAAAATATTTGTGGGTGGAGTATGTTCTTATTAAAAAAAAATCTTTTTAAGTCAGAATATCTAACAAGCAAGCAAAAAGGTAAACAATTTAAAAACATACATCTAAGTCAAACTCAATCATGGAGAGAAGCAGTAGTTGTAGTCTCTTAATAAATATTCAGTTTTTCTTAATTAAATTGGACTGAAGGTGAAAATTTCTGGGCTTAAGCAATTAGATAACCTCTTCTGCTCAAGCCTTTCTTTTGAAACATCCAAACAAACCAAAGCAAACATTTTGTGTTTTTCACTTGCTTGTTCATGCTACAGACCAACCATGGGTGCAGATAATTTTGCCATTTTTTTTGTTCATTATGAAGCCGTTTTCAACACTAACTTTTTTCACCCCAAAGGTTTTCTAAACTGCCAATTACAAACTGAATGCACGATTTTGGTGTTTGCTGAAATGAACTGCCTGAAAGCTGATTTAGGTTATGGATCTCAGTGGAGCACGCGTGCTTTTTTTTTTTTTTTTTTGGCACGTAGCAAGAAAACCCTCTTAAAAATGTATTACCTAGTCATGATACTTAACCAAAGTAGATACAGGCTTTAATGGGATAAAATGTACAACCCATGACATGTCTTTGAGATATTAATACTGCTTAAGAGAAGATAAGTTAACTTTGTTTTAGTAGTTTTTTAAAGCACAAATAACAGGTTCAAATGAAAATTAATTCTTTGAACAGACTTACCTTTTCTGGACATCCAAAGGAACTAAAAGTACATAGCACAGGAGCTTTGGGGCAATCCATATCACAGTGGCTTTTTAGCTGTAAAACAAAAATGTCATTCAAGTAGTCCTTAAAAGTCAAATTCATATTTTTCCAATAATTATTTCAAAACTTGCATCAGCAATGACATTTCCTTGGAGAATTTTCACAAAGTGTGTTCTGATGATTTGCTATAAAAATGACAGCAGAAGTATTGTGACATAATGAGTGGACTAGTTTTGGTACACACAGAGTATGTAAGAATTTATTTCCAAGATCAATTCAATGATAGCACGGCTGGCTTTACAGACCGTTATTCCTTGCTCAGACTTCATGCAAACAAGAAATGGTTTCATTTAGTGGAAAACCAAAAATACAAAAGCCAGCTTTATATCATTTGGTTTCTCACCACCCAAAACTAAGCTTAGTGTATTTTCCACTTACTGTATGTTAGATGTGGCTATTAGGTACCCAACTCTTAATCATATAAATCATAACATGATGAATGAAAAGGGTTTGTCACTCTCACCTGCTCTCGAATTAGCTCAGTACTGCAGTATTCACACATCACATTTGCTAAAGGGCATTCTTCTTCATGAGTCTATCAAAATTAAAGAAGTACAAATTACTAATTTATATATAGAGACAGATCATTCAAAATCCCTTAACATATGCTTTGAATGAGTGTTAAAAACATACTTTTCATATATAGTATCATCAAGTCTGGTCACATTTAAGCATTCTTATTACCGCAGTAGGCATTAAGAGTGTCCAAAGTCAATGCAGATACAGCAAAAATCTTTGCTTACTTAAGACAGATGTGAAATAGTCCTGACCACAAAAAATATTTCACAACTTCTAGCACATTGGTACCAGTTCAATTCTCTCTCCCTTAATGTCAACAAAGTCAAGAAACTGATCGTAGCAGGACACAGTTCACACATTCATTTCATCTAGATCGAACGGGACAATGTGAAGAGGGTCAGTAACTTTAAATGTGTTGAAGTCATCACTGTAAGTGAACAAGGTACAACACATCTCAGTAAAGCAGCTCACCAATGCCTTTACTTCATCACATGCTGGTGGACAGCCTGGATGCCTCTATCAGTGCTTACCAACTTCTATCAGTGCACAGTGGAGTCCTTCCCTTACTGGCCACACAACACCTTGGTATAGTACTTGCTCAACTCAAGACCGCAAAGTACTACAGAGGTGTGGTGAAGTCAGAGTGGTGAACAGACACTGTGGTATAGCGGGTTCGCGGCTTCAAAAATTAAAAAGGGGCCAGATTAATCTAAATCCATATAGCCATGTCGTTCTCCGTGGGCATGATTGCATGACCGCAGGGAGTTAATGAGGTAGTTGGAGCAAGTTGCACCTGCACGTGTGTGTGTGATCGTTCTCATTTGACTCATTGGCTTCCTGAGGCGTGTGATTAAGGCGCTGCGCCCACGGAGGCATATATATATATATATATATATATATATATATATATATATATATATATATATATATATATATATATATATATAGGTTGACACTATGAAAGGGGAATGGATAGATGAAGAAAATGAAAGAGGTTAGAAGACGTGAAGAGCGATCTTAGCAGGAAGTTCTGCACTCCTAGAAGGAGGAGACAGAACGAGCCGGGGCCCCCAGCGAAGGAGTGTTTGGTTGAGGCGCTCTAGGGGCTAGTTCGCCGCACTGAACATACAGGTGGAGTGTGGTGAGCAAGGCAGGTGTGTAAACCCCCCAACCCCACCCCCGAAGAAGGGATCAGTGGAGCGACTACGTGAGTGCAAAGGATGAAGGGAGGAGAGCCGATCTCAGACAGTCTGGCAGTGATGTCCGTAAGTAAGCCAAGACGGAGTTCGGCCGAAAGGAGCTCGTTGCAGTTGGGTCTCCGCCGGCTAAGGGAATTATGGGTGAGAAAAGGAGGTGTGCTAAGATCGGGATGAGAGAGACTGCATTTTTAACCTCTGATTTTAAAGGATTTGTTCATTGTTTTTGTCCCCACCTTGCACTTGTGTTTATGGATTATTTATTGGAACTGTGGAGCACTGCACTAACTGTTTTTGTTTACTGATTTTTAATAAAAGCACCGTTGCACTGATTGAAATATCCCTTGGCTACATTTGAGAAGTGTCCTCAATTTGTCAGCTCATCTCGGTGACATTACCGATGGTGTTGGGTTCGGGGCTCCCAAACGCAAGATGGGAGTGTGGAGTGAACCAGCATTCGTCACACACACATCTTACTTCATTTCTAAATGTATATAACATTGTCTGTTTTAGAAAGATAAATTTTATTATTGAAAACCTTTGTCATTCAACATTGCCACTTTCCTCAACCCCGATTTAAAGTCAGTAACACTCACATCGTGAAATTCAGAGACAATGTTTATCTTTTGGCCATGAAGCTACTCAACAGTTGCTCTTACAGACAGCTGCAGGAGTATACCCAACAGGTGTTTCTTACTAATATCATACAGTGTTGTATTTAATGTATGGTATAACTCACTGTTTCATGCTGGCATTATACTAGTGTTGCCACCCATGTGGGAGACATGCTGGTGAAAATCCATCCATTACTGAGCCTACCTATACCAGTTTAGTCTTGAAGCATTAACACAGCATACTTTTATCTTTCAGTGTAACATTACATTGTCAAATTACCTTATCAAGTTAAAATACAAAATGTAAAGAATACGATGCATAACATTTCAAAATGTGACACCTAGGATCTTTATTACTTTCAATATAGAACAGCATGTGTAAGAATGCATGATGCATGCATGATGCATGCATGATAACTGACTCCGGATGTACTGTATATTACAGTAGAAAAATTATTTATTTAGAAACCCGATATTTTCTAGCTAATAAATACAAATACTTGTTTTTCATTTTTTTTAATATAAAATGTACAATGTTGAAACGAAAACATCTTATATTCTTAGTCTAAAAATCATGTGTTACTTAAAAAGTATTGTTTTGACCAGAATAACTACTAAATGTGCTAGGGATATTTTTCAAAGCTGAACTCTTGCATAAAAAATAAACACTCAGCAGGTTTTAAATTTTATTTAACCCAGCCACAGGGGATGCACAAACCAGTGTGTTTCTTCGTGCCGGTCCCAAGCCCAGAGAAATTGGGAGGAATCAATATGTGGACAACAATACAGAATTCCATACCGGATCGGTCAAGGCCCAGGTTAAAAACGGCAGCCACCAGTACTGTTAGCCAGCAGAGTGCTGGCGGAAATGGGGCTACTGTTGTCCGAAGAAGAAGGAGAAGAAGAAGAGGGGGGAAGACGTGTCCGGAGGAAAGAAGAGAGGAGGAAGGTAAAGAGAGTGGAATTTAGGGTAGGAACTCTGAATGTTGGCAGTATGACTGGTAAGGGGAGAGAGTTAGCCGATATGATGGAGAGAAGGAAGGTTGATATATTGTGTGTGCAAGAGACTAAATGGAAGGGGAGTAAGGCCAGGTGGATTGGAGATGGATTCAAATTGTTCCATCATGGTGTGGATGGGAGGAGAAATGGGGTAGGGGTTATTCTGAAGGAACAATATGTCAAGAGTGTTTTGGAGGTGACAAGAGTGTCAGAAAGAGTAATGATTATGAAGCTGGAAATTGGACGTGTGATGATGAATGTTGTTAGTGCATATGCACCGCAAGTTGGGTGTGCGATGGATGCGAAAGAAGATATCTGGAGTGAGTTGGATGAAGTGATGAACAGTGCACCCAAGGGACAGAAAGTGGTGATTGGAGCAGATTTCAGACATTTTGGTGAAGGGAACAGAGGAGACAAGGAGGTGATGGGTAGGTATGGTGTCAAGGAGAGGAATGAAGAAGGTTAGAAGATAGTGGACTTTGCCAAAAGGATGGGCATGGCTGTGGTGAATACGTATTTTAAGAAGAGGGAGAAACATAGGGTGATGTACAAGAGTGGAGAAAGATGCACACAGGTACATTATATCCTATGCAGAACAGTCAATCTAAAGGAGATTTAAGACTGCAAAATGGTGGCAGGGGAAGTGTAGTTAAGCAGCATAGGATGGTGGTCTGTAGGATGACATTGGAGATCAAGAAGAGGAAGGGAGTGAGGGCAGAGCGAAGGATCAAATGGTGGAATCTGAAAAAGGAAGACTGCAAGGTTGAGTTTAGGGAGGAGGTGAGAAAGGCACTGGGTGGTAGTGAAGAATTACCAGACAGTTGGGAAACTACAGCAGATGTAGTAAGGGAGACAGCAAGAAGGGTGCATGACGAGACACCTGGGGCCTCATGCATAACGCCGTGCGTAGAATTCGCACTATAACATGACATAAGCACAAAAGCCGAAATGTGCTTACACACAGAAAAATCCAGATGCAGGTATCTGTGCACTCGCCAACTTCCACGTTCTTCTGCTACATAAATTCCGATCAGCGTGAAAAGTAACACACATGCACGCGCCTGCTGCCCTGCCCCAACTCCTCCCAGAATTTTGCCTCTTTGAATATGCAAATCAATATAAATAGCCCTTAAGCTCAGCCTTCTGTGAAAAGACAATGGGAAAAGCACGGGGGGACATAAGAATTTCAGCGAATACCAAGTGGAGGCAAAGAAAAATGTACTATTTGTTGGTTTAAACAATGGTATAATCAACAAAAGGAAGTTGATCGAGTGACAGAGTGTCGGAGAAACTCGAAAGCTCAAGTTCACAAAGTCGCACAGTGCCCGAAATAAAAAAAAAAGTCACATATCAAAGTCGCTGTGAAAAGGCGAGTAATAGCCCATCATCTTAGTGTCATATGAATGCTTATTAGGGTACAGAAAAAAAAAAAATAGGAATACAGTGGGGGGAAAAAAAGCACGAAATGTCAACTTTAATCTCGAAATTTCCACTTTAATCACGTAGTTTATTTTGCCATTAAAGTAGAACATCATAAACTTCATCTTAAAATCGTTTAATTTACTAGTTTCTTAAATCCCATCAAAACTAAAGTAGCACGTTAAATGCTTTGTTCTGCATTTGATCTTCTAAATTTTCATGATGATAGGAATGAAAGCATGTTATTAAACATGGGAACACGGTGGCGCAGTGCTTGTTCATGTCCAACACAAGATGCTTGCTGTGCCATGCGCAACCTTCAATGAAATAATTTATCGCAGCAGTACTGTCTCTTTCAAACATACTAACCTCCAATTCTTGTCCTTACTTTTCTTTCTCCAAATATCCAATCGCTACACAATCAGCTCTGTAATAGACGTTAAGCCATCTGTAAGCTTAGAACGACGATTCTTCAAAACGTTTAAGGAACATTGAAATATCTTCGTAGTACGTGTTTAATTATTCTATCTATCTATCCTACCAGTGTTGCGCCAGCCCAGAAAGAATAAAGCACGAGGTATAGAATAATCCGTGAACTAGCCAGCGCTGCGGCACCGTGTTCTCACATGTTTGATTATTAACAATATAGATTACTTAAATTGAGTTAAAGTTTTATCTGTATAATATAATCAACATATTTTGCTGCATTTCATCTTAAAAATGATATCATCATCATATGTAAATATGCGCTTTATAAAGTGGTGCAGGTTGTGCAATATTATAACTGTTGTGCAAGTTCACATTGAGGTAAAAGTACAAACAGTTCTACAAGGAGCACTTGATGGACTGATTGAGTGTGTTTAAAGTTCTTGGGATGAAACTGTTTCTGAACCGCGAGGTCCATACAGGAAAGGCTCTGAAGTGTTTTGCCATGTCTGAGGCAGCGTTTGCTTGATGCTGTATACCGATAATTCTCTTTCTGATCAGCTGCTGCTGTGCTTCCAAACTCAGATACAGTGATATAAATACTCCGAGTGGTGCAGTGAGAGTAATATGGAAAAAGATGATCCGCTGTGGCAACCCTTAACGGGAGCAGCTGAAAGAAGAAAAAGAAGGTGCAGTGAGAGTAACAACGCTAAAGCAGTTATGGTGTTTGTAATACTATGGCTATTTCCTGGACCATTATATTGTTGCAGGTTAATTACAATCAGATGCATTACACTAATAAACAATATGCAGTTAGTTTCAGTGTATTTATAAAGCCGCGTCAGGAATGTGGGTCTAAGAAAGAAAGGGTAACCGCACAGGAACAGTAGTGCTGCTTTGACACTGGGTGCCGCCAGTCTGCAAAACCGAGCGGAGAACTTGCGTACTACAGGGTATGAGGTACCGTGGAAAAGTGCGTGGCTTTATGCCAAGTGTAGGTTTTATACATCGCGATTTGAACGTGGAAACGCTCTTACGCAACATTTCTGTGAGTATGCACCGTTTATACATGAGGCCCCTGGACATAGGAAGGAGGAAAAGGAAACCTGGTGGTGGAATGGGGAAGTACAGGAGAGTATACAGAGGAAGAGGATGGCCAAGAAGAAGTGGGATAGTCTGAGAGATGCAGAAAGTAGATAAGAGTACAAGGAGATAAGGCGCAACATGAAAAGAGGTGACGAAGGCTAAAGAAATGGCGTATGACGAGTTGAATGTGAGGCTGGACACTAAGGAAAAAGAAAAGGACCTGTACTGACTGGCTAAACAGGGGGACTGAGCTGGGAAAGATGTGCAGCAGAGTAGGGTGATAAAGGATAAAGATGGAAACATACAAGTGAGAAGGGTGTGTTGAGCAGATGGAAAGAGTACTTTGAGAGGCTAATGAATGAAGAGAAAGAGAAAGCTGGATGATATGGCAATAGTGAATCAGGAAGTGCAACGGATTCGCGAGGAGGAAGTAAGGACAGCTATGAAGAGGATGAAGAATGGAAGGGCCGTTGGTACAGATGACATACCAACGGACGCATGGAGGTGTTTAGGAGAGATGGCAGTGGAGTTTTTAACCAGATTGTTTAATGGAATCTTGGAAAGTGAGAGGATGCCTGAGGAGTGGAGAAGAAGTGTACTAGTGCCGATATTTAAGAATAAGAGGAATGTGCAGGCCTGTAATAACTACAGGGGAATAAAATTGATGAGCCACAGCATGAAGTTATGAAAACAAGTAGTGGAAGCTAGGTTAAGAAGTGAGGTGATGATTAGTGAGCAGCAATATGGTTTCATGCCAAGAAAGAGCACCATAGAGGCAATGTTTGCTCCGAGGATGTTGATGAAGACGTATATAGAAGGCCAGGTTGAGTTGTATTGCGTCTTTGTGGACCTGGAGAAGAGTTGTGGTATTGCATGAGGAAGTCGGGAGTGGCAGAGAAGTATGTAGGAGTGAGAAAAGTGAGTGCAAATTAGAAATGTAGGCAGAGTATAAATCAAAAGACAACTTGCACTTCTGCAGCATATTTTGAGATTTACTAGCTGAAAAATATAAATATCTGCAATATAGTGAAGCAATAGTTGTGTTTTTTTGCCAACTGCATGATGAACTGATTTAACCTTCTGCTATACTCTTGGAAGAAAAACAAACAAAATAATTAGGGGGAAAAAAAAGTAGCACAACCAGTCATTATGACAAGGCAATAAAAATATTTTTAAACAAATAAAGCTGCTGTAAATGTTATGTAGATTCATATCCATAACCTGAACAGTTTCACCCTAAAGGGTGCCCTACTTTCAATGGCCTCTGCGAATCTGATGCAAACATTCTTATATACAGTGTCCTTTCAAAAGTATCCGGGCCCTTGACTAATTTTCCATTTCTATTTAATAATACACCAAATCTTCAAATTGTTTGCTGTGATATGCAAGACTTTGACTGTAATCTGTACATGTGACAATAAGGAACCTAGAAAACCACTTTTATTTCAAAGCTCATTTTTTTATTTATTTTTTATGTAATGCTGCTTTATATGAATGTTTTTTTAAGCTTCTGATAATCAAACTGCACATTTACCAGATAAAAACTACCTTATTGAATATTGTTTCTGTTTATAAAGAACATCCACTTAATAAAGCTTATGTTTTAAAAGTAGGAACTCAAACACATTAGATATAGGCACAAAGAAACAAAGAGAGATGACAAAGTAACATTGAGTTATGTTGTAAATACTGCATTTATGTTAAGGAGTCACAAACCAAACTTGAAACCCACCAGCATCGTTTAATGCTACTGTAGTCCAAGAAACAGTATGTGCTTTCAAACTATTAGATGACAATTTGAGTCACTCAAATTTCCTCTGTTTCACCATTAGTATGAATGTATCTCGTACACGTTTTCACTTATTGAGACGTGTTATAAAGTAAACAGGCTGGCACAGTGGTGAAGTACTTAGTGGTTCAGAGTTGCAACTCCAGAGTGGTTGCTCCAGATTTCCTCACAAATTATAAAGATGTGTTTACAAAGTGGTGAATCTATATTAGCCTGGTGTGACCGAGAGTAGAGGAGTGTGGGTAAGGCTCCTTCCCTCCTCACTCCCAAGCACTGCTGGGTTAGGGATCTGCTACCAAAAACTTTAAAGTAAATAAACTGGGGTGGGGGAAGGATGAATAAAATGCTAGCAAGTGATGTGTTTAAAATGATTAAAATGGGGACAGTGCTGTTTCTGTCTTGTTACAGCAATTCTGCTGGCATTAACCACATTACCTATATATAGAATAGGACATAATGTCCAACGACTATGCCCGGGCATGATGTTGGCTGGCATTCACAAGACAGCTGCAATGTTGGGTGAACAAAGTCAAGAAGATCCACAAAGGAAAAGGAACATACAAGAGGGCTGGAATATCCAGTGAACAAATGCAACAAGGTGCACAAAGAAAGAGGGACATAAGGGCTAGCATATCAAGTAAACAGAGCTTCCTAAATGAACAACATGATTGAAACAGATGGACTTAACATCGTACCTGTTCTCATAAATGCATAAAAAAGCATTTCATAAAGCTAGCTAAATAATACAAGCACACTATGCTTACCTTTACCTCCTCAAAAATGATGGAACCTGCACAATTTGGGCAGATGATAAGCCGCCGTAAACACTGATTAGCCATATGTTCATTCATATGGCTCCTCCTCACTTGTTTATTGCAGTCTCTGCATGGCACTGTAGCATACAAGCACTGGGATGTGTGTGTCTAAATAAACAAGGAAAAAAAAAAGAATGAAACTATTAAAAGCCAAAAAAGAATTAGAGGGAAAAAACAAGACTTGGAAATAAATACTCAGTGCTTTGAGCAAATGTCAAGATCAATTTTACTAAGACTTTTCTTTCGTGTTTTAAACCCTTAACGACTGCCCGTAAACAGCCACTGAAAGTCTTTAAATAAATACCAAATCACCTTCACAAAAAAGAAAAATATAACAGAAGGATTATCTGCAAATAAATAGCAGAATAACAGAATGTACACATCCACACAGCAGACATTGTCAATCTTGTAAAAAGGCTTAATGAGCAAATGAAACAACAAATTAAAATTTTAAATAACCAAAAAAAAAAAAAAAAAGGGCCACAAAATAGCTATAGGGCCAGTTGTAAGAGTTTTACTCTTGAGAACATATAGATAGGATTGAGGTATATAGTAGAAAAGACAACAACAAAGCAGCTACACAGAATATATTAGCTATCTAAAAACAACCAAACAATACTGAACGGAAAGATGGCCAAGAACAATATGATAGTAACATTATGAGTAACAATGTCTCCATCTAATGCCAAACACTAAGATTTGAATTTTTCCAGTAGATGGTGAGGAATACCACCATGACTTTGTTGTTGCTAACTTAACAAATGTATTACTGTTAGAATTTGCTTGTTAGTGCTGAGGTGGCTGGATGAAAAATTTCATGCATCACAGCTTCTTGACATTTTAGAAAACATGTGCTATAAAGGTCCTATGATGGTAAACTGTACTAAACACTAATCATGCCAGAGAAGCAAGCTAAGAAAACAAACCAGGCTCAATTTTACAGAGAAATAAATGATGCTGGTCCATTTCAAACTTAGCTTTTAAATAGATAAAAGCCTCTGGATTTCTAAAATAGACCATAAACAAAACTGAAGGCTCCAATTAATGCTTTCCATTGTGCCACTCATGGCAATTTAAGTTAAGATTTATCACCCTCGCTTAGGCACTCAAAGTATCTGACAGGTGCAAAAGAAGCATATAAAATAAATTAGTCAATGCAAGAAGGTCCACTCAGCTCTTAAATTTCATTGCTGATTCCTCTTTTTATGGCTATCAGCAAATTATGGATCATTAACATATTTTTATTATTTAAATAAAATTAGGCTAATTCAGGAGGATCACAGCAAGTTATTTTAAATTTCACTGCAGTGGACTCTATTTAATCCTGGAGACAGGCAGTTACTCCAGGACAGCTGGACAGGGCCCCTCGTAAAGGTCTTTAACCCATCAGCACGACTGGTATCTGCTCCTTTGGGCAAGGAGGAACAGGATGAGCACTGGCAGAGCCTACAAAATGACCTCCAGCAGGCAGGCCACTGGTGTGGATGTCTCTGACCAAACAATCAGAAACAGACTTCATGAGGGTGGCCTAAGGGCCTGACGTCCTCTAGTGGGCCCTTTGCTCACTGCCTGCCAGGCACCGTGGAGCTCAACTGGCATTACAATACCAGAATTGGCAGGTCCACCAATGGCACCCTGTGCTTTTCACAGATGAGAGCAGGTTCACCCTGAGCACATGTGACAGACGTGAAAGGGTCTGGAGAAGCCATGGAGAATGTTATGCTGCCTGTAACATCATTCAGCATGACCGGTTTGGTTTGGTGGTGGGTCAGTGATGGTCTGGGGAGGCATATATCCATGGAGGGATGCACAGACCTCTACAGTCTAGACAATGGCACCTTGACTGCCATTAGGTATTGGGATGAAATCCTTGGACCCACTATCTGACACTATGCTGGTGCAGTGGCTCCTGGGTTCCTCCTGGTGTACAACAATACTCGGCCTCATGTAGTTAGAGTATGCAGGCAGTTCCTGGAGGATGAAGGAATTGATGCCATTGACTGGCCCCCACGCTCACTCGCCTGACCTCAATCCAATAGAACACCTCTGGGTCTGACATTATGTTTTGGTCCATCCGACGCCCTCAGTCTGTCTAGGAGCTCAGTGATGCCCTGGTCCAGATCTGGGAGGAGATCCCCAATGACACCATCCGTCATCTCATTAGGACATTGCCAGCCATGCCTACAAGCACGTGGGGTCCATACAAACTACTGAATATAATTTGGAGTTGCTGCAATGAAATTTTGGCAAAATGGGCTAGCCTGCCTGGCGCATTATTTTTTCACTTTGATTTTCGGTGTGTCTTTGAATTCAGCCCTCTGTAGGTTGATCATTTTCATTTCCATCAAATGATGTGCCATCCTTTCGTTCCTAACGCATTACCATATCAATCCATAGCAGTAGAGATAGCCAGCAGGAATTTTTTTCCCATTGAGATCTGATGTGCTTTCAAAGTGTTCCTTTAATTTTTTTGAGCACGATCGATCGATAGATCGATAGATAGACAATGAAAGGCACTATATGATTGTCTGTCTGTCTATCTGACACACTTTTTAAAGTACCATATATTCATGACCATAGCTGTGAATAAACAGTTTACTTTAGTTCTGTGCTCTGACAAGGCTGAACACATGGATGGTTGAAAACAAAGGAGAGAACAGCAAAAGCATCAGTTAACAACATCCTTCCTAAGTACTTCATTTGGATTTCAAGCAAACTCAAACTTCTGAATCTTAAAACATGAAATTCAGCTTGAATAACACTATCAAAAATTGCATATAACGTTTACACTTGTATACCAAATAAATTTAAATTTGAAAGGTTTATAGCTTACAAGGCAACTATCTGAAATATACAGATTTAAAATGGATATGAAGATGGGAAATAGAACAACAACATTTATTTATATAGCACACTTTCATACAAAGAATGTAGCTCGAAGTGCTGTACAAGATGTCAAATAGCAAGTTACATTAGGTAAGAATATTAATGAATAAGTAACAAAGAAAAAGTAAATACTGTAAATAAATCCACACTATTTTATAGAACATAGATATATAATTAGTAGAAGGGTAACATCCTTATGTACAGTACAATATCATAACTAAGTCTATACATGATTCCGGTGAGAAGGTCAGATGGCCGGGAAGACAGAAAAAAAAATTAAGCAAAGTAGATTCTTAAAGCCATCACTAGTATGTGGAAACATATCCAAAAATTTATGGAACAGTCAAGAGTCTGTCTGTGATCACTTAAACATTTATTAACTTTTAGAACTGCTTTCTACTTTTCTTTTTACATTGCTGTGAAGTTCATCAATGATACAACTTACATCCAGTTTGCGTAGCTCCATCCTTTGCTCACAGCCTTTATTGGGACAACGAACTGTTAGTGATAAAATTTCTCGCTTGGCAAAATTATCTGGAAAGAGCTGATTTTCCAAGAGTATCTCATTGTCCACTGGACACTTTTGTCCTGCATCCCTTAAACAGAAAACGTGAAATTCAGTTCAGGGCTCTCATTTTACACTGATCAAACATCGCCATAATCGTCTTGACTACTTTAATATAAAGATTATTCTGAGCCTCAAAATATTCTTGAAATCCTCAAAGTAATTCAACTCAATTCTTTAACATATGACGCATGTTACTCTGAAACAAGTCATTTTTTGTTTGAAAAAGTACATATTAATCCCATTATACCAAGTGGTGAAATAATCATGCTGTGATAGGTTCGTTTATAGACATATGGTAGGTAGGTAGGTAGATAGATAGATAGATGCTAAAGGCACTATATAACTAACAGACAGACAGACAGACAGACAGATAGATAAATAGACATGAAAGGCACTATATAATAGATAGATAGATAGATAGATAGATAGATAGATAGATAGATAGATAGATAGATAGATAGACATGAAAGGCACTATATAATAGATAGATAGATAGATAGATAGATAGATAGATAGATAGATAGATAGATAGATAGATAGATAGATAGATAGATAGATACTTTATTAATCCCAGGGGGAAATTCACATACTCCAGCAGCAAAAAATATTAAATTAAAGAGTAATAAAAAATGCAGGTAAAAAACAGACAATAACTTGAGTAATGTTCAACGTTTACCCCCTCTGGTGGAATTGAAGAGTCGCATAGTTTGGGGGAGGAATGATCTTCTCAGTCTGTCAGTGGAGCAGGACAGTGACAGCAGTCTGTTGCTGAAACTGCTCCTCTGTCTGGAGATGACACTGTTTAATGGATGTAGTGGATTCTCCATAATTGATAGGAGCCTCTTGAGTGCCTTTTGCTCTGCTACGGATGTCAAACCGTCCAGCTCCATGCCAACAATAGAGCCTGCCTTCCTCACCAGTTTGTCCAGACGTGAGGCGTCCTTCTTCTTAATGCTGCCTCCCCAGCACACCACTGCGTAGAAGAGGGCACTCGCCACAACCATCTGATAGAACATCTGCAGCATCTTACTGCAGATGTTGAAGGATGCCAGTCTTCTAAGGAAGTACAGGCGGCTCTGTCCTTTCTTGCACAGAGAATCAGTATTGGCAGTCCAGTCCAATTTATCATCCAGCTGCACTCCCAGGTATTTATAGGTCTGCACCCTCTGCACACAGTCACCTCTGATGATCATGGGGTCCATGAGGGGCCTGGGTCTCCTAAAATCCACCACCAATTCCTTGGTTTTGTTTTGTGACTTGTGTTGTGGAAATGCTTCACTTTTGCTTTCTAGACAGGGTTTAGTTTCAGAGAGAACATACCTTATTACAAAGCAGTAGTCATTGAGAAATGCGGAATCAGCTGTGCGTTAACTGTTTTAACATGCAGCTCTCATAGTGGTCCGTCTTAGTGTTAATATCACCAAGAAATGTATTAGTAACAATAACAACTGTTACATTACATCTGGAAAAAGTTGCTCTGTTATTTTATAAATGTATGAAAATACTATTAAAGCGCTACTGACCACTTTACAAGCTATGATGAAAATGGGCTCCACTTTTAGTGACGCAAAGGTTCATGTACCATAATAGGTTCATGAAAGCAGACCTCAGCTCATTTGTATAGGGAATCACTGTGTTAACTTACTGTATGAGAAGCTCTCTTCATACAATCTGAAAAGTCGGCAACATCTGTGGTAGAGGCTAAAGTGTCTATTGGTTTTGGAGCATTGCTCACAGGACCAGTGGTATTCTAGTTTTTAACCAACTGAACTGTGCCTTTCATTGGTGCATTCATAATGGGATATTACTCCACAAACCCTTCGCATGTCAACTTGATGGAGCCTGTATATACAAACGGCACCACAGTCCAAATATGCAGTTTCACCTTAACAGAGCATATCTTCCCTCCAGCAAGCTTTCAGGTACTGTAACAGAACTAACAAAATGAAATAATGGGAAGTCCCACCAACTTCAACAAATTACATTTGCTGCTGTCAACACTATCCTATTGGGCTCCTTAACAAGTGCTGGACTACTTTTTCATAACCTAAGCAGTTTTTAGTGCAAAACACTGTATTTAACACACACCCATACTCCCTTAAAATAAAGGCAATTTTTTTGTTTCCAACCAACAAACTGAATGCCTGCAAAATTGGGAGACCCATGGCCAAAGGCAGAAAATGCAGCTCCACAGAGACAGTGAGCAGGCTAATATTTTAACCCAAGTCTTTGAACGTATTACAGAGCAGTGCTTCTCACTGGAACACAGATATTCTCATATTTTTCATTATAGGCTACAATTAACAAATTTTGAACTTAACGTTCAAGTCAAGTCAAGTTGGGGAGCATACACTGGTACAGTGCATTGCCGCACCCACTACACGATGAATCAACTCGGGATCCCAGTTGGCAACCCCCCAGGCAGGCACATGGTCCAGTCCCACCATCCAGAAATGACCCCTCTATCTGCTGCAGCCAGGTCTTATGTGGGCGACCTCTTGGCCTGGTCCAGCCACTCGGGTCCCCAACAATGAGGATCTTACAAGCTGGATCACCCTCAGGGAAATGCGCCACATGGCCGTAGTGCCGTAACGGATGCTCCCTCACAATGCAGGTAATGTGCCTCATTCAGGACTCCATGAGCAACCACTCATTTGACACAAAGTCAAACCAATGGTACCCAAGGATTTTCCGGAGAGACACAGTATCAAAGGAGTCCAGTCTTCATCTCAGGTCACTGGATAGCGTCCATGTCTCACAACCATATAGCAAGACAGGAAGCACCAGGACTCTAAAGACTTGGACCTTTGTCCTTTTGCAGAGATATTGGGAGCACCACACACCCCTTTCCAACAACCTCATGACTCCCCACCTCTCACCATCACCCCCCCCCCCATTCCCCCAGTCCGTCTACTGACTTCATAGGAACATAGGAAGAGTCACCAGAGACATGAATGTCACTGCCAAGGTAAGTAACATTGCTATGAAATAATGCATGAGAAAGTCATGGTGTGAACTAGATTGACAATACAGAAGAAAAAGTTTCCACTCATGTACAGTCACCCCTGGAATTTTCCCAGAAAATGCACCATTTCTCCCAGAAAATTGTTGCAATTACAAATGTTTTGGTATACACATGCTTATTTCCTTTATGTGCATTGGAACAACACGAAAAAACAGAAAAAAAAGCCAAATCTAATATCAGGTCACACAGAACTCCAAAAATGGGCCGGACAAAATTATTGGCACCTTTTCAAAATTGTGGTTAAATCGTTTTATTTCAAGCATATGATGCTCGTTTGAACTCACCTGTGGCAAGAAACAGGTGCTGGCAATATAGCAATCACACCTGAAGCCAGTTAAAATGGAGAAAAGTTGACTCAACCTTTCTGTTGTGTGTCTGAGTGTGCCACACTAAGAATGGAGAACAGAAAGAAGAGCAGAGAATTGTCTGAGGACTTGAGAACAAAAATTGTGGAAAAATATCAACAATCTCAAGGCTACAAGTCCATCTCCAGAGATCTTCATGTTCCTTTGTCCACTGTGCGCAACATAATCAAGAAGTTCGATAAAAGACTGCAACGAAGGATAGTCCGAATGGTGGATAAATAGCCCCAATCAACTTCAAAACATATTCAAGCTGTTCTGCAGACTCAGGGTGCAACAGTGTCAGCTCGAACTATCCGTCGACATCTGAACGAAATGAAACGCTATGGCAGGAGAGCCAGGAGGACCCCACTGCTGACACAGAAACATAAAAAAGCCAGACTGGAGTTTGCCAAAATGTACTTGAGGAAGCCAAAATCCTTCTGGGCGAACGTCTTGTGGACAGATGAGACCAAGGTAGAGCTTTTTGGTAAAGCTCATCATTCTACTGTTTACAGAAAACAGAATGAGGCCTACGAAGAAAAGAACACAGTACCTACAAGTCAAACATGGTGGAGGTTCTAAGATGTTTTGGGGATGTTTAGCTGCCTCTGGCACTGGATGCCTTGACTGTGTGCAAGGCATCATGAAATCTGAAGACTACCAAAAGATATTGGGGCGCACGGTAGGGCCCAGTGTCAGAAAGCTGGGTCTACGTCAGAGGTCATGGGTGTTCCAGTAGGACAATGACCCCAAACATACCTCTAAAAGCACCCAGAAATGGTTGAAGACAAAGCGCTGGAGAGTTCTGAAGTGGCCAGAAATGAGTCCGGATCTAAATTCGATTGAACACTTATGGAGAGATCTCAAAATTGCTGTTGGGAGAAGGCGCCCTTCAAATCTGAGAGACCTTGAGCAGTTTGCAATAGAAAAGTGGTCGGAAATTCCAGTTGAGAGGTGTAACAAGCTTGTTGATGGTTATAGGAAGCGCTTGATTTCAGTTATTTTTTCCAAAGGGCGTGCAACCAAATATTAAGTTGAGGGTGCCAATAATTTTGTCCAGCCCGGTTTTTGAGTTTTGTGTGACATGATGTCAGATTTGGCTTTTTTTTTCTGTTTTTTTGTGATGTTCAAATGCACATAAAGGAAATAAATGTGTATACCAAAACATTTGTAACTGCAACAATTTTCTGGGAGAAATGGTGCATTTTCTGGGAAAATTCCAGGGGTGCCGATAATTTCGGCCATGACTGTATCATTTCTACTGGAGATGGGTCTAACTGCTTCCTGCAATAGCTATGATGTAGGTTAGGTAATGCACACAATGTCAGCCATGAAACACCCTTTGAGTCACAAAACCCTAATCTTAACCATAGCGTAATTCGCCATATGATGGGTGCTTTGTGATCGACGCTGTGGGCATTTCGGGATGTTAGAGCATTACGTTGCTGACCTCAAAGGTACTGCAGGCTACTATTACTCTTTGTTGTTCTATTGAGACATTAAGGTATGTGTAGTGTGAAAGAGCTGTAAAATTTGAATTACTAAAAGAAAGATTTATCCCATGAGAGAAAAAGATAATCACTTGTAAATGTATTGTGAAGTTTCTAATAAATACTATAAGCACAAAATAAAGCAATATGCTAATAATAAACAAGGATTAATGTTTGATTGCATAGTTATTGCAATTCTCTCAGCTGCTCACAAACTTCTACAGATACGCTATAGAAAGCATTCTCTGTCACAGTATGACAGTGTGGTACGGCAGCTGCACAGCACTGGACAGGAAGGACTTGGCACGGGTGGTGAATACAGGACAGGGGATTGTGGGAAGTCCTCTCCTAGACCTGGACTCTGTATATGCTGGAAGGGTGCAGAAGAGGGCCAAATGTATAGCTGCGGATCTCACCCATCCGGGAAATGAACTATTTGTACAACTGCCTTCGGAAAAGCGGTACATGAACATAAAAACACGTACCAGCAGACTGAAAGACCGCTTTATCTCCAGAGCTGTGAAGTCCATCTGCACCTGCTGATGCACACACATACATCTACCCCTAACCCGCCCCCCCGTAGACATGCACATGCACTTTCCCTCGTAATCAAACACACACACACACTCGTATTCCTCCCCTGCAGACCCACGCGCACAGATCACTGGTCCCTGCAGGTATACTACCTCAGGAAAAGTCTGGACTTGATGATGTTTTATTGCTGCTATCTTTTATACTCATGTTTATTTTATTATTTATAGTGTATTGTATATTTAAGTATTCTGCCTTGAAGCCAAGTCCTACCAACAAAAAATTGTTATGTGTATGCATAATGACAATAAAGAATTCTATCTAATGGGCAGCATGATGGCAGGACTGTTGGCATGCAACACTGAGACTGGGGTTCACTTTGCAAAACTACCTGTAGGGAGTATGCATATTCTCCTCGTATGTGTAGGTCTTCTCCAGGTGCTTCAATTATCTCGCATAATCCAAAGACACTCAGGTTAGGTGGACTGGCGCTAAACTGGCTCTTGATATATGTGTGTCCATTCTGTTATGGGCTGATGAGGTATGTCAAGAGACTGTTCCTGCCTTTTCACCATTGCTTGCTGGGATAGGCTCCAGTTTCTGTGTGACCCTGCTCTGATTAAGTGAAAATAGATAAATGGAGGGGTGCTGTAGTTATAATTTTAACATTCTCAACACCCCACCCCCAACCCCCCCCCCTTTACTACAATTCATGGTCTTGGGAGGCACAGCCTATCTGAGTAGAATAAGGCATAAAGGCAGGAACCAGTGCTGGAATTTGTACCAGTCAATCACTGTGGCCATAGTTAGAAATATTGAAAATCAAATGCAAAACCAATCTAAAATATTAGAAAGTCCAACTATTTATGTAGTACTTACAGTATGTATTAAAACAGAAATTACATAAATATTTTTTAAATATGAAAAATACCTGATAGACTGCAGGATACAGCCTTTACAGAAGCGGTGGCCACATGGCGTTTGCACTGCTTCTCTCAGGGCCATTAAACAGATGGGACATTCATACTTGCTTTCCAGCGGAGGCTCAAATTCCACATCATAGCCTTGCATCTCAGTTGTGCAATGTGGAATTTCTTGGTATGTGGCACTACCATTATAATTCTTCAGGTCTGCTTTTTCTGATGCAGCGCAGCCCCCAGACAATCCAGCACAGCAGCCACTGCTAATACTGTCTGTCTCACTGTCATACCCGACGAGGCTCATTCTCAAATCTTGGGCTGGAAAGAAAAGACAGTGTAGATGAAACACCCGATACCAATTTTACAACAAACCACCATCATTATTTGGAGATTAACAGCTTGTCAAGGTGCATTTAAAGTGTTCTAGTACAGATGTAAGCTACTTAATTGAAATATGATAAATAAAAAAACAAGCTTCACACACCACCCACATGTATATACCTACTTATGTACACTCACAACATAAACCATTTGGCCTGTTTACCTGAATATATAGAAACCACCCCAAAATTGTTATTTTAAGTGATTTACTTGGTTCCCCTTAACTTATTGGTCTTCACTGCTGAATACACATAAACAGAGGATCTTCTGACAGATAACTGACCATCACAAAAGATCTCTTTTGCAGTCATTTAAATGCTCATGTCATTTATGGATCCTGCTTTGTGGCACACACCCTCAACACCAATTCTATCCATGAAGACAAAACAGTCATAACATTAAAAACAAAAGGCCCTAAATCCAGACCTTCACATTTTTTGTATTAAAACTAATTATTTCAATACAGACTGATGTTCCTACAAAACAAATGCAGACTTAACTGTGCTGTTCGGCACGTGTTAATGCCAACCTACTACATTAAGTTTGTTATATACAATACAGAGTAAGTCTTGATGTAGAAGATTTGTAAACTCTAACCCAAGTTTTTCTATTCCATATTTGTTTCTTTGAATTACAGAGAGATATATAGAGATATAGAGAGATAGAGAGATAGATATAGATAGATAGATAACTTTATTAACCCCCAAGGGGAAATTCACATACTCCAGCAGCAGCATACCAATAAAAACAATATTAATTAAAGAGTGATAAAAACACAGTGCAAGTTAAAAAGTGCAAGGTGGAGAGTGTGAGGCAGGTATAACAGATGGAAAATTTGTATAATGTTAACGTTTACCAACCCCCCAAAGGTAGAACTGAAGAGTCACATAATGTGGGGGAGGAACGATCTCCTCAGTCTGTCAGTGGAGCAGGATGGTGACAGCAGTCTGTCGCTGAAGCTGCTCCTCTGTCTGGAGAGGATACTGTTCAGTGGATGCAGTGGATTCTCCATAATTGACAGGAGCCTGCTCAGCCACGGATGTCAGACTGTCCAGCTCCATGCCTACAATAGAGCCTGCCTTCCTCACCAGTTTGTCCAGGCGTGAGGCGTACTATCACATACCAGTATTTTTCATTGTACTTATTCTTTTCAAATTAATTTAAATTAACTTTCATTTTTTTTTCCTTACCTAGAAACTAAGCCAACTCGTATCGCTCGACACCCCCCCACCCGGGGCACGCAACGCAGCAGCCACTTGGCGTTTCTGCTGCTTGCGTTGTGAAGTATCCTCCTCTTTTGTCTTTAAGAATGAAACACTTCAATCAAATCACCACTCCACCTTATTTGTAATCCAAATCCTGGACACAACTGTAAAGCTTTTTTGGTTTCTAACAAGCTTCAGATTTGAACACACATTCTATTATAGCTTCCCAGATGATATTTACTGTTAACTACAGCACTTAACTTTCCAGTCTAAAATTCTTAATGCCTACAGAGAGGAGTGGACAAAGTACAGTACATTAGACCAGTTTGGCTGTTAAGCATGAGGGGGAAATAAAAAAGTCTCCTATAAATGTAATATAAGTGGGATACACTTAATAGTCACAAAACTATCATAACAGCACAGCAAGAGACATATAAATATGACTGGAGGTCACCAGAGTGTACAATGACTGCCCTATGGCTTGCCAAGATTATGAAAATGAAGTCTACAAATGAAAATCACTGGAAATATTCTGCAATGTGACAGGGCCTTGAAATTAACACACTTCTTTGGGACTGAAGTAACCAAAAAAAAATGCAGACATAGGGAGAATGTATTAATTATAAAGTGCATGGTTTGAACCCAGAATGCTAAAAACTGTGCAACTGTATCCCTAACAATAACATTCTCAAAACTGCTTAAGCCCTGTATATCAAGAAGACCAAAGCCTATCCTAACAGCATTAGGTAAAGGGAGGAACCAACCTTGGAAGGAGCATGCAATCACTCTCACACTTATGTAGTTACATAAGAACATAAAAGGATCACCAAATGAAAGCCGACTCTTTAGTCCATCAATCATGTTTGGTTAGCTAATATGGTTATCCAGTTTACAATAAAAGTTAAGAAGTTAAAACTAACACACTTCTTTAAAAAAAAGAAGGGAGCTGGAACACCCAGAGAAAAATGTGCACAAACACAGCGAGAACATGCAGACTCCACACATGACAAAGTGCAGGATTCCAACCCAGGACATTGGATCTATAAGACAATGATGTAAACCACTTTGCCACCAAGCCTGCCCACAACCAAACACTGATGAGAATGAATCTTTTCCTCTTGCTTGTGAAAGATCCTATGTAAAAGGTGGGCAATTCAGGGATTAACACGTTTACGTTCTATTAAAGCAGCACGTTTACACCATTGGTACTTCCTAGCTAAATACAGGTGGGACTTAGGGTATGGCAACTACGGAGACACAACCAAGCAATTTTCTTTTCAAATTAATTTAAATTAAACTTTCATTTTTTTTCTTACTTAGAAACTAAGCAAACTCATATTTACGTGACTTGATATGTACCATCTATCACAAACAATGAAAGGTAGTACTGTATAAACTGGACTTTGAAACCACTTTTGATCATTTTCTGCTTTCATGCACATGTGTTGCTGAATGTAATTGTTAGTGTCCACAGTAAGCTAAGCCATGGTAAAGTAGCTTAATCCACAACTTGCTGAAATTCCCAGCTTCACCGTCTCAGCTACTGACAGGGGCAGATGACGGACTGAGCGATCCCTGAGCAAAGGCAGCACACACGGCAACAGAACAGGCTCCGTTACAAATAAGCAGATAGGAAGCTGTCCATATGGTAGAGGAGAGTTACAACCAGCTGCTTGTAATTCCAGCATCCTAAGTATGCCTCGCAGCCATGGCATTGCAGGGAGTTCACCTGCTTGGATGAGTGGGTGACATTTTGTGCAATTATTCAGGAAGCACGTCTCTGCTGAGGGATCATTCGTCAGTTAGTGGTGGATTTTTATGCCACCGTTATGCTTCTTTCCAATTCAATGAGGTACTGTGTTATCAACAACTGTAGGATGTTTAACCACAAGGTTGATTTAGATAGATTAGATAGATACTTTATTAATCCCAAGGGGAAATTCACTTACTCCAGCAGCAACATACTGATAAAGAAACAATTTACTATAGGTACCCTTAGTTCATTTTAGATTAAATCATGTTTTGTGATTTTAAGTACAGCAATATTGCTTTACTGTCATTTTATTATTAAGTTTGAAACTTTTTTCTGTAAAAAAGTACTAAAGCATTACCCATTGTTGCCAATATTTCCATTAATTGATATTTTCAGTGCAAGTTTTGACTTGCATACAAAAATTGTGTTATGAACATTAGCAGGAGTGGGTCTCATTCATAACTCAAGGGCCATCTGTATTCAGTTTTACCCACCTGCACCTCAGAACAGGTAATCCACATGAACCTAAGTGTTTTTGGGTCAGGCCAGTAGTTGGATGGGAGACCATCAAGATAACGCTGCTGGAAGAGGTGTTGGTGAGCCCATCAGGAGGCGTTTACTCCTTGTTCTGTATGTGGATCCCAATGTCCCAGTGCAATGACGGGGTCACTATGCTGTATAAATTGGCATCATCCTTAAGATGGGACATAAAACCAAGGTGTAGACTCTCTGTGGTCATAAAACATCCCTTAGCATCTTTTGAAAACAGTAAAAGTATTTTCGATGTTCTGGCTAAAATTGCCCACTACGTCCAGGTGATTCTGCCCCCCCAATCAACTCCTGTCCCTTACTGGCTAAGTCTCTCTCTCACCCTTTCACCACCTAACAGCTAATGTGTGGTGAGCAAACTACTGGTACAAGAATGGCTGCCATTGTATCATCCAGGTGGATGCTGTACATTGATGCTGGTTGAAGACGCTCCCCGATCACTACATAAAGCATTTTGAGAAGGTTGGAAAATCAGACTACTACTTCTTTTGGCTGCTCCCGTTAGGGGTTGCCACAGCAGATAATATTCTTCCATATCTTTCTGTCCTCTGCATCTTGTTCTGTCACACCCATCACCTGCATGTCCTCTCTCACCACATTCATAAACCTTCTTTTAGGCCTTCCTCTTTTCCTCTTCCCTGGCAACTCTATCCTTAGCACCCTTCTCTCATATATACCCAGCATCTCTCCTCTGCACATGTCCAAACCAATGCAATCTCGCCTCTCTGACTTTGACTCCCAACTGTCCCACTTGAGCTGATCCTCTAATTTACTCATTTTTAATCCTGTCCATCCTCATCACACCCAATGCAAATCTTAGTATCTTTAACTCTGCTACCTCCAGCTCTGTCTCCTGCTTTCTGGTCACTGCCACCGTCTCCAATCCATACAACATAACTGGTCTCACTACCGTCCTATAGACCTTCCCTTTCACTCTTGCTGATATCCGTCTGTCACAAATCACTCCTGACACTCTTTTCCACCCTGCCTGCACTCTCTTCTTCACCTCTCTTCCACAATCCCCATTACTCTGTACTGTTGACCCCAAGTATTTAAACTCATCCACCTTCGCCATCTCTACTCCCTGCATCCTCACCATTCCACTGACCTCCCTCTCATTCACACACATGTATTCTGTTTTGTTCCTGCTGACCTTCTTTCCTCTTCTCTCTAGACGATATCTCCACCTCTCCAGTGTCTCCTCAACCTGCTCCCTACTATCACTACAGATCACAATGTCATCAGCAAACATCACAGTCCACAGGGACTCCTGTCTAGTCTCGTGTGTCAACCTGTCCTTCACCACTGCAAATAAGAAAGGGCTCAGAGCCGATCTCTGAAATAATATAAATGTAAATTAGTAATTAATCAATGCATTCATATCTTCTAAATAGATTTAGTTCATTCTAATAATAATTCTTTACTACATAGGATTCTTGGAAAAACAGCATAATATACCAAACCTTTAAAACTTTTAATACATATATTTACACACAATTATTATGAGTTACAAATGTAAAAAAAATCAAATTTAAAGATAAATATAAACCTTGTTGGAAATTTTGAAAATGCAATCATTAAGTACAAATAAAATTAAGAAACTTTACTTGCATATTAAAAGTGAGACACTGGTTTGTCTTGATGACTTTGATAAAACAAAGTATTCAAAATGTAATAGTTAAAAGTAGTCTGATTAATGTGAAGGCATCCGTTTGTTGTAAAATTCTGTATGCAAGTACTTCATAACCACCATTCAGTTCCAAAAGAACCCCCACCCCCAAAATATCATTCTGAGTCACTTTCCTGTTCCAAGGCAACTACGGATGATAAACTTCAAATATGGGCTATATAGTTACTGTATGTGTTTATACAAAACATTACAAGAAGTTAAATGTTGGCAAACATGGCATAGAAAGGGATAAGACAAATATTTGATATGTTTAAATCCTGCAATTGTTCTCCTTCCTTTAAGCTAAAATTTGCATTAGAGTTGAGGGAGAACAGCCCTGTTTCTGATGTACTTGACTGGTGGTGGTGATGTTGAGGCTTAACAT
Organism: Erpetoichthys calabaricus; assembly: GCF_900747795.2. Classification (NCBI taxonomy): domain Eukaryota; kingdom Metazoa; phylum Chordata; class Cladistia; order Polypteriformes; family Polypteridae; genus Erpetoichthys; species Erpetoichthys calabaricus. The sequence goes on along the minus strand of NC_041395.2, from coordinate 20,755,953 downwards.
AATTTGACAAGTCATCTATGTAACTGACAAGTTTAAAATCAAAGTTGTGTGCAACCACATCTTAGTTTCATAATGAAGATATGAAAACATTTAATTTCTATCAATAATGATACAAAGAGAATACGTTGATTAAAAAGAACTACAGTAATTTATTTTGAAGAAGAAAAAGTCTTGGACTTAACAGTTAGGAAAAATTACAGGTGAAAGAAAGAAAAAAACCAATGGATTTACAGGTTTTACGTATTGCAGAATACAATCAATTTGACCACCTTAGTGTGTGGAGTGTGTAGATGTGTGTACACTTGCATACATGCCTGTGTTTCACGATCTGAGTCAATGATCTAACTCAGAATGAATCATCCAACCTGAATAAAGTGGCATGCCAGGCACAGACTAGTAACTGGTCTGTGGGGAACCCATGTCACCCATGAGATGTCACCCATGGGCATGTTTACTAAAGAAAATTGAGTAGGATGAACACTGGATGCAAACAAAAACAAGTGGGTTGGGGGACAAAAAAAAAAAAAAATACTGGCCCGTGGGTTTTAATATCCAAAAGTCAGTCCCTGTCTAGGCTGTGAGTTAGTCAGTTTCTAACAACCATCCCAGCTGCACTATACACTGAGCTAAACTACTGTACCTCACTTTCACCTGATAGTACATCCATTTTGCCATTTAAATGTATAATTTCTAGCAGCATAGATGTGTTGACATCTTTGGAGTATCCTCCATGGCCCTTCCCCAATTAAAAGGTCAGGAAATGCTAGCCTGTTCCCAAGGGGAACCCCACCAGAGAACCCACAATACTCAAATCACACCATTTCCCGGCACTTCACCACTTCTTATACACACACAGTTGTTTGCCACGTCCAGTGTACACCTTACCAAGACCTTTTATCCTGACATCTCTGTCCTGTGCTACCTGTTTTTGCAATGCTCTTTCTGTCCTAGCCAGGGACCTGGCTACATTACACAATACATACATATGCAAAGAAGCACAGAGTAAAGAGCTCCACAGGGTCATTAAGGTTGCCCAGCGGATAGTGGGCTGTCCTTTCCCCTCACTAGAAGAACTACATAGTTCCTGTTGTCTCAGGAACATCAAGAAAATTCTTCAGGACCCATCACACCCAAGACATGCATTGTTTGAATGCCTGCCTTCAGGCAGACGTTTGAGATCCATAAAGACTAAGACAGACTGAGAAGCAGTTTCTATCCTTCAGCCATCACCATGCTGAATGCTGCTAAGTAGTCTATCTGACCGAGTGCGCCTTCATTTTTACAATACACTCTCATGCTTACAATACAGCTCTATGTCAACATTGGCTAAGGGACAAGTGCAATATGACGTATGTATAAATGGAAAACAGTGTTCTGCTCTTATGGACTATTTTGGTTTTAACTTGAATATTTGTTTTTTTGTTTTTGCACTGGAAAATGTCACCTACAATTTGTTGTACAATGTCTCATTGCTACAATGACAATAAAGATTTTGATTGATTTGATATGAACTAGGATAACTATTATATACGAGGAAATATCAAATACAATTGACATGATATAAATAACATCAATCAGAACAAAACACCGCTTAACATATGTAAGGGCTTTGAAAAATCAAAACACCAATTAGCACAATAATGACTACATATGAATTTAAGTTAATCAAAAGAAAAATCTGCAAGTAATTCAATGTTACTTAACAAAACAAAAATTCTCATACAAGCCAAAAATAACACTACAGCATGTTCTCACTCTGCCTATTTAACTACTACTCTATTTACAAGTTTTACAAGCCCTTGCAAGTCACTACCACCAATGTACAGTACATTATTAAAATGGACTGCTAACCACAAAAACTTTATTCATAACTTTGTAGCAGTGCTACTGTGGGGAGAACTTCACTTCCCAGCAGCCCTTGGGGGCTGCCCGCATAGGATGACGGGAACAGATGTAGGTGCTGCTGGTGATGAAACAGTCCAGCAGAAAAGTTTAAAAGGGAGGCCTGATGGAGCAAAAGGAGATCAGTGTTTTGTGTATCCAGTCCAATGTGTCATCTAAAAAGTCAATTGTGTCCTAGATCATTTCATGTTAGATGAATGGACTGTCTTGTGCCTGCTTGTCATGTTATAGTGGTGGATTAATTGTCGTGCGTCTTCAAAAAGAGCACTCCTTGAAATCTCACCCCTCACGACTACCGGTAGGACTGTTTCATTAATTTTCTACAAAAGCAGTTCCCGGGATTCTCATCTTCACACCAAATCATTTCTTCTGCTTTTGCTGTATTGGACTGTATAAGGACACTCGGTGTTTATTGTTATGGTTTGTTTGTGTTTATTGTACATCTCCGTAAGGGGACTGGGGTGGGATTATTCAGCATGTAGTTATATTTCGTTTATTAGTGTTTAGTACATTCTTTCATTGTTTTATTACCTGTAGCTTTTTGTCTCTGCTTGTGAGTGTGTGCGGGTCGGGCCAAGGCTGGGTGTGTCCCTGGAATCTCCCAAAAAAAAAAAAAAATCACCCATCTCTTTGACGGTGTGAATCTTAGCAGCACCGTGCCACTACAACTTACCCTCTTCTCCTACTTAAAATATACATTTATACTTATTAGGAATACCCATAGACATTAATACAATTTATACTAAGATCCAAGCTTAGCAACACAATATTCCCATATATGAAATGTTTAAAAAAAAAAAAAAGTGTATATTTAGTGTTATTATTATTAAACATGCATAAATCAAAACACTGCAAAATTCAAATCAGGACACAAACAGAGGTTTCTTTTTTATTAAAATAAAATAATCCTTAAAAAAAGTCTGAATTAACATGAGAAGCACGAATTTGGGGTGTCCAGAAGATGCAGTGATTTACTTTATGAGGTAGAACTACAAAATAAACAAGAATTGTTGCATCAGATATCTCGGATATTAAAATGTGTGCTTCAATTTAAATATGTAAAGTCTACGTAAGTCTACATAATCTCAATTATAATATAAATGTGTCATTTTTCATTCTCTGATAGAGGTCCATAGAGGGCTAGATCCCTGGCAAATAATGAAAAATAACATCTTATTCACAATCACTGACCTTGGAAATAGTCTAAAACGATACAACACATACTTATCGTTGACATTTGCTATTTTAAACTTTTTGGTAGTGGCTCTTAGAAGGCTCAAACCACCAGTAAAGAACTAAATATCAAGAATATCCTATTCATGATCAGCAACCTCTAAAGAGTAAAAAATGACACTCCATTTCACTTCAATGCCTCTATTACTGATTCTCATTTTTTCAAAGTTTTGTGAAAAGGAGTAACCTTGTCCTCTAGTATTCCATTAAGGGTCTGTTGATGTGGTATGCACAACTTCAAGTCCTTCTGATCATTTTTGCTCTGGGCACCTATCGGTTTACTCTTTATCATAAGGGTGTAATTTTCTGCACAAAATATGGTACAAAAATATCCAAAAATGAGGGGGGTTTAGTTGTAGAGGACCAAAAATAGTGTGACATCTTGCATAATTAGATATCAAGATGAATCGAATGGTATATCATATGTAGGGGGTTTCTCATACCAATAAGTCAAGAGATGCCAGACCAACAAAAACAAAAAAGTGAAATTTTTTCTCAGCATTCAATAGTATTTCTTACACAAAACATCTGTGCTGCATTAACAAAGGAGAGCATATGCAAGTAAGAATTTCACTGCATTCTAACACATTACAATAATTACACTATAAACCTGGTAGCGAGATCCTGCCCCAAGGGGAGGAGTTCAAGTATCTTGGGGTCTTGTTCACGAGTGAGGGAAGAATGGAGCGTGAGATCGACAGGCGGATCGGTGCGGCAATCCGCAGTAATGTGGGCTCTGCATCGGTCTGTCGTGGTGAAAAAGGAGCTGAGCTGCAAGGCGAAGCTCTCAATTTACCAGTGGATCTACATTCCTAACCTCACCTAGGGTCATGAGCTATGGGTAGTGACCGAAAGAATGAGATCGCGAATACAAGCGGCTGAAATGAGTTTCCTCCACAGGGTGTCTGGGCTCTCCCTTAAAGATAGGGTGAGAAGCTCAGTCATCCGAGAGGGGCTCAGAGTAGAGCCGCTGCTCCTCCACATCGAGAGGAGACAGATGAGGAGGCTTGGGCATCTGATCAGGATGCCTCCTGGACGCCTCCCTGGTGAGGTGTACCGGGCACATCTAACCGGGAGGAGGCCCCGGGGAAGACCCAGGACACGCTGGAGGGACTATGTCTCTTGGCTGGCCTGGGAACGCCTTGGGATTCTCCCGGAAGAGCTAGAAGAAGTGGCCAAGGAGAGGGAAGTCTGGGCATCTCTGCTCAAGCTGCTGCCCCCGCGACCCGATCTCGGATAAGCGGAAGAGGATGGATGGATGGACACTATAAACCTATAATATAAAGTGACTGCAATGCAAAACTATTCCAATTTAAAATTATCTTTTTGTTTCCTAACAATGGCTGTCCTTTTATTTCCTACTTGAATGCCTTACTGACCTGTTAGCTGTAGGTCCTGACTGAATCAAAAAAGAACATATAATGTTAAAACGGATTTCCTTTTAAGTAAAATTAGAATATCAACCCATGGAGATGAGACTCACCCCTGTACTTGAGAACACTCTCCGGCTATAGACATGGCAGACAAGAAGAGCCATCACTGGAAACTTTCTCTGCTTCTTCTCTCAGCCCTGCTAGAGGACTGCAATGCAACATTTACTGCAGTCTAATTCCTCCTTGCTGTCATCTACCCATATTCCTGAATGAGTATCAACAGAAGGTGTTTTGATCTCACAGGTGGCACAGTGGTAGTGCTGCTGCTTTGCAGTAAGGAGATTGTGGGTTCGCTTCCTGGGTCCTCCCTGTGTGGAGAGCGCTTTGAGTAGTAAGAAAAGCGCTATATAAATGTAAAGAATTATTATTATTATTATCTCTGATGCTCTCATTCTCATATCTATGGCTTATGAGAGCTGCAGTAACTGTAGCTTGCTGTTCCCAGCAGCATTTTATGGTTCAAATATGATAGGTTTGTGCTTTGGCGGTCCCAAAAAAGTATGATCTGAAAACAAGCCTATGTATGCTGTGTTGCATTTATGAAACAATGTTGCGATGCGCCAAGGATATGACCCAGACCACTTTTATGTACACACTAATGTTCATGCTGTGCCTTCACAACTTTCAGCTTCACGTAATCAAATAGATGACGAAAAACTGTTTTGCAGTAACTTTAATGTGTTACAATGTAATTCTACTTTTTCACATTTTTAAATCTCCTGCTTCTGACAAAGATATTTTCATATGAGTTGTTTCATTTCAGTCATGTGGTAATGTCATGTAATATTCTTCACTTTGCAATTCGATACATTTTTTCTCTTACCTAGTACAGTAAAACCTTGGATTGCTAGTAACTTGGTCTGCAAGTGTTTTGCAAGACGAGCTAAAATTTTTTATAAATTTTAACTTGCTAAACAAGTGAGGTGTTGCGATACGAGTACTACGTATATGCTTTGTCTACTGAGTGTCACATGGTCACAACTGAGCTGATGGTTCTTCTCTCTCTCTCGCTGCAGGATTGTGGGTAATCGTCTCCCATTCTCGGTCTCAGTCAGCGTGCCTCACTCATATAGTCATCATCCGTATGAGCGTATACTGTTTACTACAGCATTGGGACCACGTGTGTGTTTGTGTTGTAATGTGCGAGTCTCTGTCTTGCACCCCATAACACGAAGCTGAGTCTCAGTACTTTAGCAACATCAGCTTTATTCAGCTTGAAACAGGAACAGCACGGTTATTTATTGTAGCGGGATCTACCGCTCTCCTATACACACACACACAGCAGACAGACAGGGTCATGGCCAGGTTAGTGCCCAAGTAATACTGTGCCCTGCGCATTTATAATATTCCTTGTATCACCCATCAACGACAGGCGCTTATAGCATGTCCATGATCTTTTCGGATTCACTTTTGTAGCGAACTGATACAGTGCAAGGAGCCTGCGGTTGCTTCGGGACACACTTTCGCACATCATCCCATTGGGTGGAATCCCAAATGAGTTTAGAAACCTTACAGTGCGTAAAGCATTCTTTTTATTTTGTGTCCAAGTGTTGTGACTCTTCAGGCAAAAGCAACTAACAAGGAACCTATCCAATGACAAAGTCGCAAAAAAAGAAGACAATTCCAGTGAGCCAACAGATTGCAGGGATTCCATAAGTTAGAGTGAAAGTCATCCTACACAATAACCCTCCTCTCTCTCGTCTCCCTCACACCAGCCACGATTCATTTCAAAAGGTAAAGTGTAGGTTAATTTGTTTTATGTATTTTTACTTTATATTTTGCATTAATCATTTTTATATGAATAGTTTTGGGTTGTGGAACAAATCATCTGAGTTTATTATTTCTTATGGGGAAATTCGCTTTGATATACGAGTGCTTTGGATTACAAGTATGTTTCCAAAATGAATTATGTTCGCAAACCGAGGTTCCACTGTACTTGTATAATACAGTGCTGCTTGATTTAAATTGAAACTGGCTCTTTAAAACCTGTCAAGTCTACCTTCACGCTCTTCCTGGTAACCATCACTGATGAATTGTCTGAATTTGCTACTGTATGTTGTTACTGAAGTGCTCAGTCTGTATATTTTAAACTGGCCTGTAATCATATTAGCTTTGTAAACTGTCATTTGTTTTACATAAAAATAAGCACACTAACAAACTACTGTGACAGCTCTGTGTGAGATAATGCCAAATTGAATATTTCTAATAAACAATCTACTTACACTGTTAGAAGGCCGCCTTATATTGCTCAATTCAAAGAATCCTAACTCATCCAGCATAACACAAACAGAAAATGTCCCATTTTACTTAAAATTAGAAAAACGGATTAACTTTATCAGTTTTGGTTTAAAAACGCTAATTTAGAATTAGTCAAGCATTTGATCAATACAGTAATCCCTCGCTATATCGCGCTTTGCCTTTCGCGGCTTCACTCCATTGCGGATTTTATATGTAAGCATATTTAAATATATATCGCGGATTTTTCGCTGCTTCGCGGGTTTCTGAGGACAATGGGTCTTTTAATTTCTGGTACATGCTTCCTCAGTTGGTTTGCCCAGTTGATTTCATACAAGGGACGCTATTGGCAGATGGCTGAGAAGCTACCCAGCTTACTTTTCTCTGTCTCTTGCGCTGACTTTCTCTGATCCTGACGTAGGGGGATTGAGCAGGGGGGCTGTTCGCACACCTAGACGATACGGACGCTTGTCTAAAAATGCTGAAAGATTATCTTCACGTTGCTATCTTTTGTGCAGCTGCTTCCTGAAACGACATGCTGAACGGTGCTTCGCATACTTAAAAGCACGAAGGGCACGTATTGATTTTTTTATCTGTCTCTCTCTATCTCTCTGTCTCCCTGCTCCTAACGGAGGGGGTGTGAGCTGCCACCTTCAACAGCTTTGTGCCGCGGTGCTTCGCATACTTAAAAGCCAAACAGCCCTATTGATTTGTTTGCTCCTTTGAAGAGGAAGATTATGTTTGCATTCTTTTAATTGTGAGACAGAACTGTCATCTCTGTCTTGTCATGGAGCACAGTTTAAACTTTTGAAAAAGAGACAAAGGTTTGTTTGCAGTGTTTGAATAACGTTCCTGTCTCTCTACAACCTCCTGTGTTTCTGCGCAAATCTGTGACCCAAGCATGACAATATAAAAATAACCATATAAACATATGGTTTCTACTTCGCGGATTTTCTTATTTTGCGGGTGGCTCTGGAACGCAACCCCCGCGATGGAGGAGGGATTACTGTACTGACCTCAACTGAACCATTGTTAACTTTGGGAATATTTCAAGTATCTTAAATTAAACCTGTTTCTTTGCATTCTGGAATGGGTGGGGGAAATCTGATCTGAAATACAGTACTTTACATTAAAATTAATTTGTAATTTTCATTGTAATGAAATACTTGAATAAAAAAAAGTAAAATGCATTAAAAACAAAATAAAAATACTGTTAGGAGCCGTCCAAATTACAAGTGTAAACTAAAAACAAATAAGAGCTAGAAAATTAATGTGGATCTGAAAGCCAGTGGGATTATAAAACTTTGCAAAGACAACTTAAATCAAAGTACACTTTCACTTTTGAACATTCCTAAGGTTTTGGAAATATTGTGCATGATGTAAATCATCCTTGCCTCTAAAATTTGTCTGTACTGTGATCATGATTCTTAACATATCCTCCAAAAAAAGCAAAATTAAAAATGGGCACTGTATTCTGCTTTAAATGACCCTTTAATATACAGCATATTGAAGTGATGAACAGTGTACCCAAGGGACAGAAAGTGGTAATTGAAGCGGATTTCAATGGGCACGTTGGTGAAGGGAACAGTGGAGACGAGGAGGTGATGGGTAGGTATGGTGTCAAGGAGAGGAATGAAGAAGGTCAGAGGATAGTGGATTTTGCCAAAAGGATGGACATGGCTGTGGTGAATATGTATTTTAAGAAGAGGGGGGAACAGAGGGTTACGTACAAGAGTGGAGGAATATGCACACAGGTAGATTACATCCTATGCAGAAAAGTTGATCTGAAAGAGATTGAAGACTGCAAAGTGGTGGCAGGGGAAAGTGTAGTCAAGCAGCATAGGATGGTGGTCTGTAGGATGATGTTGGAGATCAAGAAGAGGAAGAGAGTGAGGGCAGAACCAAGGATCAAATGGTGGAAGTTGAAAAAGGAAGACTGCAAGGTTGAGTTTAGGAAGGAGGTGAGACAGGCACTGGGTGGTAGTGAAGAATTACCAGACAGCTGGGAAACTACAGCAGATGTAGTAAGGGTGACAGCAAGAAGGGTGCTTGGCGTGACACCTGGAAAGAGGAAGGGGGAAAAAGAAACCTGGTGGTGGAATGGAGAAGTACAGGATAGTATACAGAGGATGAGGATAGCAAAGAAGAAATGGGATAGTCAGAGAGATGCAGAAAGTAGACAAGAGTACAAGGAGATAAGGTGCAAGGTGAAGAGAGAGGTGGCGAAGGCTGAAGAAAAGGCATATGATGAGTTGTATGAGAGGTTGGACACTAAGGAGGGAGAAAAGTACCTGTGGGCTAGACAGAGGGACAGAGCTGGGAAAGATGTGCAGCAAGTTAAGGTGATAAAGGATAAAGATGGAAACGTACTCACAAGCGAGTAGAGTGTGTTGAGCAGATGAAAAGAGTATTTTGAGAGGCTGATGAATGAAGAGAACGAGAGAGAGAAGAGGTTGGATGATGTGGAGATAGTGAATCAGGAAGTGCAACGGATTAGCAAGGAGGAAGTAAGGACAGCTATGAAGAGGATGAAAAATGGAAAGGCCGTTGGTCCAGATGACATACCTATGGAAGCATGGAGGTGTTTAGGAGAGATGGCAGTGGAGTTTTTAACCAGGTTGTTTAATGGAATCTTGGAAAGTGAGAGGATGCCTGAGGAGTGGAGAAGAAGTGTACTGGTGCCAATATTTAAATATAAGGGGGATGTGCAGGACTGCAGTAACTACAGAGGGATAAAATTGATGAGCTACTGCATAGGGCTGGGCGATTTGGCCTAAAATCAAAATCTCGATTAATTGAACATTTTAACTCGATTACGACTAATGAACGATTTTTTTTTTGTTTTTTTTTTGCCCTCATAGTTCACTGAAAGGGTTGTACAGTAAATATGCTCACATATTACAAGTGAGAGATTTTTGAATGAAGGGTGCATTACTTGATTTTAAAATAATTGAAGGAAACACACTATCTACTATCTGTGATTATTTATTGAACATCAATGTTGAACAACTGAAATTAAAGCACACATTGCCTAAAACGAACAGTCACTTTGTTCTTATAAAAAAAAGTAAAAATAAATAACTTGCACTTTTGGAAACAAAATAAATTATTTTCAATGTTTTTCTTATTAAAATAAAAATGCGATCGCGATGGCACAGTGTATCTTCTGTCGAGAGTTTTAATGAGGTGTTTAAACACGCTTCGCTCCACTGTAGCCAAGGGAGTCATATCCTTTGCGATGTAATAACAAATAGCGTCAGTTATTTCTTTCCATCTTCTTGAACTCTTCTCATACTGTGTGGCATTAGTGAACGCTTGTGTTATCAACATCTGCTTTGCGGAGGCACTTGTTGCTGGGCGCTTGTCAGTCTCTTTTTGTTTTTTTTGAGCCATGCACTGTTCATATTCAGTAACGTGATTGTGCTTCAAGTGTTGAAACAAATTGGTGGTGTTACCTTTGGGCGTCGAAACTGTTTTTCTACAGTGTCTACATCTGACTTCATTTTGTTCGATGTCATCCTTACTGAAGCCAAAATGTCGGGGACTGCGTTTTTCTTTGGTACAAGCTGCTCTTGTTGCTCAGTTGTGTCAGTGTTTAAGCTCTCCATGCTCGACATTTCGGCGGAATAACATAACGTAACGGAGCGGGGTCACGTGACTCCACACGCGGTAGTGTTTTTAAAGGGAAAGTAATCGAAATAATCGACCTGGAAAAATTTGATCGATTATAGGTTCTGAATGTCGATTTCGATTACACGCCCAGCCCTACTACAGCATGAAGTTATGGGAAAGAGTAGTGGAAAATAGGTTAAGAAGTGAGGTGATGATTAGTGAGCAGCAGGATTGTTTCATGCCAAGAAAGAGAACCACAGATGCAATGTTTGGATGTTGATGGGGAAGTTTAGAGAAGGCCAGAAGGAGTTGCATTGCATCTTTGTGGACCTGGAGAAAGCATATGACAGGGTGCCTCGAGAGGATCTGTGGCATTGTATGAGGAAGTCGGTAGTGGCAGAGAAGTACGTAAGAGTGGTATAGGATATGTATGAGGGAAGTGTGACAGTGGTGGAGGTGGGATTACATCAAGGATCGGCTCTGAGCCCTTTCTTATTTGCAATGATGATGGACAGGTTGACAGACGAGATTAGACAGGAGTCCCCGTGGACTATGATGTTTGCTGATGACATTGTGATCTGTAGAGAGAGTAGGGAGCAGGTTGAGGAGACCCTGGAGAGGTGGAGATATGCTCTAGAGAGGAGAGGAATGAAGGTCAGTAGGAACAAGACACCATACATGTGTGTAAATGAGAGGGAGGTCAGTGGAATGGTGATGATGCAGGGAGTAAAGTTGGTGAAGGTGGATGAGTTTAAATACTTGGGATGAACAGTACAGAGTAATGGGGATTGTGGAAGAGAGGCGAAAAAGAGAGTGCAGTCAGGGTGGAATGGGTGGAGAAGAGTGTCGGAGTAATTTGTGACAGATGGATATCAGCAAGAGTGAAAGGGAAGGTCTACAGGACAGTAGTGAGACCAGCTATGTTACATGGGTTGGAGACGGTGGCACTGACCAGAAAGCAGGAGACAGAGCTGGAGGTGGCAGAGTTAAAGATGCTATGATTTGCACTGGGTGTGACGTTGATGGATAGGATTAGAAATGAGGACATTAGAGGGTCAGCTCAAGTTGAACAGTTGGGAGACAAAGTCAGAGAGGCGAGATTGCATTGGTTTGGACATGTGCAGAGGAGAGATTCTGGGTATATTGGGAGAAGGATGCTAAGGATAGAGCTGCCAGGCAAGAGGAAAAGATGACGGCCTAAGAGAAGGTTTATGATGTGGTGAGAGAGGACATGAAGGTGATGGGTGTAACGGAACAAGATACAGAGGGCAGAAAGATATGGAAGAAGATGATCAGCTGTGGCAACCCCTAACGGGAGCAACCGAAAGAATAAAAAGAAGATTGTACTCTTGTAAAAAAAAAAAAAAAAAAAAACAAAATTAACATGCCACACAAATGCTATCTAAAGAAAAAAAACAAAATGGATGACCAAGTTCTAGAACAAAATACACAACATTTCATTCTTCAATTTAAAAGGCTGGAGCCTATATGGGTAACATCAGAGGTAAGGAAGGAACCGGATATAGATGGGGCATCAAGTACATTGTAAGGTGTACTAATACAATTTATTTCACAAAATAATGTGTACAAACACCACATACAATGAATACAAATTTAGAGAGATCAGTTAAGGAAGCAGCTCTGCTGTCTTTGTCATAAACCTTTAATTTTAATCAGACTGAATGTCAAAATACTATGCAGGAAATTAATGTACTTCCCTAAACTGCAAGCCCTGAAGTATTTTGGCTCCTTTATTTAAAGATGCTTCTTCAGCAAGTAAAAAATAGATATTCTCATCATAAAGTACCTGACATATTATCTGAAAATAAAGACATTATTGTTTCAATACCACATACACTTACAGTCCATAATTTCGGAAATGCTAAACCTCACGTGCCTCTTAAGTTGCCTCTACCAATGGCTGTGTAGGTACATTTTTCTGACAAACCCAGAGTCCATTAGGGCTTTTAACTTTTTTTTGGGTGATCAGTTCATCTTCATTAGACATGGACAAAACTGAAAAAGTTCCATGGAAAGAAAACCACAGTCTTAGTGAGACATGCTTCAAAGGATTTTAGGGTGGGATATTATAGGGAAGGCTTTCTTTATACAAAGGCAAACATAAAAAAGTAAAGGCAATTAACAACAGCCACAACTGATTGAAGCTGATACACGTTTGCGATGGCTTATGGGTCGTTTAACATGCACAGTGCTGGCTCTGCTGTTAGTGTAGTTGAAGCCAAGGTTAAATCAACATGGACATTCTGCAGCGGGATTGTACCATTGTTGAACAGTGCACTGTTGGGCAGAGGGAGTGAAACCTGCTAAAATTCACCAAAGGATTTTGGTTCACTACAGAAGTGAAAACAAAAAAACTCAATGAAAAGATTATGAATGGGCAGAAAGGTTTAAAAATAGAGGAGTAAGATTAACTGACAAAGCTCAATCTGGTCAACCATCAGGAGGCATGGTGGTGCAGTGGGTAGTTCGCTACCCGGGTCCTCCCTGCTTGGAGTTTGCATGTTCTACCCGTGTCTGCTTGGGTTTCCTCAAACAGTCCAAAGACATGCAGGTTAGGTGCACTGGCGATCCTAAATTGTCCCTAGTGTGTGCTTGGGTGTGTGTGTGTATGTGAGCCCTGTGGTGGGCTGGCACCCTGACCGGGGTTTGTTTCCTGCCTTGTGCCCTTTGTTGGCTGGGATTGGCTCCAGCAGACCCCCCGTGACCCTGTAGTTAGGATATAGCGGGTTGGATGATGGATGGATGGATGGTCGACCATCAACAATGCCCACATAAGCCCACATCAACGTGGCAAATGCCTTAATCAGAGAAGACCGACCGATTACGCTGCCTGCTTTTGCTTGGATATTTTGCTTAGATATATTTGGACTTGGATATCAGATACATGGATCTGCACATGTCACAGCACATGATGACTTGGGGTATTATAAAGTTTGTGCAAGAGAGACACCCAAACAGCTTACTGATCTGAACAAGCCTTCAGTAAATTTCAGCAGGTTTTACTCTCTCTGACTAAAGAAATCCCACTACGGCGCATTGTTCAACAATGGTACAATCCCACATTAGAGCATCCATCTTCTTTTAACCTTGGCTTCAACTAGACTAATGGTAGAACACTGTGCTATGCGTGTTCCAACTACACATAAGCCATTACAAACGTGTTGTACTATGTCAGTTTCTCCCTGTAATTTTCAAATTCCCTTTACATTTTGATTTTTAAACTGTATTTGATGAATTGCCCATATTCATAACATATAACAGACAAATGTTAAAATAAACATTTTGTATAAGTGAAACACATACCGTCATTGACGTATTTCCAGAATGTATGCTTCACAATAAACCTTATCCAACAGGAAATCCCAGAAGTCAGTAGTCTAGTATAGACAGGTTAGTTAGTTGGTTTGTTTCAGAATTAGTAACCTCAATCTTCTTCGAAATTCACATCTGCTTCAAGGATTAAGGGCTCCCGTTTTCCTTTAAAGTATTAAGATTTAAAGTGTATCATCAGGATGATTGTTAGCCTGCAAATTCCATGTACATTCATTCAGAAAACTTTCTGTGACATCCATATCTTCCATTTGCAAGTGATAGTCAACCATTCAGGAAGATAACCATCATTAAATGGCAAGTTTCTTCATTCAAAGGCTTCAGCAAAACCTAAAGAAAATAAATAAACAAAAAAAAAGTTTGAAATGGCATAGCTTTTTGTCCAATGGGGAAAAAGCAATGCATTTGTAGACTATTTCAGATTGCAAGTAAATAAATGGCTTAATTCTGAAAAGCGTCCAACATGTATTCAGCACCATTACATTTTTCAAATGAAGGCCAAATGAAATGTCTATGAGCACAATAAGTAAAATGCAGCAAAAGCAGTGAAACTACACACGACACATATTTGAATAGCGTGGAAACAAATATGACAGTCTCACTAGAGAGTCAAGAATGGCATAATGATTGCGGTTTAGGCAGTTCATCCTTTTCTTAAAGCATGATTGAATTATTTAGGACCTGATTTTTAATATTTCCATTTAAAATGACTGGATGCTTTGCCCAGGGCACAGCAATAACATTAGTACATCCCCTATACGGTTGTGTTTGTTATAAATGCTGGTTTATTTTGTCTTTTAACAACACATTAACCACAATGAAAAATAATTGTAATATGAAAGACTTTATTTGTTGTAATGGCTTTAAAACGGCACTTTCAGTGTGGTTAGTACAGTATTCATTGTAGTTATTTTGGGCAACAGACACTCTAACAATATGCTATAGATTTTGCTGCTGATATAATGCAAAATTCAATGTTGTGTTCTTCATACACCATCACTTCTTTAATTGCAATGCCATTTTTAACCTTTCGAACACTTTTAAAAACAATGCCATTGACTGTCACAAGTTTAGTGCTGTAGTATTTGGTGAGTTCAATGTGCCTCTTGATGACAGGAGACACTAAATTGGAGGAGACTTCATAAATCTGATCTTTCAGCTGGGCAAAACCAATTCTTTGTACCCCCAGGTAGAAGTGTAGCTGTGGAACGGATGTTCTAAATAGCTGGTGTCACCTTTACTTCATGGAGAAGTGCTAACAGCAGAACATGCAAGTTGGTAAGCTGTTGTTCCTTTAAAAAAAATTAATTCTTTAAAGCTGAAAAGAAGAACATGTATTTAATTCATTTTCTCTCTCTCTCTCTATTATATATATATATATATATATATATATATATATATATATATATTCAGCTTTAAAGAATATACATATATATAAAAACAATGCTACTTTTGTGAAAAACAGACCAATGCTGCAACACAAAATACAAACAAGAATAAACATCAAAAGTAATATTATATGTAATAATATACTTAAAATGAAATTAGATAAAATAAGAATTAAACCAATAGTAATACAACATATAATACCACTTCACTGGGGAATATGTCCATGAGAGCAGCAGCAGTATATATGAGTATTATTTAAACTGTCTTAATTTGCTTATTTTATATATATGAGAGGGGACCCAAAAATAACCGTAATTTTGTTGTTGTTAGGTTGGTACTTGTAGTACGTGTTTGGGCCGCTAGGGCGATCTAGTTACACTCCTCACAAGTCAGTCTGCCAAGTGCCATCAGTCTGGAAGGTTGTGCTTGTGTTCAGTGAATTTTTTTGTAAAAGTAGGTTGCGCAACAGTGTGAGAAGGAAACGCCCTGATTTGTGGGAGTCGGGCGATCGGTTCTTTCATCATGACAACGCTCCATCTCACACTGCTCTCAGCATTCGCCAATTTTTAGCAAGAAACAGTATGACAACCCTGAACCACCCACCCTACTCACCGGATTTAGCTCCGTGTGATTTCTTTTTGTTCCCGCGGATGGAAAAAGACTTGAAAAGAAGGTGTTTTGCTGACGTCGAAGAGGTAAAACAAGAAACGACCAGAGCATTAATGGGCATTACTTCAGACAAATTTAAAAAATGTTTCGAACAATGGAACAAACGGTTAGATAAGTGTATTTCCGCCAATGGAGAGTACTTTGAAGGAGACTAATTGTAGTTTGTACAGAAAATTAAATTAAACACGTTTTAAAAATATTTCCGGGTCCCCCTTTGTACATATACACATACATATATAAATACACATACATACAGACATTTTTTATATATATATATATATATATATATATATATATATATATATATAGTAATCCCTCATCTATCGCGGGGGTTACGTTCCAGAGCCCCCCGCGATAGGTGAAAATCCGCGAAGTAGCGACCTATATTTATTTTATTATTTATACATATTTTAAGGCTTTATAAACCCTTCCCACACTCTTATAAACCTTTCTCACTCTCTCGTTAACCTTTCCCACACTCTTATAAACACTTCCTATGCTCTTAAACACTTTCTGCATTCTTAAACACCGCAGACCAACACTGCACACTGCACGCAGCGATCAGACGTCAATGTGTCTGCACTCGCTTTGTGAAGGGGGGCAGCTGAAGTGACGCTGAGCAGAAATGGACTTTGTGCTGCTTCTGCCAAAATGCGTGCTTGTCGCTCTGCGCGTTCGGAAGGAGGAGGAGGAATGGGGGTGTGTGAGGGCTGAACGCACGTTCGCTCAAACCCCCACCCCCCCTCCCCGGAGGCGCACGCTCCTGCCACTTCGCATTGTCAAGGGGGTGGGGAGCTGAATGAATGCTAAAGAGAAGTGGACTTTGTGCTGGCTTTGTGCTGCTTGTCACTCTGCGTGTCAATAATTTAAAAGCTTTTAGGTGTACATCACCTATTTTCCCGTCTCACTGTCTTGTCTTGCGTGAAGTTAAAATGTTTTATAATACTGAGATGTTACTCATATCCTTAGCCCGACATCCACATATCATATGTGTTAACAAAGTGTGTTTTATAAGTTTACATGTGTTTGAAGCATGTGGGATGGGTATTTTAAGGCTTAAACTATAAAAAATGTTTATTTATATGGTCTTTCTATATCGCGGATTTTCTCCTGTTGCTGATGGGTCTAGAACATAACTTCCGCGATAGGCGGGCAATCACTTGTATTTAAAAACCCGCGAAGTCGTGAATCCGCGAAAAGTGAACCGCGAAGTAGCGAGGGAATACTGTATATATATATATATATATATATATATATATATATATATATATATATATATATATATATATATATATATATATATATATATATATATATATACATACACACACACACTAGTCATTTAGCCCGTTACAATAACGGGCGCTAGAACAGTAGTGCATAAACATTAGTAGGAACAGTCTATATTAAATGGCAAGGGACTTTGACCTCATTCTTTTTGTTGGTCGTATTTTTCTTTCTTTCAGCCTTTCTTTTGTTGATGTTTACTTGCTGAGCTGACCGTTCTTCATGGGCTGCCGCCGTGTATTGTGTGTCTTTAATTTTCTGTGACAGTAATATTGTCTTGTATGGCTCTATTCAATAACAGCGCGCACAAAAAGGCGAGCTTCAAAAGAGCGACCTCAATTGAGTTTAGCGCGCCCTTATTGAAGGATGCCTGTGCGCGCCCTTATTGAAGGATACCGTCTTGTACGTCCGCTGGCTTGTACGTCCGTAATATACCTTTAATTTTCTCTGGCAGCAATACAGGCATGCGCGTCGGTAATATGCCTTTAATCTCCTCTGACAGTAATACTGGCTTGTATGTGGCTGTAATATGCATCACTGTATTGTGTACCTTTAATTTCCTCTCGCAGTAATACTGGTTTGTATTTCCGTAAAATGGCTCTAATTTTCTCTGACAGTAATATCGCACACTCACTGTGCCCCGCGCATGCGCACTTCATCAGAACACACCTGGACGCACACAGGGATTTTATATATATATATATATATATATATATACACACACATATATATACATACATATACACACATATATATATATATATATATATATATATATATATATATATATATATACATATATATATATATATATACATATACATATATATACATATACATATATACATATACATATACATATATACATATACATATATACATATACATATATACATATATACATATACATATATATATATATATATATATACACACACATATACTGCATCCGGAAAGTATTCCCAGTGCATCACTTTTTACACATTTTGTTATGTTACAGCCTTATTCCAAAATTGATTAAATTCATTTTTTTCCTCAGAATTCTACACACAACACCCCATAATGACAACGTGAAAAAAAGTTTACTTGAGACTTTTGCAGATTTATTAAAAAATAAAAAACTTGAGAAATCCCATGTACATAAGTATTCACAGCCTTTGCCGTGAAGCTCAAAATTTAGCTCAGGTGCATCCTGTTTCCCCTGATCATCCTTGAGATGTTTCTGCAGCTTAACTGGAGTCCACCTGTGGTAAATTCAGTTGACTGGACATGATTTGGAAAGGCACACACCTGTCCATATAAGGTCCCACAGTTGACAGTTCATGTCAGAGCACAAACCAAGCATGAAGTCAAAGGAACTGTCTGTAGTCCTCCGAGACAGGATTGTCTCGAGGCACAAATCTGGGGAAGGTTACAGAAAAATTTCTGCTGCTTTGAAGGTCCCAATGAGCACAGTGGCATCCATCATCCATAAGTGGAAGAAGTTCGAAACCACCACGACTCTTCCTAGAGCTGGCCAGCCATCTAAACTGAGCGATCGGGGGAGAAGGGCCTTAGTTAGGGAGGTGACCAAGAACACAATGGTCACTCTGTCAGAGCTCCAGAGGTCCTCTGTGGAGAGAGGAGAACCTTCCAGAAGGACAACCATCTCTGCAGCAATCCACCAATCCGGCCTGTATGGTAGAGTGGCCAGACGGAAGCCACTCCTTAGTAAAAGGCACATGGCAGCCCGCCTGGAGTTTGCCAAAAGGCACCTGAAGGACTCTCAGACCATGAGAAAGAAAATTCTCTGGTCTGATGAGACAAAGATTGAACTCTTTGGTGTGAATGCCAGGCGTCACGTTTGGAGGAAACCAGGCACCGCTCATCAGCAGGCCAATACCATCCCTACAGTGAAGCATGGTGGTGGCAGCGTCATGCTGTGGGGATGTTTTTCAGCGGCGGGGACTGGGAGACTAGTCAGGATAAAGGGAAAGATGACTGCAGCAATGTACAGAGACATCCTGGATGAAAACCTGCTCCAGAGCGCTCTTGACCTCAGACTGGGGCGACGGTTCATCTTTCAGCAGGACAACGACCCTAAGCACACAGCCAAGATATCAAAGGAGTGGCTTCAGGACAACTCTGTGAATGTCCTTGAGTGGCCCAGCCAGTGCCCAGACTTGAATCCGATTGAACATCTCTGGAGAGATCGTAAAATGGCTGTGCACCGACGCTTCCCATCCAACCTGATGGAGCTTGAGAGGTGCTGCAAAGAGGAATGGGTGAAACTGGCCAAGGATTGGTGTGCCAAGCTTGTGGCATCATATTCAAAAAGACTTGAGGCTGTAATTGCTGCCAAAGGTGCATCGACAAAGTATTGAGCAAAGGCTGTGAATACTTATGGACATGGGATTTCTCAGTTTTTTTATTTTTAATAAATTTGCAAAAATCTCAAGTAAACTTTTTCACATTGTCATTATGGGGTGTTGTGTGTAGAATTCTGAGGAAAAAAATGAATTTAATCCATTTTGGAATAAGACTGTAACATAACAAAATGTGGAAAAAGTGATGCGCTAGGAATACTTTCCAGATGCACTATATATATATATATATATATATATATATATATATATATATATATATATATATATATATATATATACACACACACAGTGATCCCTCGCTATATTGCGCTTCGTCCTTCGCGGCTTCACTCCATCGCGGATTTTAAATGTAAGCATATGTGAATGTATATCGCGGATTTTTCACTGCTTCGCGGATGTCTGCGGTCTACAGTACGTGCGCTTCCTCATGATTTGCCCATTTGAATTCAAACAAGTGACGCATTTGACTTCAAACAAGGGACGCTATTGGCGGATGGCTAAGAAGCTACCCAATCAGAGGACGCGGTTAAGCTCCTGGGTGCTGACTGGCTCAGCGACAGGGAGCGCAGAATTCGATTTCACTTAAAGCCGGCATCTCATCTCATCTCACTCATTCAGCATCAACGTTTTGCTTTGTGCGTACTGTAGTCAAGCTCTTCGTTATGTCTACAAAGCGATCTTCTCCTGCTACTGGGGCCGTGCCGAAGCGCCAACGGAAGATGCTAACAATTGCTGAAAAGGTGAAATTGTTGGACATGTTGAAGGAAGGGAAAAGCTACGCCGCTGTAGGACGCCACTACGAGTCCACGGTTCGTTATATTAAGAAGGAGGAAAAGAACATACGATCTACGGCTGCAGTGTCCTTTAACCAGGAGGTGAAACAAAGTGTAAGTGGACGTAGTAAGGCGGTAGTCCGGATGGAATCTGCATTAGGGATTTGGATCGAAGACTGCCGGAAGAAAAACATCCCCGTTGACACCAATATCATCCGACAAAAGGCCAAGCAACTTTATGATAGGTTTGCGGATGCTGGAGATGCTCCAGACGATGACGATGATGACCCTCGACCTGGAACTTCTGCTGAATCCCCCAGCGAGAGCCGTGAATTTACTGCCAGCAAGGGCTGGTTTGAAAAATTTAAGAAAAGGTTCAACTTGGCCAGTGTTAACCTGCAAGGAGAGGCTGCCTCCGCAGACAAAGCCGCAGCCAAGAAATTTGTCGCCGACACGTTCAAGACGATTATTAAGGAAGGCGGATATCAGCCTGAAACCGTGTTTAATATGGATGAGATGGCCCTATTTTGGAAGCGGATGCCGTCTCGTACTTTTATCACGAAGGAAGAGGCAAAAGCCCCGGGGTTTAAGGCACACAAAGATCGCATCACGCTGGTCATGTGCGCCAATGCTGCGGGCTTTATGATAAAGCCTGGGCTCATTTATAAGTCCAAAAACCCCGAGCCCTGAAAAATAAGAATAAAAACCTGCTGCCTGTGTAATGGATGCACAACCCGAAGGCGTGGATTACGAAACACCTAACGTCGGATTGGTTTCACCAATGTTTCATCCCGGAAGTAAAGATCTATCTGGCAGATAAAGGGCTGGATTTCAAAGTCCTTTTACTTCTGGACAATGCTGGAGGTCATCCCTTGGATCTATCCTACCGAGGTGTAAAAATTGAGTTCTTGCCACCAAATACAACATCACTGATTCAGCCAATAGATCAAGGAGTTATCCGGGCTTTCAAGGCATTGTACACAAGGAACAGCCTGCAACACATGGTCGAGGCAATGGACACGGATGATGACTTTTCCCTGAAGGAGTACTGGCATAAGTACATGATCACATCGTGTATGGTGAACGTGCATAAGGCCCTTAATGATATGAAAGAAGACACGGTTAATGCCTGCTGGAAGAAATTGTGGCCAGAAATTGTGCGCGAAAACAAGGGCTTTTCTGCAGAAGAAATTCATGACTCAGCGGTTGACAAGGCAGTCACGCTGGAAAAACTGCTAGGAGGAGAGGGATTCAACGACATGACCAGTGATGACATCAATGAGCTGCTCGATGCCCACTCCGAGCTGCTCAGCGATGAAGATTTGGCCGAGATGACCAAGTCAGCGAGCGAGGAGGAAGATCAAGACGACCCGGGAGAGGTAGAAGACGCAGGCCTAACTCTCGAGCGTCTCGCGACCATTCTACGAATGGCAAAAGATATGCAGACATCCGTTGAAGAATGGGACCCGCAAATGATTCGTTCTCTGCAATTTAAAAATGCTCTTGACAGCGCCACGGAAGTGTATAGGAACCTCTTTACACAAATGAAAAAGCAGCGCCAGCAACTGCCCATCACGATGTTCCTTACACGTAAAACACTGCCTAGTACGCCTTCAGTGGAAGAAGACGACAGCACTGCTACACAGTCGCGTGAAGAGGCTCCTTTACAACAGCTGTGACAGTGCAGTAAATGTCATCGTTATCTGACAAGTTGGTGAGTACCCAAAACTATTTTTCTACGTACTTAGTACAGTACATGTATGTACGTTTATTGTAACTGTGCACACATTTTATACAATTTTTTGCATTGCATTTTTTTTTTTGCATTGTAGGTATTTATTGCCGGTGGCCTGGCTGTAACAAATGTGATATCGGAGACACTCTACAGTTTCTTTAAAATAGCATTTTGGTTTTATGTACAGCATTTACATGTTAGATTTTTCACGTATTTTTATATCACCTACTCAATTACAATATGTTTAAAACTGTTACGTATTAAATAAAACTCCTCAATGATATATGATACGTATGTTTGTGAGTACTGTAGTATATAAACTGTGTTTACATACATAATTTCAACGAATCTTACCTAATAACTAAGAGAATATAAAGGGTTTATGCTGTATAACTGTACGGGGAATATTTCTAAACCATGTGGGAGAGTTTATAAGGACTTAAAATATATAAAAATAACCATATAAACATATGGTTTCTACTTCGCGGGCTGCTCTGGAACGTAACCCCCACGAGGAGGGATTACTGTACACACACACACACACACACACACATACACATATTCACACATATGCATGCATACATACATATTATATATATATATATATATATATATATATATATATATATATATATATACACACACATATACAGGTCCATAAATATTTGGACAGAGACAACTTTTTTCTAATTTTGGTTCTGTACATTACCACAATGAATTTTAAATGAAACAACTCCGATGCAGTTGAAGTGCAGACTTTCAGCTTTAATTCAGTGGGGTGAACAAAACGATTGCATAAAAATGTGAGGCAACTAAAGTATTTTTTTAACACAATCCCTTCATTTCAGGGGCTCAAAAGTAATTGGACAATTGACTCAAAGGCTATTTCATGGGCAGGTGTGGGCAAGTCCGTCGTTATGTCATTATCAATTAAGCAGATAAAAGGCCTGCAGTTCATTTGAGGTGTGGTGCTTGCATGTGGAAGATTTTGCTGTGAACAGACAACATGCGGTCAAAGGAGCTCTCCATGCAGGTGAAAGAAGCCATCCTTAAGCTGCGAAAACAGAAAAAAAAAAACCCATCCGAGAAATTGCTACAATATTACGAGTGGCAAAATCTACAGTTTGGTACATCCTGAGAAAGAAAGCAAGCACTGGTGAACTCCGCAACGCAAAAAGACCTGGACATCCACAGAAGACAACAGTGGTGGATGATCGCAGAATCATTTCCATGGTGAAGAGAAACCCCTTCACAACAGCCAACCAAGTGAACAGCACTCTCCAGGGGGTCGGCGTATCGATATCCAAGTCTACCATAAAGAGAAGACTGCATGAAAGTAAATACAGAGGGTGCACTGCAAGGTGCAAGCCACTCATAAGCCTCAAGAACAGAAAGGCTAGATTGGACTTTGCTAAAGAACATCTAAAAAAGCCAGCACAGTTCTGGAAAAACATTCTTTGGACAGATGAAACCAAGATCAACCTCTACCAGAATGATGGCAAGAAAAAAGTATGGAGAAGGCGTGGAACAGCTCATTATCCAAAGCATACCACATCAACTGTAAAACACAGTAGAGGCAGTGTGACGGCTTGGGCGTGCATGGCTGCCAGTGGCACTGGGACACTAGTGTTTATTGATGAGGTGACACAGGACAGAAGCAGCCGAATGAATTCTGAAGTGTTCAGAGACATACTGTCTGCTCAAATCCATCTAAATGCAGTCAAATTGATTGGGTGGATTTTCAAGATACAGATGGACAATGACCCAAAACATACAGTCAAAGCAACCCAGGAGTTTATTAAAGCAAAGAAGTGGAAAATTCTTGAATGGCCAAGTCAGTCACCTGATCTTAACCCAATTGAGCAGGCATTTCACTTGTTGAAGACTAAACTTCACACAGAAAGGCCCACAAACAAACAGCAACTGAAAGCCGCTGCAGTAAAGGCCTGGCAGAGCATTAAAAAGGAGGAAACCCAGCATCTGGTGATGTCCATGAGTTCAAGACTTCAGGCTGTCATTGCCAGCAAAGGGTTTTCAACCAAGTATTAGAAATGCAACATTTTATTTCCAGTTATTTAATTTGTCCAATTACTTTTGAGCCCCTGAAATGTATGTGTGTGTATATAAAACGCTAACGTGGCTGTTCATTTGTCTGTCCAGGATTTTAAATCACCTGTAGCTCGCAAGCTGTTTCATCTATTGGTACACATATACTACATGACATCTACTATCCGCTTTCG
Organism: Erpetoichthys calabaricus; assembly: GCF_900747795.2. NCBI lineage: Eukaryota > Metazoa > Chordata > Cladistia > Polypteriformes > Polypteridae > Erpetoichthys > Erpetoichthys calabaricus. The sequence continues at coordinate 20,731,728 of NC_041395.2, read as the reverse complement.
GGGTGATGATTTTAATTACTCTTTATTTTATTGTAGAATCAACTCTTGGCAGCGTGAAGCATGCGTACGTGCACTGTTCTCATTCCCTGCCACCTTTGCGGTCACTTCCCCTATCTCTTCATATCTTAAATCATTCTTGAGGCAGATTGAAGATTTAAGTGCCAGCTTAAGTGAAAAATTAAGAAAAACGTACTATAATTGCAACACAAACACTGACTTAATCAGTTTTAACGCGAAAAGATGCCTACGGAAGAAGAGAAGCAGTGGGCTGCTAGGGTGGAGAAAAGAGGAGCTGCTCAGGAAACAGCAAGCGCATCAGCCTGTGAGCAAACGAATGGTAAACGTACAGAGAAAGAGGATGAAAACTATGAACGCTCAAGTCAAGTGTATTCACTGCACGTTATTGTGCAGTGCGCCGTTACTGGTACATATATAAAAGCCTAAGCCTAAAAGTGCAATGGTGACGTTTTTAATGTCACTTTTTTGTCACGCTTATTTTAAAACCTACATATATATGTTTGGTATTATTCTTTTCAGAATTTAATGTGATGTTGTTAGATTTTCAGATTCTTACTCCGTTTTTAAATAATAAGCTAAAAAGTATCACGAACTCACGTCCCGCGAGACAAGAATTTGTGCCTAAAGATTTTACCACGCCTGGGGCCGGAAATAAAAATAGGACAGCTGCTGTACAGGCTTTTAAATGTTCGAAGCGTCGCACAGATCACGCGGCACCACAGCAGCAGCAAACCAGCAGCTGATCGAGCAAAGAGGAGGTTAAAAAAACAAAAACAAAAAACTTTCCCATTGTACTGTATCACCATTTAAGAGGATATTTCAGAGGAGCGAACGTGTCTCCTTGGGGTGCGTTCAGCTCCCCTCTTCACAACACGAGCGGCAGAGACGCGAAGTGGCTGGCGAGTGAAGCGAGCGGGGGGAACCCCCTAGTAAAGCTATAAATGTACTTCAAAAATGTAAATTTACTGTAAACCCTTGCAAGTTGTATGGCTAATATACTCTTTTTGCGAGGCTGCTGTCTCACAAAGTCTCACTGCATGTCTAAAAAGAAAAACTAAAGAAAGTTAACATTACTGTCTAATTGGAAATATAAATGTCATGTCAGAATACAGGTATAGCCTCAGTGTTTTAACACCTAGTACAAACTACAGAGGAATCAAAACTTCCCAGAATTGTTGGAAAAAAAAAAAAAAAAACAAAACTTACAGCAAAAAATTCCAATTTAGTCACCGACAAAACACTCCACTTGAGATGCAATCCACTTGTCCCTGTACTTCATCAATTTCTGCAAACATTTTATGGACACATCTTTTGTTAATTTAGAGCCTCCTGCCTTTTATCCTGACTTTAGCAAATTGTCTTTCCTTCAGTCTCAATTTTAATTTTAAGGAAAAAAAAAAGTCACAGGGAGTGAGATCTGGCAAATTCGAGGGGTGCAAAGCAACACCACCACTTGGCATACTGATTAACAAGACTATAGGCCTACAATACTTACTGGCATAGTTGATAACTACACCCTACTCCTATGCAGTTGACTGATTACAGAAAATGTTGGGTCCTGTCCCAACCCAGTTTTTAGATGGGCATTGTGTGATCTATTCCTGCAGTTATGCCACATAGTGATGCAGTAGTCAAAATGAATATATTGCAGCAGAAAGAACAATAAAATAGAACAGAAAGCCTTTATTGTCATTGTAAAATAATTTACAACGAAATTACAAGCACTGCTCCAGCTTGGTACAAAAGAAAAACAATGCTACTTTTGTGAAAAACAGACCAATGCTACAACACATAATATAAACAAGAATAAAAAAAAGTAATATTATATGTAAAAATATACTTAAAATGAAATTAGATAAAATAAGAAATAAACCAATAGTAATACAATATATAATACCATTTTACTGGGGAATAGCTCCATGAGAGCAGCAGCAGTATGTACGAGTATTATTTAAACTGCCTTAATTTGCTTATTTTATGCATTTATGGCCAATAGATAGATAGATTCAGAAAGCGGTTTCTATCTATCTATCAAAGATCTATAACAATGACCAGAGGGCAACAGTTGAAACAGGTGGTGACCAGGATATGAAGGATCCATAATGATGTTTGTGGCTCTGTTGAGAGAGCAAGAGTAGGCAATATCTTTAGGAGAGGGCAGACAACAGTCTGTCATTTTTTTGTGCTGTGTTTATGACGCTCTAGAGAGCCTTCTTGTCTGTTTCCTTTTATCCGGCGTACCAACGATTTTTGTACCAGTTGTTTTCCCCCCCCGAGCACTCTCAGAAAGTGCAGTCGCTGTTGTACTATATATCCATCTATCCTTGGACTCCATCACATGATATGAGACAACTTTATTTGTCCCCAGAGGAAAATCTGGATTTTTTAGAGAAGCAGTTTAAATAAATAAAAGCATAAAGAGTAAGTAATGAAATAAATACACTCAAACACTTTGGTCTGAACACACACCAGAATATATAAAGTATGAATATTAAAAAGAAAGAAAACTTCCGACTTGGCTGGCAGAGTCACAGTGAGGCATTATGCAGACGTATTGCCGTTGGTACAAAGGAACCCCTATAGTGTTTCCTGACACACTTCTGCAGACTAATTGGTTGGCTGAAAATCCTCGGTGTTAGTGTGTGACAGAGAAGATGTGCAGAATTGTTCATAATGGCACTCAAGTTTTGTTTTAGTTCTTTCCATTTGTACAACCTCCAGGGGGAATCAGAGTGCAACCTATAACTGAGCTTGCCTTTTTAGCCTGTTGATTCGGTTGGCCTCTCTTGAAGTGATGTTACCAGCCCAGCATACCACAGCGTAGAAAATCACAATGACAATCACAGAGTTATAGAAGATATGAAGGATGTCACTTCCCACATTAAATGAGCACAGTCTCCTAATGAAAAATAGCCTGCTCTGCCCTCTCTTATATACTGTAGTTCCTGTGTTCAAAGATCAGTCCCACCTGTCATTAACGTGGACCGTATCTATATCCACTCCCTGAATAGTCACCGGATGTTGAGGTTCTCTGGTGTGGCAAAAGTCAATAACCAGTTCCTCAGTTTTGTTGATGTTAAGATGCAGACAATTCTCTTTGCACCAAGAAACAAACTTTTCCACTTGACTCCTCTCCTGAGTCTCATCCCCCTTATCAATACAACCCCATAACTGCAGAATCATCAAAGAATTCCTGCAAGTGACATGACCTGCTGCTACAGTATATTTATAGTTGGAGGTTTACAGAGTGAAGAGTAAAGTGGACAGGCCTGTTCGTTGTGGTGCTCCAGTGTTGCTCACACAGTCCTTGAGTCTCACAAACTGCGGTCTGACTGACAGATATTTCATTATCCAGGACACCATAGGCTCATCCACATGCATATCTCTGAGTTTATCCCTTAAGAGGGATGGTACTGAAGGTGTTGTAGCAATCAAAAAACATAATTCTCACAGTGCTGCCATCTTTGTCCAGGTGACAATAACACATGTGGAGCTTAGTCTCGTCTTTGTCCCATAGGCGAACTGCAGTGGGTCCAGGTCTCTCAAAGGTCTTCATGATGTGACACATAAATGACACTGGTCTGTAGTCATTAGAAATCTCAATTTAAAGGCAGTACGATGAGTTCAGTTTAAAGTCCAGCTTTAGGAAATGACCTTTTCTTTAACTCTAGGTGATAATTGTGAGAAATATTGCCATCATTTTTTATTCATTCCTTTCATATTCAATTCACATTAATTGTGTAATTAAAGTTTCTTACTTTTACTTCAGCAATACATTCCATGTCCACTTATCTCTATCTGTATTTCTGGAAGGAGGTTCTGAAAGTGTTCAAGTACTGTGCCACAAGACAAACATCACACTGTTCTCTAAATTGCATACACCACACACCACCTAAGTGTATAGAGGAAGATTTTAGCTTGTATACTGGAATTTCATTTATTGGTTAAGTAGTCACTAACAGGCAAAATCAAACAAACAATTATTTATTGGGCTAGTTTGCTAGTAAGCGTACAGCCACCATTCAGAGTTTGGCAAGCCACATGTACTATTTACTAAGGAACAAGGGTGCATGCTAGGGCTAACAGATTGAATGTCACTACTCAAATATAATTCAAGATTATTTTTAAAAAGTGTTATTCGAAGGCAAAAGCTGACATTCGAATGAAGAAAATAAAAAATAAAAAAAAAAGGTTGTTTGGTTTACCTTCACTAATTTCAACATTGAGTTAACTCCAGACACACAATGCAAAGCTGCAGTAGTTTACTGCTCAGTTTTTGTATGTCACTTCCACAAAGAGCTTTTTGTTCATTTTGAATGGCTAGCCGCTGGCACCACTTCACTACATTATTATCCAAAAAAACAACAAAAAAAAAAAAACACATATACACATATAAATATTGCATAGTTTACTGTCAAATAATGCAAAGAGTACGCAACACGTGTTTCGCCCTAATTCTGGGCTCATCAGGCGTACACACTCACTGCACCCCCTCTCGGGGATCGCCCCTCAGACGTCAGCGTCCAAGACGAAGCCTCTTTATGTTGCGCCAGGGCGTGTGGTTAGTTTATTTGACAGCATGTAGATCGGGGTAATTACATTCTTGACATTCATAGTCTGAATCACAATCTGATTGTATGGGTGGTTACCTACTAGGTAACGCTTGTGGTTGGTCTGCAAGTCGGCAAACATCCGCCACGGTGCCCTCTTCAGTTGCGAGAAGCAGATCATAGAATGTTGCATAGTTTACCAGAATTAGGGCGAAACACGTGTCGCGTACTCTTTGCATTATTTGACAGTAAACTATGCAACACTTTATGATCTGCTGTGAGAGTAGAGGACAGTTGAACATCAGTGGTGAGGGACAATGTTTTCGTACCCAAAAGCAGTTTAGTACTTACACTCCTAGTACTAGACTGAAAACAACGCATTGCTGCAGAAGCTTCCCTTTTATAGGGTGCAGCTACTTGGAATTTTATTATATTATAATAAAAAAATCCTGGGACGGAACGAGATGAGACTTTTTAGCCTGGGATGTGAGATGACTTTTTCAGAGAGATACTTTCACGTCCCACTAGACGAGACTTTGTGCCAAAAGATTTAACCACGCCCGGGGCCAGAAACAAAAGACAAAGAGTAGATGACAAAGTAGGATATCGTAAAGAATTCAAAAACGTTGGCATGGTACACATGCAGAGCTGGTTACAGATAATGAAAGTACTAAAGATTGCATTAGCACAAACAAACAAATTATTACTTGGTGAAATAACAGAACAGCGAAAAGAGATTGAATGTATTGTTCGGATTTAAACTTTAAGTTGGAGACTTGTAGAACGTCTAATACGTGTTGCCATCAGGGAAAAGTAGTGTTTCATCCCATTGAAGAGGCATATCTGCAAGAATTAAAAGATCTGTTGTTTGGTGAAAGTGAAATCCATATATGCAAGTGGCAGAGACGCCAAGTGGCTGGTGCGTAGCACAGGCCAGGGGGGTTGGCGAACAAAGCAAGCAGGGGGCAAAGCACCCCACACTCTCTTACATTTAAAACAGTTGCCCAAGTACCACTGTGATTTTTTTTTTTTTTTTTTTTTGCTGTTGCCGTTTGATCTTGTTGTGGCAACCAGTGCAGCCATTACCATAAAAATAAAGCATAAAAAAGCACATATAAACATACATATTATGCCTAGAATCGATATCCTAAGTTCAAAAATATTCTAATATTTCACTTTAATTTTGAATATGCAAACCTTATTTTTTGGCTGATTGGACAACTCTACTGCACACTATGGGGTTATTTTTTAAATAAAGTTTTAGTGCTCAGTACTTAATCAGCATCTCCAAACTGGGCTCTTTTTTGGCATTTACAGTTAAGGGTGTATACTACTTGGGAGATACATATCTGAGGGAACAAATGAAGAGAAGAGTATGGAATGGTGGCCTACAGTACACAAAAGGGTGCAACAAAGAAGAAAGTTTACAGGCTTCAATATACAAAGTTGGGCTTTTATGTGCTTAGCAATCCCAAAGAGCAGACACTAAAGAGGAAATTGCAGTTTGCATCTTCTGACGTTTGAATTAAACCACACTATTTAAATTAAAGGACAGTCAGTTTCTTTCAACTGCTACCACAATATTGACGGATAACTCATATTTTCCAAGATTTTTTTGATCTAGTAAGATGACTCCATTTTAGGACTGCTCAATCACTTATGCAAAGCAAAATTCTAAACTAATTGCCCAAAGGAACAAAGAGTATCTCTCGGGTTAGGAGGGGAAAAATTGGTACATATAGAGTATTTGTTATAAATTGCAGTTTGGTTTAATGCCTTCATAATTTAGCTATTTATGAAGAGAAATATTCATATGTTTACTATGTATAACATGCTTTATGACAGACCCAGTACACTATTCTAGTACCAATTTGAACTTGATAGCCAACACTTGTATAATATTAAGGAATCAAATGAGACACTATAGTAATAGAAAATAAACTAGCAGAAAACAAAAAGATACATGTATAATTGCCACAACCAGGAGGAAATAGGAGGTCAAGAGGAGTTAGGTAGAACCAAGGATGATAGAAACCAATATATCTTTATACTGTCACCCCCTGTTCTTAAATTGTAACCTGCTCGTGGAAACTTGTCAGAAAACCAAAAGCAGATATCAGTAAACTAGTCATTATTATTTAAATGGAAAAAAATATTGTATTCCCAGTGCATCACAAAATCCTCAACCAATTTCCTTAAACATCACTAAAACACTATTAAAAAGCTACATACCATCAAAAGCTTGATTTCCCCATGTAATAAACAGTCCATTCTTCAACTACCTAATTTAGAAACTATTAAAGAGGATATTCAAGGATGCTGGTCCATAAAATTCCTTACTTAAGATTATGCAGAGGCTTGGAACCTTTTCCCTAAATTTCATAATGTGGGTGTTATTTTTGACCAGTTCCCTGAGTTTTGATCCACATGTTAAATCATTGACTAACTTATGTTTTTCCCTTTAAGAAATATTGCCAAATTGAAGGAAACTGGGTCTAAGGCTGAACTGGAGATTCTTATTTATGTTTTTCTTTCCCCTCACTTTGACTTTTGTAATAGACTTTTTACTTATCCAAACAATTGCAATTCATTGCTGGACCATCTTCAATCAGTCTGAAATGCTGCTGTAAAGCTTTTAACTGGAAGAAGCAGAAGGTCCCATATTACTCCTGTTGTTAATGGCATTACTTTGGCTTCCAATTAATTTTAGAATTCATTTTCAAATTCTTGCCCTTAAATATCGTGCCAGGCATGGCCAAGGGCCCAAATATGTGGTGGAACTTCTCCATCCTCACTTTCTGAGTCAATCTCTTAGGCAACAATATCATTTATGGCTATAGCACATTTTCATACAAAGGATGTAGCTCAAAGTTCTTTACCAGATGTCAAAGAAGTTGTTACATGCAAGGAAAAACAAATTAAAGAATAATAATGCATAAATAGTACACAAAATATAAATAATGCATTCTTACATAAGATAGATATATAATCAAGTGAAATAGAGTCCTTAAACACATAATTTTTTTAAGTCTCTAAATGACAGTCAGTCGGCCAGGGTGGATAGCGGAGAAAAAAAAATCTTTTTTTTTTGAAAACAAAACCTGTAGGTCCTCTGGTCAGGGTCTACAGACTAACCCCAGGACTCGATTAAAGATCGGACTGTTGAGTGGTACCTTAAAGACTCTTGAATTCACTTCTTCTGGCCCTGCACTCCGAGATCATTACAAATAATTTTAAAAAAAGTTGTGAAGACATTTTATTAACATGAATTTGGTTAATTTTAAGTCTTATTTAAGATGCTCTAGCTCACTAGTCTACAAAAAAATATTTTTTGTTTGCTTCTGGGAACTTCAGAGTAGCTCTTTATTACGTTTTTTACACTGATTTCATATATGAAATCGGAATTAAGCTAGCATGTCAGGTTTTTGAAATACACATCAATGACGTTTTGACATTTTTGAATATCAATATATCAACACGATATCTGGAGTTTGGACTATGTCCCACCAAAATTCTTTTGATGTGTTTATTCAGAAAACAAACCAGAACATGATACCAGAGACACGTTAAAGTATATTTATGTCAATTTACCTCAATATAAAAGGGAGGTCAGAGTGCCCAAAAATGTTGGAGGGCCCTCACTTTTGCACTTGTACTGCACATCCGTCTCTCTTTGCCAGAACCAACAGTAGTCGCCCATCATGCTCGGAGTGAATTTTCCTCGATATCAGTTTTCCATCACCTTTATATCTTGACAAAATCTTTCCCCATACTCATCACTGACATCACTTAGATTTGTTGGAAAAAAGTTGAGATGAGAATGTAAAAAATGCGTCTTCAGTGACATTCTGGCTCCTGTAAGCTAATATACTTTCAGCAGGTTCTCCACAAGCTCAGTATAATTCTCTGCTCTGTGCTTGTCAAGGAAATTCTGGACAACCCGCGCTGGACAATGAGGGCGCTGATTCAGTTGGCTTCAGTTTCTTTTTGAACTCATCGTCAAGCATCAGTTCACGGATTTCAGGACCAACAAAAACACCTTTGGCTTCACTTTTCTCGAGACCAAACTTATTTCTTAAATGCTGAAATGCATTACCTTTACTGTCCAGTCACCCTAGTTGTCCAAGACCTGGAACATCATAACTAAAAAATGGGACGTGCTGGACGAAAACGGTTTTCAGATTTGGAGTCAGCAAGTAAAATTTATGAAAGTACAGGTGAAAGAATCCCAGTAGCAAAATGCTTGTAGACCAGTGTGATGTTTGTCATTTTTATGAGCCTTTTTAATAACTGGTTTTATATATGCATCTAAGTTTTAATTATGCTTATGTTGTATACCAGTACTGGAAAAGCACCAAAAAACCTAGAATTTAATATGGAACGGTACTAGAATTTCAAGATTTTCAGTACTGAAAATAAACATTAGGCTTCCTCTCAATCCCCACTCCCCAAAAACACACAAAAACTGCAGTTGTGGAAAAAATGTCCTTTTCATAGACTTCACGAAACAAAACCACACACCTCAATGCAATAGGAATTTCAAGGGGGAACCCCGTACTGCTTTGACATGATCAGGGCTTCACAGGAGAGACCAATTGCTTGCTCCAACGCAATCATCACTTCACAGGGGAAACCCAACATCACCTTACTGCTTCGGCATGACAGAGGGGAGCACTGCATAGTGCAGCACACCAGGGAGGTTAGAATAAGACAGGAAGGTTTTGGAGTTATCCATTATTTACTTTGGAACTGTTTTGGTATAGCAGTGTTAAGGTTGGAAAACTGGTATTGATACTGAAGTCAAAATTCCTGCACAGATCCAACACTAACATGTATCGATTGTACAAATTTCAGTAATTCAATTCAAAAAGTTACTCATATTATCTAGATTCACTACACAGAGTGATATATTTCAAGCATTTATTTCTTTTCACTTTGCTGATTATGGCCTACAGGTATTGAAAACTCAAAATTCAGTATCTCACAAAATTAGAATATTACATAAGACCAATTAAAAAAATTATTTTTAATACTGAAAAGTACATCCATGTATACACTCAATACTAGGTCGGAGCTCCATTTGCATGAATTACTGCATTAATGCAGCGTGGCATGGAGGCAATCAGTTTGTGCCACTGCTGAGGTGTTATGGAAGCCCAGGATGCTTTGATCGCGGCCTTCAGCTCGCCTGCATTTTTGGGTCTGGTGTCTCTCATCTTCCTCTTGACAGATTCTCTATGGGGTTTAGGTCTGGCAAGTATGCTGGTCAATCAAGCACAGTGATACTATGATCATTAAACCAGGTATTGGTACTTTTGGCAGTGTGAGCAGGTGCCAAGTCTGCTGGAAAATGAAATCAGCATCTCCATAAAGCTTGTCGGCAAAGGGAAGCATGACGTGCTCTAAAATTTCCTGGTAGACAGCTGCAATGACTTTGGACTTGATAAAACACAGTGGACCAACACCGGCAGATGACATGGCACCCCAAATCATTACTGACTCTGGAAACTTCAGACTGGACCTTAAGCAACCTGGACTCTGTGCCTCTCCACTCTTCCTCCAGACTCTGGGACCTTTGATTTCCAAATGAATTGCAAAATTTACTTTCATCTGAAAAGAGGACTTTGGACCACTGAGCAACAGTGCAGTCCGTTTTCTCCTTAGCCCAGGCAAGGCGCTTCTGACGTTGTCCCTGGTTCTGGAGCAGCTTGACACAAGGGATGCTGTGACAGTTGTAGCCCATATCTCGGATATGTCTGTGTGTGCTGGCTCTTGAAGCACTGACTCCAGCCGCAGTCCACTCCTTGGGCATGTTGCTTGTGCACCTTTTCTGCTGTCACATTTTCTCCTTCCACTCAATTTTCCATTAATATATTTGGATACAGCACTCGGTGAACAGCCAGCTTCTTTAACAATGACCTTTTGTGGCTTACCTTCCTTGTGGAGGGTGTCAATGACTGTCTTCTGAACCACTGTCAAGTCAGCAGTCTTCCACATGATTGTGTAGCCTACTGAGCCATTTAAAGGCTCGGCACACTTTTGCAGGTGTTTTGGGTTAATTAGCTGAGTGGACATTTGAAACATATCACTCTGTGCGTAACTCTACATGCTACACTGATCCCTCTCCCACTTGGACAGAGGCAGTGGTGCAGTAAGAATTATGTTTCTGGACTTCCCTAGCGCCTTCAGCACCATCCAACCTCTGCTCCTTAGGGTCAAGCTGACAGAGATGGGAGAAAATTCATACCTGGTGGCATGGATCGTGGACTATCTTAAAGACAGACCTCAGTATGTGCGTCTAGGGAACTGCAGGTCTGGCATTGTGGTCAGCAACACAGGAGCGCCGCAGGGGACTGTACTTTCTCCGGTCCTGTTCAGCCTATATACATCGGACTTCCAATGCAACTCGGAGTCCTGCCACGTGCAAAAGTTCGCTGACGACACTGCCATCGTGGGCTGCATCAGGAGTGGGCAGGAGGAGGAGTACAGGAACCTAATCAAGGACTTTGTTAAATGGTGCGACTCAAACCACCTACAACTGAACACCAGCAAAACCAAAGAGCTGTTAGTGTATTTTAGGAGGCCCAGGCCCCTCATGGACCCTGTGATCATCAGAGGTGACTGTGTGCAGAGGGTACAGACCTATAAATACCTGGGAGTGCAGCTGGATGATAAACTGGACTGGACTGCTAATACTGATGCTCTGTGCAAGAGAGGACAGAGCCGACTATACTTCCTTAGAAGGCTGGCGTCCTTCAACATCCACAGTCCACTGACAGACTGAAGAGATCGTTCCTCCCCCAAACTATGCGAGACTTCAATTCCACCCGGGTGGAGGGGGTAAACGTTAACATTATACAAAGATATTGTCTGTCTGTATACCTGCATTGTTATCACTCTTTAATTTAATATTGTCTTTATCAGTATGCTGCTGCTGCTGGAGTATGTGAATTTCCCCTTGGGATTAATAAAGTATGTATCTATCTATCTATCTATCTGTCTAATGAATCTATGTGTTTCACTTTTTGAAATTAATTGCCGAAATAAATTAACTTTTTGATGATATTCTAATTTATTGAGATGCACCTGTATATGTGAAGCACTTGGTTTCTAATTAAGCAACTAGGTTTTAACAAAAACCTGCAGCCACTGCGGTCCATCAGGACTGGTGTTGCTCACCCTGGTCTAAGGAGTAACTTGTATACCACTGTTAAAGGGCAAACTAACCTGACATTCCCTGCAAATATAGAAGAAACAACTAAGATGAAAAAAATTCAAACAACTAAAAAGTGGATTTGTCAGGATATTCTGCCATATGATATCTGGTAATTTTTATAGAACATATGCAGCATTTGATTGACACTTTAAAGCATGCATTCTAGTCCCAAGTGGAAGCAGAATTTTTATCTAATAATTCCGCCACTATCTGGTTCACTACATCTCTGTAGTCCCATATAGACACTGGGATACAAGTCTTGCAAACATGTCCTTATCTTTTATTAATATACTAAATGATAACTCTGATTCAGATCATGGGTGGGATAATTAATTGAAGTCGCTCCTCAATGATTGAACTTTTCGTGCTTCTGAGGTAAACGTGTTTTCCAGTTGGAAACTACACATAAACACCTTTCAAAGTGGAAGCGGCCAGTCAAACAATGAAAGAGAAACTATCTGAATGATTCAAGATATGACTCAACACTGAACTTCCACCTTAGTCAATATCATGAAAAACAAACAAAGAAATTTACACTGGTCAGCCAGAAGAGGTAATTTTGTATTTGGAGTGACAATGCATTTTTAAGGTATTTAGTTTGCTCGGTTTCCACAAGAAAAAGCAAAGCTTCTCAATAATCAATTAATCAAGTGTAGTAAATCATTTGCAAACTCACATTTCTCACAATAATCTGAATGGAAATTCCTATGAAATCAACAACGGGTGTTTGATAAAATGGGACTTCCAAAAAACTCCCATAGCACATGATTACAACAGATTCATCATGCTACTGCTAGAGTCCTGACACACACCACCCCTCAACTGACTTGATACCACTGCCTTCAGCTTAGATCAGGGGTGGGCAAAGTCATTCCTGGAGGGCTGCAGTGGCCGCGGGTTTTTGTTCCAACCCAGTTGCTTAATTAGAAAACAATCCTTGCCAATAATTACATTTCATGGCTTGTTAGTGCTTTAACTCTGCTATGTCAAGTCATTCTCATATCCTAGATTTTTTTTCCATTCTAAGGATATCATCCAAATACTTTGAAGTGTAAAACGGATGGGTAATTCTCAATCCTTCACTTTTTTCCCTTCTGTTTCCTTCCAAGTATTTAATTAAACCAAATAGTGCACGATAAATACACACAGGTGTAAAGGGTAACAAGCAAAATGGATAACTGCTGGTTTCTTTTGTCATTTGCATCTTCTTGCTAATAAGGAGCAATTAAAAACCGAGAATGCAGCTGTTTAAGACTTAAATAAGCAATAAGGGTTCAAAATCTTAATGAGGGAGATAACTAAAATGAAGCAGACGTGTTTCTAGAGCAATAAGTGCTTCTTATTAAGCAATTGGGTTGGAACAAAAACAATTCAACCTTAGTTTCATCAGTCCACAAAACATTTTGTACAGAGAATCAAGATAGTTTTGGTCAAACTTCAGGTATGCTGCAATTTTTTTTTTTTTTGGAAAGCAATGGCTTCCTCCTCAGTGTCCTGTCACGGTCACCATGCCTATTGAATATTACAGTAGGTGTATGGTAGACTCATGAACAGTGACGTTAACCTGTTCCTACTTCAGATATTACTCTAGGGTTCATTTTTAAATCACTGTGCATTCTGTGTTGTACCTTTTGAGTGATCTTGACTGGGCACCAACATCTAAGGAGAGTAGGCTCAGTTCTAAATGTTCTCCATTTACACACAATTTGTCAACTGCAGACCAACGAATATCTAAACCCCTTGAAATTATCTTATAATCCTTTCCAGCTTTATGCAAATCAACAATTATTTATCATACATCTTTTGAGGTCTCTTTTTAGTGATGCATGTTTAAAAAGAGCAGATTCTTCTAATGAACAGAAAACTCAAAATGTCTTTTTTTAATTGGTCAAAGTAGCCATGTACCACACCTCCAATCTCATGTCATTGGTTGAACTCCAAGTTTCCCAACTTTGGACTCCGGTTAGTTTTTGTTGAAGTCATCAGCCAAGAGATTCACAAACTTTTTCCAACCTACACTGTGAATGTCTGAATCATGTAGTCAGTATGCACATGGATTACACAATAATTTGTACATTATAACTTCAAATAGACCGTGTTTATTCATTATTGAAACTTAGATGAAGATCAGATCCTTATTTTAAGACAAACTTACTTATAAATATAGGGTGGCACAGGGAAACGGGAAATTTTGGAACTAGGTGTTGGCGACCCTGGGGCATCAGCAGTTGTTTGGGACCAATGCAACCTCGTTTAGAACCCCTTGCCATTAGTTATAATGGAGCAGTGAAGTGGTGCACAACTAGCACTCGCTGTGAAAGCCATTTATAGGAATGGTAATAGTGCGACTGCTGTCAAAGGGAATTTCAGCGTCATTACCAGTTAGGACGTCATGTGTCCAGTCTGCTCATGCAATTACAACATTGATGCGTAATTTTGAAGAAACGAGTTCAGCCTTAAAAAAAGAAGTCCCCAGGTAGAGCCACTTCGCATACTGCTCGTCAATCAATGGCAGCTATTCAATTGTTTGGAAGGTGCCCCAGTTCACGCAACAGTGACATTCCATGGCCTCCAAGATGCCGAGATCTCACCGTTTGTTAATCTTTTTCTGTGGGGACATCTTAACACTAGAATTACCAGAGCCTACGAAAAAACTCGTAAATCCGTCCCACCTTAAATCGCGTCTTAGATCCGTTTGCACCTCTCCGCCAGAGTCCTTTGTCATCTAAATGTGCTGATAAACAAAAGCTACTAGCAGCCAGCTATTCCATCCCCCCACCGACTTAGAACGAATTTCTCCTAGCACATGGCTTGCCTTGATTTGATTATGTGGGATTGAAGTGGAGTTTTATAGTGGAAATAATATAGTGTTATTTGGAATACACGCATTTCATGTGTGTTCTGTTCCGTTCAGTAGTCTGTGCAAACACATTTTTAAAACAGAAACATTTTTCATATTCTAATAGTAAATGACAAAATGTAGGCATAAACTATATAACGTATGAAGCCTGAAGTCCATATATCAAAGAAACACTTTCACAAAAGGTACAAATAAGAGAACACGTGCGCTTTTAAAAAAAGCCGCGTTAGCATGCCACATTCACACTCTTACTACAACCGCCGCGGTGGCGTAATGGTATCAGTTCCTGACTGGGAAACAGAGGGTGGCGAGTTCAATCCCGCACGTGAACTGCTCTTACTCTTACAATTTTAGAATAACAACATAAATTTGATTTCAGTCTGTAACAGCCGGTGTAACTTATGATACTGGTAAAGGTTAGCTTTTTTTTTTTAATTCACTTTTCATTCTCGCAGTCGCATTCAGAATCAATCCATACAACCCCGTCTGACATAAAGACGCGCTATAGGTCTGCAGTGTACCACGATGCATACTACCGCCCACCCCCCCCAAAAGGGTTCTGACACACAAACGCTGGCGAAGCTGCCTTCTTCGTATCTCATCGTCACTTGAAATCAGCAGTTCTTAGCTGCTTATCAATCCATACAACCCCATCTGACACAGCTGTTTTCACATAAATAAAAGTGTACTTTTATTCAAGACTGTAACCGAAGAATAAAGAAAGCAAGTTACAGTTGGTGGTTGATACGACAGCTTGCGTGGTGCAATGCTAAGAACTGCTGATTTCAAGTGACGGTGAGATACGAAGAAGGCAGCTTCGCCAGCGTTTGTGTGTCAGAACCCTTTTGTGGGTTGGGGGGGGGGGGGGGGGCGGTAGTATGCATCGTGGTACACTGCAGACCTATAGCGCGTCTTTATGTCAGATGGGGTTGTATGGATTGATTCTGAATGCGACTGCGAGAATGAAAAGTGAATTAAAAAAAAAAAAAAAAAAAAGCTAACCTTTACCAGTACCATAAGTTACACCGGCTGTTACAGACTGAAATCAAATTTATGTTGTTATTCTAAAATTGTAAGAGTAAGAGCAGTTCACTTCTCGAAGTGGAGCCGTGCGGGATCGAACTTGCCACCCTCTGTTTCCCAGTCAGGAACTGATACCATTACGCCACCGCGGCGGTTGTAGTAAGAGTGTGAATGTGGCATGCTAACGCGGCTTTTTTTAAAAGCGCACGTGTTCTCTTATTTGTACCTTTTGTGAAAGTGTTTCTTTGATATATGGACTTCACGCTTCATACGTTATATAGTTTATGCCTACATTTTGTCATTTACTATTTTAAAAATGTGTTTGCACAGACTACTGAACGGAACAGAACACACATGAAATGCGTGTATTCCAAATAACACTATATTATTTCCACTCTAAAACTCCACTTCAATCCCACATAATCAAATCAAGGCAAGCCATGAGCTAGGAGAAATTCGTTCTAAGTCGGTGGGGGGATGGAATAGCTGGCTGCTAGTAGCTTTTGTTTATCAGCACATTTAGATGACAAAGGACTCTGGCGGAGAGGTGCAAACGGATCTAAGACGCGATTTAAGGTGGGACGGATTTATGAGTTTTTTCGTAGGCTCTGGTAATTCTAGTGTTAAAAGTCAAGTGTACCTCACACGTCGTGCAACCATGGCTGAACTAATAAGGAGGATTGAAGAGGAAATCACTGGCATTCCTCTTAACATGTCACATCGAGCAATGCAGAATTTCCACAACAAGCTGCCAGATTGTGTACGGAGAAATGGACAACACCTTCATGATGTTTTCTTCAAAACATAAAATGAATATTGATTACCATCATCAACTGCATATCTGTACAATTCACTTCATCATTAAATGTATATTGTAATGTGTTTATTTGTGCATTGAACGTAAATTGAAAATTTCCCATTTCCCTGCACCACCCTGTACAATTATTTCCTAAGGGTTCACATACTTATTCATGCCCCTGTATATTGCACTCTATTTCTACATGTAGAGGCTTCTCCAAATCATTACGTCTGAGTGCTTTTTAACATCCAGCAGTTTTATAACTAGATTAAGAGGGTGTTATGGTTCGCAGGTGGGAAAAGTCACCTATTGGGACCAACTGAGAATCGACTGCCTGTACACCACTGTACAGTCACTCAAATGGCAATCAAACTAACCCATACCGTCTTTGGGGTGTGCAAGAAAAACGGGAGTTTGCACATTCTCTCCTCTGATTCAAAGTTCTGAGGCTTTATCATGTTTAAATTTAGGTTTCATTAAATAGTGCTTTTTTTTCTTTCTTTGAGTTTTGTTCTTATTTGATTTGCAAAAGCATGTTGTAGATCCATGACTCTGACGAAAATGCTAAATAAAAGGAAGTTTGAATTAACTGATTCTTGACAACTTGTCCATTCTCTTTTGAGTACAAAAAAATATTAAAAGGGTAGGTGGATCTTACGTTGTCAGGTTTCTGTTGTTCCTGAAATCACACAATCGCCACTGTCTCTTTCCTTCCACCAGAGACTGCACAAAAGGTCATACAAAATCCCCATTCAAAAAGGCGTGGGGACCTTTGTCATTCATGAAAACTCATGCAAAATCCCATGAGGAGAAAGGGAAGGAAAAAAAAGGTCATTCAAATTCCTAGAAGTAAGCTGATTTTTTAAGCTGAGCAAATGATGTGTGTTTATTTAATTATTTAAACTTTGTCGAAGGTGAATACCAGAATACTAACATAGCAGTATATATTTTGTACTGTTTCATTTTGTACATTTTTTTTTAAAACAAAACACTATTAATATCCTTAAAAAATATAAAAAGAAATCACAGATTGCGCTCCTCCTCAAATGCCTTGCTAGTTACTAGAATCCAACACTTGCACATTACTTTGCCTACTGAATTATGCAACTGAACAAACAAGCAACCAAGTAAAATCTAAATCGAAAACAAAATATCTGAGGGTACTGAAAACCTAGGACAAAAAAAAAAAAACAGAACTAGAATAAGGAGAATTAGACACACTGACAAATACTGCAAGTATGTAACTGCACATAAATAAAGCAGGACAACACAGTGGTTAGAACATTAGTGTCACAGCTCCATTTTGCTGGGATAGATTACATTTGAAACAGTAAACTACTTCGGAAGCGACTCAAGTCTCACAGAATTTGTTTCTATTTTATGATTAAAAACAACAACTTAATTTTTGTATAGCTCTCTTCACTGGGTGCCAACGCAGAGTGCTGTGAACAATACCCAGGTAAAATACAAGCATAGATTATACTAATTTCTAAATACAGAACTGCTCCACATTTAAACACAGAATAGTTAAAACACACAAAGAAGAAAATAATTAAACATAAATGGAAACAAGCAATATCTGTCCATTAATTAACTGATGAACTAAAGATTGAAAAGCACTGGTAAATTTATAAACTATATAAAGATTTTGAAATTTTAGATTTCTCAACAAAAATTATACTTTGACAAATTTCCTTAAAGTGTGCCAAGTTGTTTGACAAAATCTGGTGCACTATGAGCCAAGACAGACAGACGACCAGACATGGTGAATGCAATAGGTCTGGGGCAGGGGTGGGCAATGTCGGTCCTGGAGAGCCGCAGTATGTGCAGGTTTTTGTTCCAACCCAGTAGCCTTAACAAGAACTCAATTATTGCTGATGAAGCACATATTGCTTAAGTGACATTTTGATGCTTCATTTTAGTGGTCTCGCTTGTTAAGGTTCTCCAACCTTAATTGCTTATTTCAAACTTAAACTAATGCATTCAGTGTTTTAATTGCTCCTTATTAGCAATAAGATGTAAAAGACAAAGCAGCCAGCAGTTCTCCAGCTAGCTTTTTTCCAATTACATCTGTGTGTGTTCATCATTGATTTAATAAAACACTTAATAGAAAAATGTGACAGACTGAAAATGATCTGTTTTAGGCTTCAAATCATTTAGATGATATTCTTGGAAAGAAAAAAATCTATGATATAAGAGCCTTACATTGCACAGACTAACAAGCCATAAAATTAAATAAGGTCTGAGATTGGCAATGATTGGTTTCTAATTAAGCAATTGGGTTGGAATGAAAACCTGTAGCCACTGTGGCTCACCAGGACAGACATTGCCTACCCCTGGTCTGGGGTGTCGAACTCCAGTCCTGGAGGGCCATGGTGGCTGTAGGTTTTCATTCTTAACCATCTTCTTAATTAGTGACCTGTTTTTCCTGCTAATTAACTTCTTTTGCATTAGTTTTAATTACCTTGACTTAGGCCACTTAGTTGTTTCTTTTTCCTTAAGTAGTAACTAAACAATAATGAGACACAAAACAAGCTGCCATGTGACCAGGTCACCTGTGCCCATCTCACAATATCTGAAAATAAAGGAAGGTAAAGGTCTCAGTAACGTTCATCTCTCAGGTCAAAAAAAAATGTTTTGACAATGTTTTTAGAAAAAACAGAAAATCCAACAGTTTTGGAAATGTCTTCTGTGATAGAATGTGAGCAGCAACAAGCCATGGAATTAAATAATGGGTTTAATTAACAGCAAGAATTGGCTTCTCATTAAGAAACTGGTTGGAGTTTGAAGCCCCAATTTAGCAGGTTATCTGTCTTGCACGTCTCACTTCTGTTTGGCTCTCATTTAATCAAGAAAAGAATCAATTCCGAGGACTGAATCCTTAAAAACAGGGATATTAAAATGAAGGGATAAGAAGTTCATTAGCATTGAAAACTGGTCACTGATTAGGAAAAAGGGCTTGAATAAAAACCTGCAGCCACTGCAGCCTTCCAGGTCTGGAGTTCGGCACCAGTGCATCTGGATGATCCCGTGCTGATCTACTCTTACTAAACATTAACACTAACAAGACTAACTTTCAGGTTTAGCTCTGTTGCAGTATGCCCCCGAACTGTGGACTAGCAGTGGACCAAGACTAAAATAAAGTGCAGTGGCAGTGGACTTCTAGGAGTCGGAGAATTTGAGCAAAGTTGCATACTATCTTAGACGACCTAGTACATTAATAGACCTAGTACAGTACGAAATGTTACAAAATGAATTCCACAAACAGACACACTGTTATGAACATGTAAAAGTACAAATATGCAATTAAAAAATATGGCAACCATATTTTATAATTGCACTGAAGTATACAGTGATACTGAATTAAATACATTAAAAGATAAGCAACACATGAAAATATTTATATTGTGTAATACAAGAAATGGAAAAATGAAAATCAACATACACATATCTATATATCTATATCTCTCTCTCTATACAGTATTTATCTATATCTATCTCTATCTATATCTATATATAAAAAAGCCAAATAACACTGACTCACTCATCACGAAATCTCCCGAACCATGAGGACTTGGGACTTGAAATTTGGAATGCAGGTTATCCCTGGCCCATAGGTGCTCGCTAAGAAACGGTTTTTGAAAATTTCGTGGTCCAAGGACGTTCTGTCTGTATGTCTGTCCGCTTTTCAGAAGACAATTACTGTACCTAACGAATTTAGATCTGGTTGTTTTCTACAATTTGCTTGAACTTTCCAGTTGATTTTGCGACTTCTCTCATCGCGCTAAGTACCATAGTTCGCTTGTGGTATCGATGTATTTATTCAAATCCAACAGAGTGGCTGTGGGCTGAGAGCAGGGGGGCGGGGCGTTCTTTATTCACTTGGTAGCCTCTGTTCGAGTCAGTCTACGTCTCACCACATGATGGAGTGCACCTTAGCTAGTGATACCTGTTTGTTCAGCAGACATTATCATCTACAGATCACTAAGGAGTAACGTTTGACGTTTTTGAGAGAGAGACCAGAGCTCCATGTGTTTTAGAAGGCAGCTGCCGATTGCCAGAGATATCACGGCCATGTGCTTTTCTCCCCACACGGGGAACGCTCTCCCGTCAAAGCTGAACACGATCAGATACAGTGCCAATGTCTAATGATTTTTAAAGCTTGTCCTGTTTCATTACTATGTGGGCGCAGCCACGGGGTACAGCTAGTCTTCAATAAAAACACAGTGTTCCCAAATAGGCAACCGCTCAGCTGCCAATTCTGAAAGATTTCTTCCTTAATGTGTTCCTTCTGAGTGTTACAGTAGTGTCTTTGCGGATGTCCTCCAGATGTGATTTGAGATCTCTCATAATATGCTTGTGTTCTACTGTGTAGTTTGTGCTGTGATGAGAGATTCTTGACAAACACAGTTCCACTTCTGACAAGGTATTTTACACTAAACGTCACATATTAGTAACTAGCTTTGATTAGAAAATTTAAATAGATAGCCAATTAGAGACAGGGGATGAATGGGGGCCAAAATGACCAGCACATAGTGGACAATTTAGCATGGACATCGGGATGCACCCTTCTCTTTATTAAGAATGCCCAGGGATCTTAATAATAATAAATAATAATAATTCAATCTTTTATGACCACAGAAAGTCAGGAACTTGGTTTTATGTCTCATCCGAAGGATGTTGCCACTATAACAGCACAGTGTCCCCGTCACTGCACTGGGACATTGTGATCCATATTCAGACCACAGGATCAGCGCCCTCTGCTGGCCTAGCCAACACCTGTTCCAGCAGAAATGCAAGCTTTTCCTGGTTAATCTCCCATCTAAGTACTGGTAGGCCTAAACATGCTTATGCCGACTTAAATACCACTCTTCAAGGTATAATTGGTAATATAACTAATGTGCAAGATGAAAATCAAATTAATGATTGAAAGCTTGCCTTTTGGTCTTACTTTCAAGATGAGATCGATATGTAGGTTTTTCCTTTCATGGACTAATTATTGTCCACAAACCAACTTGAACCAGTGGACTGTGTCAAACAAGACATCAACGAGCATCTGCCACATCTGGTTGTGCAGTTATGTATTCACATTCCTGTGACTGACACTGTGAAGTTTTGGACTGTTTTCAACTGTTACACCAGCTCCACATCTTCCACTAAATCACCCAGTGAACTTAACAGAAATTGCCATGAATGGAGACGTGAAAAGTGAATATCAGCACAAACCACTGGCAGACTTTTGGTTAAGTTTACATCCTGAATATCCAGAGCTTCCTAAAGCAATTCCCAACCACATACCTCTGTGACAGCGGTTTCTCTTTAAAAATAAACACACATATAGACACATTTTACCTTCACATTTATGACACATACAAGGAATTTATTCTTAATCAATGCATATTGGCACTTTAAATACTATATATATACAGTAATCCCTCCTCCATCGCGGGGGTTGCGTTCCAGAGCCACCCGCGAAATAAGAAAATCCGCGAAGTAGAAACCATATGTTTATATGGTTATTTTTATATTGTCATGCTTGGGTCACAGATTTGTGCAGAAACACAGGAGGTTGTAGTGAGACAGGAACGTTATTCAAACACTGCAAACAAACATTTGTCTCTTTTTCAAAAGTTTAAACTGTGCTCCATGACAAGACAGAGATGACAGTTCCGTCTCACAATTAAAAGAATGCAAACATATTTTCTTCTTCAAAGGAGTGCGCGTCAGGAGCAGATGATGTCAGAAAGACAGAGGAAAGCAAACAAATCAATAGGGCTGTTTGCTTTTAAGTATGCGAAGCACCGCGGCACAAAGCTGTTGAAGGCGGCAGCTCACACCCCCTCCGTCAGGAGCAGGGAGAGAGAGACAGAGTTTGCTTTTCAAACAAAAATCAATACGTGCCCTTCGAGCTTTTAAGTATGCGAAGCACCGTACAGCATGTCGTTTCAGGAAGCAGCTGCACAAAAGATAGCAACGTGAAGATAATCTTTCAGCATTTTTAGACTAGCGTCCTTATCGTCTAGGTGTGCGAACAGCCCCCCTGCTCAATCCCCCTACGTCAGGATCAGAGAAAGTCAGGGCAAGAGAGACAGAAAAGTAAGCCGGGTAGCTTCTCAGCCATCTGCCAATAGCGCCCCTTGTATGAAATCAACGGGGCAAACCAACTGAGGAAGCATGTACCAGAAATTAAAAGACCCATTGTCCGCAGAAATCCGCGAACCAGCAAAAAATCCGCGATATATATTTAAATATGCTTACATATAAAATCTGCGATGGAGTGAAGACGCGAAAGGCGAAGCGCGATATAGCGAGGGATTACTGTATATCTATCTATTATATAAAAAAATCTTGGGTCGAGACGTGATCATCTTGGAGAGACACTTTGAAGTCCCACGAGACTATTTGCACGTCACGCCCTACTTACAAACAATTTGTCAGAGACACTTTAACGACCCACGAGACAAGGAAGTGAAACAAAAGGACAGCTGCTGTACAGGCTTTTAAATGCAGATCATACATCTAGCAGGCAGCGAGCAGCCGATCCATCCGCATCTCCTTAGCATGAAGCGCGCCCACAGGGGTGGGGGTAATGGTGTGGGTGAGCAAAGCGAGTAGGGACCACAGCCCCCAAGTATATACAGTGGTGTGAAAAACTATTTGCCCCCTTCCTGATTTCTTATTCTTTTGCATGTTTGTCACACAAAATGTTTCTGATCATCAAACACATTTAACCATTAGTCAAATATAACACAAGTAAACACAAAATGCAGTTTTTAAATGGTGGTTTTTATTATTTAGGGAGAAAAAAAAATCCAAACCTACATGGCCCTGTGTGAAAAAGTAATTGCCCCCTGAACCTAATAACTGGTTGGGCCACCCTTAGCAGCAATAACTGCAATCAAGCGTTTGCGATAACTTGCAGTGAGTCTTTTACAGCGCTCTGGAGGAATTTTGGCCCACTCATCTTTGCAAAATTGTTGTAATTCAACTTTATTTGAGGGTTTTCTAGCATGAACTGCCTTTTTAAGGTCATGCCATAGCATCTCAATTGGATTCAGGTCAGGACTTTGACTAGGCCACTCCAAAGTCTTCATTTTGTTTTTCTTCAGCCATTCAGAGGTGGATTTGCTGGTGTGTTTTGGGTCATTGTCCTATTGCAGCACCCAAGATCGCTTCAGCTTGAGTTGACGAACAGATGGCCGGACATTCTCCTTCAGGATTTTTTGGTAGACAGTAGAATTCATGGTTCCATCTATCACAGCAAGCCTTCCAGGTCCTTTAGCAGCAAAACAACCCCAGACCATCACACTACCACCACCATATTTTACAGTTGGTATGATGTTCTTTTTCTGAAATGCTGTGTTCCTTTTACGCCAGATGTAACGGGACATTTGCCTTCCAAAAAGTTCAACTTTTGGCTCATCAGTCCACAAGGTATTTTCCCAAAAGTCTTGGCAATCATTGAGATGTTTCTTAGCAAAACTGAGACGAGCCCTAATGTTCTTTTTGCTTAACAGTGGTTTGCGTCTTGGAAATCTGTCATGCAGGCCGTTTTTGCCCAGTCTCTTTCTTATGGTGGAGTCATGAACACTGACCTTAATTGAGGCAAGTGAGGCCTGCAGTTCTTTAGACGTTGTCCTGGGGTCTTTTGTGACCTCTCGGATGAGTCGTCTCTGCGCTCTTGGGGTAATTTTGGTCGGCCGGCCACTCCTGGGAAGGTTCACCACTGTTCCATGTTTTTGCCATTTGTGGATAATGGCTCTCACTGTGGTTCGCTGGAGTCCCAAAGCTTTAGAAATGGCTTTATAACCTTTACCAGACTGATAGATCTCAATTACTTCTGTTCTCATTTGTTCCTGAATTTCTTTGGATCTTGGCATGATGTCTAGCTTTTGAGGTGCTTTTGGTCTACTTCTCTGTGTCAGGAAGCTCCTATTTAAGTGATTTCTTGATTGAAACAGGTGTGGCAGTAATCGGGCCTGGGGGTGGCTACGGAAATTGAACTCAGGTGTGATACACCACAGTTAGGTTATTTTTTAACAAGGGGGCAATTACTTTTTCACACAGGGCCATGTAGGTTTGGATTTTTTTTCTCCCTAAATAATAAAAACCATCATTTAAAAACTGCATTTTGTGTTTACTTGTGTTATATTTGACTAATGGTTAAATGTGTTTGATGATCAGAAACATTTTGTGTGACAAACATGCAAAAGAATAAGAAATCAGGAAGGGGGCAAATAGTTTTTCACACCACTGTAAATATACACTTTTCTTTTTTAAATGCAGTACATAATGTCATTCTATATATAGCAACTGAATATGTGCTGCTTTCTTCTTCATTTCCTGAATCACATGAATAATCGTCTTATTGTAGTGTTGTAAACAGAATTTTGTTGTATGATAGTATGACGATAAATAAACTCAAACCAAGATGCAAGCCCTGCCTTCACATTAATGACGAGTAGTATCTCTTATATATTTCTCTTCTGGTTCGTCCCGTTTCCACTTCAAAACCGGTCCCGCCCACATGCAGCCGACACTGCATTTCTCGATTTCTATTCGTCCTCTTCCATGTCATGCACTATACTGGCCTGCTGAGCGTAATGCATCCAACAAGTACTCGTGGTGCTGCCACAATGGTAGAGTAGCTTTACCACCTTTGCAGAAGCCACCTGTGTCTTTACAACAGCTTCTTACACAGCAAACATCAGAAGCTAAAAATTACCGTGAACACATTCTAGAATACAATTCTTCTCTAGCGTTTGCTTCCATGGGTGCACAGATAACTCCGCCTCCTGGCCACGGACCATAATGTTTCAAAATACACAGGCAAATTTATCACCAAATCTCTCCACTATACGCTAATACTTCTACCTCTCCAGGATATGGACAGTTGTATGTTTTTGACACTTACAAAATAAAGCAAACTCTGCATGCAGCGAAAATGTACTTCTCCAGCTAGATTCCATGCTCATAACCATGAACCCCTTCGCTAAATCATACAAACACATGCATGAAATCGCTCAGTCCAATCCAACAGCATCTGAACAAATGGTTTTCAAGGAAAACCCTAGGCAGGATTTACGACAATACAATGCCCCGACATGTCAAATGATTTTCGTTGGAGAAGATGGCGAAACGCCTGCCGAAAGGGACATTTGCATCTATTCCATAGGAAACTCCTGTAAACAGATTTCCACGCTCAATATGAATTGTGATCCTATGGTTTACCCAGTTTTATTCCCTTACGGAGACATTGGCTGGCACAAAGATTTACAACATGTTCCCGATAAAAGAACCGCCAAGCGAATAAGGCTTACTCAATGCCAATTTTACACGTACAGATTAGCAATGAGGAATACATTTAGTATTTTGCACTCCAGCAGCAAATTATTCCAACAGTACGTCGTAGATGCGTATGTTAAAACAGAGGGCGCGTATCTCAACTATCTCAGATTACATCAACAAGATCTGCGCGTGGAACTATCAGACACACTGCAAGCAAACGCTGAAAATAACAATGCACGTGTAGGCAAAATGATCATATTACCGTCCACATTTCCAGGAAGTCCAAGATACATGCAACAAAACTATCAGGATGCCATGGCCATAGTACGTAAATTCGGAAAGCCTGATTTATTTATCACTTTCACATGTAATCCTGCTTGGCCGGAAATTCTACATGCACACTGCGTCTTTCAGTATTTATTTCTTCTTGATTTCTGAGTTTTCCGTTCCTATTCTTACATCGCCGTATGCTACGGCGGGCATCGGCTAGTAAATAAAAAAAAAAGAATTAAAAAAAAAAAAAAAAAACTAATCTTTTTACTATCATTTAAAGTTTATGTACTGCATGCTAGTTATTGGCTCAAGTATGAATAAGAGCTTCTCAAGATGGTATGCAGAGTCTGTGAAGCTGAAAAGAGGTACCAAGTTTTGAAAAGTTTGGGAACCCCTGTCCTAGACTAGCAGGTGACTATTAAGGGCCAATCAGAATCATTTACACCTGGAATTAATCCAACTATGGCCCACAAGCTAGATCCAGCACATGGCCTAGGTGCAAGGGGCTCATGTGCTTCTTGAAGAATATACCTCATCAAGTGTTCTTAAGATAATAATGGTATAGTTGGTGCTGTATGCATAAGTTGCCACCCAAAAATATTCAAACTAACCATGTTTTTACCATTCGAAAATGGAGTATATGTAGCGTTGAAGTGTGAATGTTTTTAGCAACTTGATTGTTTGACTTTGTCTTGCAAATGCATTAAAAAATGAATCTGCACATGGCCGATTTTTACCAGCAAGTGATTTGGTTGGCAGCGGCAATCCTGAAGGTGGGACCCTGTGCTGTGCACAAATCAGTAAAAAAAAAAAGTGATGTTTACAAAGGTGGAAGAAGGAAGTTAGAATAAGAACAGTTTTCTGGTAGCAGAGCAACCAAACCAGATTATTCATGTATTTCAACCAGTGTGTTTAGTGACACAAGCAGTAAAATGCACTAATTGGTACTGTCATCCCGACTGTGCCTTCAGGCAATTAATGTGTTATTTAAACGCTTCCTCGCCGAGACAGAAGAGGACAGGTACGTTTCCAGGTGAGCTCATTTCAATTTTAGTGTAGAATTGTTAATTTATCTTTTCTCCATTCTTCAAATTTTGCACTAATCCAAGGCAGCGGCAACATGCAAAACCAGTTCATTTTTGACATTTTAAGGATCAGCGTTCAGACAGAAGTAAGGAGTGCACCAAATACGTAGCTCAGGTAATCACTCATTGTTGTGAATTTGAAGTTTAATATCAGGACCTTATGAGCCAAAATAAAGACTTTTTTCCATCTCCTTTTGCAACATTCCTACCATTTTGCAGCTGAAGTTAACTGAATTCCAGTGCATTTGTAAACCTAAAAATACCATTTCCAAAGTTTCTTTGTTTGATTTCAACCAACTGTAAATTACACAGGATTTGTTTCTAAGACTAAGAGCGCATGCAGTGTGCAGGGAATCATTATTTGGTAGCCCATGCAGTTGTGAGCAGGTCTTTCCACAAGTGAAAATGACTAAAAGCAAGTATAGGAAGCATACCGAATTAAATGATGTGTATATTTGCAATGAATGAATTGTTCCGACAATCAGCTAGTCAGTTGATATTAATAGTTTGGGCAGAATTAGGCAGTTTCATGTTTAAGGCTAGAAAATTGTCATAACAGAATCACTTTACTTAAAAATTGCTTTCTTATTGGTTTGAACATTGCACTTAATAGCATTTAATAAAAAGTTTTATAATTAAGCCAAACAGATATTTATAAGTTCATGTTTGTCATTAATGCATGTACTAGTTAACCAGGACTCTTAGTAGGGCCACACAATACATTAATTGAAATTACAATTACGACTGACTTGACATACTAATCATGGAAAGTGACGATTACTGCAGTGCATTTAGTACTCCAGTTCTCTTAGGTCAAGCTAGTTATAAACTGCTCTAAAAAGAAAATGAGTGTTATAAACAACCATAGACACATTCACTTAGCAGGACTGCACCGGGAAAATGAGAGGTTCTCACATTACAGGTCTCATTACATGCTAAATTCTAAAAGTAACTTTAGAAGACTAATCCTAAAAAGTTGAAATATCTTTCTTTTCTGTTTGCTGCCACTTCCAGAAAAATACAGAAGCATAATTAATGTTGAACCTAGATCACCTAAAACTCCTTTAGAGGGAAAAGTACTAAAATGAAGAGAATCTTCCGTAATTTAATATTTTGCTTTCAAAAGTATTGTGTAAACTGTAATCTAATATACACAGGCATTTACAGCCATTTAAAATTCAAGTGCATAGTCCAGTATGAAGTGTGTATGGAAACTAAGCAAGCAGTATCAAGTCCCTGTAACAATAGGTCTGCAAAACAGATAACCATTAATTACTTGTTCACATTATAACATAGGTCCATTCCCAGCAGGCTATCAAAAGCAAAATCAGATCAAAGAAGCCAACACATTTTATTTACCAAAGGACAAGGCACCAGTTAAAAACAACAAAGGTTTTAAAAAATAACACTCCGGGTAAGAGAAGTCATCCCATCCTGTAATGACTCTTGTGAAGTTACGTTGCCTTTACTTTATTTGATGTCACATAAAACTTAAAATGGATCTGAAACAAGTAACACTTTATGCAACCCCGAGTGATTTTCAGTTGAGCAGAATGATGGAAGCATGACTAAAATAACAGTTTATTATACCAATCTGGAATGGATGCTGAAAAGCAGATGCATGCATTGCTGCTTCTTTAAAGGAGTATTCCTTTCATTTCAATACGTCCCTCAAGAACAGGGGCTTCACTGCTCAAAGAGTCTAGTAGCAGCATGTAACAATAGGTCACTATCAAAACACTCCTTGAGAATACTATACATTCACGTCATTACATGTAATGTGTTTACATACATGTTCCACATGCTGTGCTTACATCAGCTTCTTAACTTTACATTATTGTCGTTTCAGCTTTTATAATCTGATTTGATTTTGCATATACAGAACCGCAATTTATAAATATCCATGTTTAAACATTTTCCCACATTTTACATTTTGGAATGGTGAGTGTTGGTTGTGAACAGGGCTGTGGAGTCGGTAGATAAATCCTTCAAATCCAACTCCCAACTCCTGCTCCTTAGTTTCTGGTACTTCTGACTCCGACTCCTCTGTATTTAATATGCTAATACATTTTCCATGTTGATTGACGGAAGGCAACCTACACATCAATTAACCACAGAACTACTGGCTAGGAAGCCGACTCTCTACTGTATTGGCCAGTTTAAACAAAAGACAAGAACCCCATAGCACACATCAGGTCATCGCACACACCTCCACCTACATCATTATACTTGTTTACACTCAAATGAACTTGTTAAACACATTATATCTGAAATAAAATGAAAACACTTTTTGTAATGTACCATAATCCAGAGTACAATATGTGAATGTCAGGTTGTATAATCGCTCAGCTGAACATCACACTAGTAGTAACACAACTACGCATTGGGCTTTATTCTTACATAAGAGAAGTACTTAATTCTGATTATTGTTGTGAAATGGGACATTTGAACTTGCTGCATTTTTTTTTCATTACAATTTAAATTAGGAGTCAGTACATTTTTGCTGACTCCAGGTACCCAAAATTGTCTCCGACTCCGAAGCCCTGGTTGTGAAGGCTGCTTTTTTAGAAGTAACATTTATTTTAAAGGAAAAAAAAGGAATATTTGTGTTACAGTGATCCCTCACTATATCGCGATTCGCCTTTCGCGGCTTCACTCCATTGCGGATTTTATATGTAAGTGTAATAAAAAAAAAAGTTTTCTCTGTAACAGGAGAAGGGATGAAATAAAGGAGTAAGAGGGGGTTGGTCGCTTCAGTGCAAAACCAGCTACAAAGATTGGAATGTCTGGGATGATAGCGAAAGAATGTGCAAAAACCTGTTTCTCATAGAGGGTTTCAGAATGTTTTAGGGAAAAGGTTAAATTAATGCAAGATGTTTTTCTGTAAGTTGTTTTGATGTCTCTAAGAAGGGTTGTTTTAGGCTTAGTAGAGATAACACAGAAGTGTCCCGTGGGAAGGGGTGTGCAGAAACTGATCACTTCTGTATACACCCGCTTACCACGTAAGCCATTTTGGGCAAGGACACTCAATTAGTATATAAGGGAAGGTTCCGCCCTCAGTTTCTTTGGAAGCTCAACCGTGGGGAACGTGCACACCGCCCGGTATTGGACCAGGCTCATGAGTTGATCCTCTGACGAGACTGACACACGGGCTCCCTCAGTCTACTGGTCTAGGATGATGGCTCTGGGTCTTTTGATATTACTGTAAGTCAATAGTATAATTCATATATATCTGTATTACTGTGAGTCAATAGTACAATTCCTATATCTGTATATTTATTACCATTATATTGTATGTAACTGATATTATATTTGAACAAGTACAAAATTGAAGTACTGGACCTTTCCTCTCTGATTCCTGCCTGCTTATTTTCTGTTAAAACCTTGGAACCATTTCCCCAAAAATAAAACAGTAAGCATATTTAAATATATATCGCGGATTTTTTGCTGGTTCGCGGATTTCTGCGGACAATGGGTCTTTTAATTTCTGGTACATGCTTCCTCAGTTGGTTTGCCCAGTTGATTTCATACAAGGGACGCTATTGGCAGATGGCTGAGAAGCTAGATTGCTTACTTTTCTCTATCTCTCTCTTGCGCAGACTTTCTCTGATCCTGACATATGGGGATTGAGCAGGGGGGCTGTTCGCACACCTAGAGGATACGGACGCTCGTCTCAAAATGCTGAAAAATTATCTTCACGTTGCTATCTTTTGTGCAGCTGCTTCCTGAAACGACATGTTGCACAGTGCTTCGCATACTTAAAAGCTCGAAGGGCACGTATTGATTTTTGACTGAAAAACAAACTCTGTCTCTCTCTGTCGCTCTCTATCTCTCTCTCTCTCTCCCTGCTCCTGACGGAGGGGGTGTGAGCTACCGCCTTCAACAGCTTTGTGCCGCGGTGCTTCGCATACTTAAAAGCCAAACAGCCCTATTGATTTGTTTGCTTTTCTCTATCTCTCTGACAGCCTGTGCTCCTGACACGCACTCCTTTGAAGAGGAAGATATGTTTGCATTCTTTTAATTGTGAGACAGAACTGTCATCTCTGTCTTGTCATGGAGCACAGTTTAAACTTTTGAAAAAGAGACAAAGGTTTGTTTGCAGTGTTTGAATAACGTTCCTGTCTCTCTACAACCTCCTGTGTTTCTGCGCAAATCTGTGACCCAAGCATGACAATCTAAAAATAACCATATAAACATATGGTTTCTACTTCGCGGATTTTCCCATTTCGCGGGTGGCTCTGGAACGCAACCCCCGCGATGGAGGAGGGATTACTGTATACTTAAATTTTATTTAAATAAAAACTTGTATTTACTATACTAAAAACCGCATCACACATTTCATGTGTGTGCTGTACCTTTATTGTAAAGAATAAAAAGGAATGATTAAACACTGATTTTATCATTTTTCAACTAATCCAGCATTTAACTAGGGCTGCCATAAACTATTATTTTGTAAATGATTAATCTATGAAATCATTTTGACCAAATAATTCAAGTGGGCATATAAATATCTGCTGTACTTAAATATTGAACACTCCTACATAGAGAATTTGAAAACATCAGGATACAAAAAAAAAAAAAACAAACTAAAGTAACTCCAACAAGAACACAAAGAAGACAACACTGTTAACCATAATACAGTTTAGTCAAAAATTCAAAAAGAAAAAAAAAATCAATTAACAAGGGACATATTAACATAACTTGGAGCCTCGGACCACATAGTTTGGCGTTTGGGTTCTTTTAGAATTTAGTGTTATAATGGATCCATTCTAAAACCCATGTTCCAACTTTTTTTTTTTTAAATCCATCCATCAATCTTGAGATTGATTCCTTTCAACATTATACCAAATATTCATCAAGCAGCATAATAATGTTTGTAAAGTGTAACTCGTACAAAACAAAACCACATTGCAAGAGACAAGTAACTTGTAAGCAAATTAATACGGTATCATTTTGTAGCCGCAAAGCATTTAATAATTATGCATTAAACCTTTCAGTAAGAGTTGCTTTTTGGATTGCCAACTTTGGCATGGCTTTGTGCTTTGTACTGAAGGTGCAATGTCTTCACACCGAGCAATCTTTTTTTTTTTTTTTCTTTTTGTTACTTTCATCATATTTAAACACTTCTTATTTATAAAAACAGTGTTGAGCAAGACTGACGACATGCATTCATCCATTTTCAATTTTTGATGTTAATCAGCAATGTTTCACTTTTTTAAAAGCAACCTACTAGAGATCTTAACCTGCAGGTTACCTCTTTCAGTGAATGCCCATTAAAAATCCTTCAAAAATCCTTTGCAAAATATTCTGTGTAACACACAAATGAGTTCACTCAGAACAGTTCTTCTACCAAAAAAATTACACTTTGTAATTGTTTCAGACACGGGAGGTGAAGTGAAGTGGGAGAAAACCTTTACAACAGGGAACACTTTATAGGCAACTCTTCCAGGGCCCTCCTGTCTGGCGAGATGAGGGCAGTGGGACAGTCACCAGGCTGTCTGCAGTGATTTAATAATAATTCTTTGCACTTATATAGCGCTTTTCTCATTACTCAAAGTGCTCAGCAATTGCAGGTTAACAGGCCTTGCTCAAGGGCCAATCAGAGCAGAGTTGGGCGTTTATGGGATTCGAACCGGCAACCTTCTGATTGCCAGTGCAGATCCCTAGCCTCAGAGCCACCACTCCGCCTAGAGTGATTTAAGAGAGAATGTGGGAATCACCCAAAACCATTATACTTTAAGATGTGTACACCCCAAAACCATTATACTTTAAGATGTGTACACCCTTTTCAATGTTAAAACAGGGATTAAACTGAGCTGCACAGTCTGAACATTTGTCAATGTAAACTTCAGTAGAAATTGTGTTTCTCTTTAAAAATACCAACATTCCAGCAGCAGCTCCGCTGTGGGGAAAGAGAACAACTGTGAAAGTGCACAGCATACACCAATCTGACCACACATCTAAACGAATAACTATAGAAAGTAACATTTCTGACTGACTGGAAATGCAAACATGACATGTCAGAATATAGATGCCATCATTATAACAATACAACGTTTTATACAAATAGACCACTATTTTAATCTAAACTCGATTTGCTGTTATGCCATATAGCGATGCAATAGACAAAAATCACAGACAAATATTGCAGTAGAGAGATGCACTTCTTAAACGCCTGGAGCCAAGTAGTTGTATTAGTCTGCATGTGTGTTCATCTGTCTCTTCTGTCACTACACTCATTATGATGAACAAATTAAAGTTCACGTTGCTTGTTTTACTGAGCTCTTGAATTGATGACAGCAATCTTACTTTTCTATTTTCACTTGGTGTCAAGTCTCCTGTTTGATATCTTTTTCTGTCTACCAGTCTCTCCATTGTAATTTTACAAATCTTTCTAATGCATTGGTAGAAATGGGACAGTGCAAGCCCAGCCAATTAAAGAGCACAGACTGGAGCAGTGGCTTCAGCACCTAATGATCCCGATATGTCCAGTGTGTCACTTGTGTGAAGCCCCAAAGAAGAGCTACTACCTCCCAATCTCTTCAATCTTATATACTTGTTCAGTTACGTATACAAGACTGATTGTGACACTCAGAGAAGGGCTATGAACCGAATATCTGCAAATCCTACAGATCTACCTGGACGGGAGGAAATCCAGCACAGGTTTTTAAGAAACCTAACCCCACACACGTGGGTTGAGCCTAGGAGGCATTCACCACAATACAATATAAACTTTAAGTTGTCTCCAGATATGCATTCTTATTTGAGAATCCCTTCTGCAAGACTAGCCCATCCCTGCATTAAAGTCTACAGCAGGGGTGTCAAATTCCGGTCCTGGAGGGCAGCACTGGCTGCAGGGTTTCATTCTAGCCATCTTCTTTATTAGTGACCAGTTTTTGCTGCTAATTAACTTCTTTTTGCCTTAATTTTAATTAACTTGACTCAGGCCCCTTAGTTGTTTCTTTTTCTTTAATTAGCTGCCAAACAATGAGACACAAAACAAGGTGCCACGTGACCAGCTCATTTGTGCCCATCGCACAATATCTGAAAATAAAGAAAGGTGAAGGTCTCCGTAAGGTTGATCTCTCAGGTCACCAAAACATTTTAACGATATTCTTAGAAAAAAAAAAAAAAAAACAGAAAATCAACAGTTTTGGAAATGTCTGTTGTGGCAGAATGAGAGCAGCAACAAGCCGTGGAATTAAATAACGAGTTTAATTAACAGCAAGAATCAGTTTCTCATTAAGAGACTGCTTGGAGTGAAATTGGTTGGCATATGAAGCCCCAATTTAGCTGGTCATCTGTTGGCTCGTTTCACATCTCACTTCTGCTTGGCTGTCATTTAATGAAGAAATTAATTAATTCAGAGGGCTGAATCCATAAAAACAGGGCGATTATAATGAAAGGAAAAGAAGTCAATTAGCAGTGAAAACTGGTCAGTGATTAGGAAAAGAGTTAGAATGAAAACCTGCAGCCACTGTGGCTCTCCAGGCCTGGAGTTCAACACCAGTGGTCTACAGTTTTGTCCGATTCCAACACAAACCTAAACTCCATAATTAATTACTAAAACTGTTTTCCACTGGGTGTACCGATTTCTTTTCACTGTCCAAAGACTTGCCAGATAAGTGAATTGGCAATCATAAAATTTGCCATAGTGTATGGTTAGGGTTTGTGTGTGTTTGCCCAGTGATGGACTGGCACCCTGTCCAGGGTTTGCTCCTGCCTTGTGCCCTCCGCTAGCTGGGACGGGCTCCAGCAGACCCCCGCGACCCTTTCACTACTGAGCAGGTTAGAAAATAACTGATAGACTGATATCTAATAACACAAAAATAAAAGTGTCTTTGTAAAACAAAAGTTGAATACTGGGACAATTTAGCTATTAGCTAAAGTTTAACTAATTCTAATTTAGATTGCTTAAATCTGAACAGTTACAATCCCACTCCCGGAAAATCTGCCTTCACCTGAACACGGACATCAAGCGGAGGAAGATTCATTCCGAACGTGGCTGTCACTGTTCAGATTTATCCAGTCTCAGCATTGGTGTACACACCTGTCGGAGCATTTTTAAGTAGAATAGTTTCCTGAAATTATTAACTTGTTCTTCCTTTAAACATTATTGGTTATAAGATCTTTTCCTAGGTACAAAAGGGTGTCAACCCTGACATCAACAAAAGCGGAAATTTCCACCAGGATGTGCGGACTTTTGATATCCACTGTGAATGTTTGATAAAGCCTGCAAACGAACAAACATGTCGCATTTGAAACACACCGCACTGTAAGCCAACAACGCATCCGTTTGGTTTTCACTCATACAGGTGTAACAGAATAAATAAAAACAACTTTCATACGCGGCATTTGCGGTCGTCCGCCGTTTCCGATGAGAAGACGAATTCAGACGAACTCGATTACTTTTAAAGCTTCCTGCGAAGTTGGATAACTCGGGGGGATGAAGGCGGCTGCGCCGTTGTCTGTCTGGTCGACACACGTGAGGCGACCCTGACCCGACAATTTGCCTTCTTGTAGGAATTCCTTCCGTCTGATGACAAGATACCACCGACTCGCTACGCCCGCCGGTTGAAAACCCCGCTCCACGGGCCGAGCGGGAGAGCTGCTGCTCCGTTCCGGACTTGGCCGACGTCTGCCGAACAGAACAGCGCCCTTGGCTGCCTCAAGACGCGCGTGCACGCGCTCCCGTCTCCGCCCTCGACACTCACCTCTCCTGAGGACGGAAAGTAAACCGAGCAGACAAAGAAGTGGTGTCCACCGACTGACAGTTCACCTCCGTGTGTCAAACGGAGAGACACCTTTTGGATGAAGAAAAGCAAAAACGTCACACTTCCTAAAACCGAAATCACCCGTAGTATCGCCCTCTAGCGTCTTGGAGACAGGTAACTTTTTTTTTTTTAACTTATTCAAGTTAAGCAAACTTTATTGACAGAAGAAATGATACGTTGGCATCTACGAAATTAAAGGTGGTAAATTTGACAAAGACTCTATATAACAGGGGTAGGCAACGTCGGTCCTGGAGTGCCACAGTATGTGCAGGTTTTTGTTCCAACCCAGTTCCTTAACGAGAACTCAATTATTGCTGATGAAGCACATATTGCTTAAGTGACATTTTAATGCTTCATTTTAGTGGTCTCGCTTGTTAAGGTTCTCCGACCTTAATTGCTTATTTCAATCTTAAACTGCTGCATTCAGTGTTTTAATTGCTCCTTATTAGCAATAAGATGTAAAAGACAAAGCAGCCAGCAGTTCTCCAGCTAGCTTTTTTCCAATTACATCTGTGTGTGTTCATCATGCACGGTTTGATTTAATAAAACACTTAATAGAAAAATGTGACAGACTGAAAATGATCTGTTTTAGGCTTCAAATCATTTGGATGATATCTTTGGAAAGGAAAAAAAATCTACGATATAAGAGCCTTACATTGCACAGACTAACAAGCCATAAAATGAAATAAGGTCTGAGACTGGCAATGATTGGTTTCTAATTAAGCAATTGGGTTGAATGAAATTCTGTAGCCACTGCGGCTCACCAGGACCGACATTGCCTACCCCTGTTTTACATCTTATTGCTAATAAGGAGCAATTAAAACACTGAATGCAGCAGTTTAAGATTGAAATAAGCAATTAAGGTTGGAGAACCTTAACAAGCGAGACCACTAAAATGAAGCATTAAAATGTCACTTAAGCAATATGTGCTTCATCAGCAATAATTGAGTTCTCGTTAAGGAACTGGGTTGGAACAAAAACCTGCACATACTGTGGCACTCCAGGACCGACGTTGCCTACCCCTGCTATATAAGATTATAGACGATTGTCAGATATTGGTAATAAAACTCGTTTGGTCTTTGACTTCATTGATTACAAGTATTTAATTCATGACCACAGTTACAGTACATCCGGAAAGTATTCACAGCGCATCACTTTTTCCACATTTTGTTTTGTTACAGCCTTATTCCAAAATGGATTAAATTCATTTTTTTCCTCATAATTCTCCACACAACACCCCATAATGTCAACGTGAAAAAAGTTTACTTGAGATTTTTGCAAATTCATTAAAAATAAAAAAATTGAGAAAGCACATGTACATAAGTATTCACAGCCTTTGCCACGAAGCTCAAAATTGAGCTCAGGTGCATCCTGTTTCCCCTGATCATCCTTGAGATGTTTCTGCAGCTTCATTGGAGTCCACCTGTGGTAAATTCAGTTGATTGGACATGATTTGGAAAGGCACACACCTGTCTATATAAGGTCCCACAGTTGACAGTTCATGTCAGAGCACAAACCAGACATGAAGTCAAAGGAATTGTCTGTAGACTTCCGAGACAGGATTGTCTCAAGGCACAAATCTGGGGAAGGTTACAGAAAAATGTCTGCTGCTTTGAAGGTCCCAGTTTGCACAGTGGCCTCCATCATCCATAAGTGGAAGAAGTTCGAAATCACCAGGACTCTTCCTAGAGCTGGCCGGCCATCTAAACTGAGCGATCAGGGGAGAAGGGCCTTAGTCAGGGAGGTGACCAAGAACCCGATGGTCACTCTGTCAGAGGTCCTCTGTGGAGAGAGGAGAACCTTCCAGAAGGACAACCATCTCTGCAGCAATCCACCAATCGGGCCTGTATAGTAGAGTGGCTAGACGGAATCCACTCCATAGTAAAAGGCATATGGCAGCCCGCCTGGAGTTTGCCAAAAGGCACCTGAAGGACTCTCAGACCATGAGAAAGAAAATTCTATGGTCTGATGAGACAAAGATTGAACTCTTTGGTGTGAATGCCAGGTGTCACATTTGGAGGAAACCAGGCACCGCTCATCACCAGGCCAATACCATCCCTATAGTGAAGCATGGTGGTGGCAGCATCATGCTGTGGGGATGTTTTTCAGCGACAGGGACTGGGAGACTAGTCAGGATAAAGGAAAAGATGACTGCAGCAATGTACAGAGACATCCTGGATGAAAACCTGCTCCAGAGCGCTCTTGACCTCAGACTGGGGCGACGGTTCATCTTTCAGCAGGACAACGACCCTAAGCACACAGCCAAGATATCAAAGGAGTGGCTTCAGGACAACTCTGTGAATGTCCTTCAGTGGCCCAGCCAGAGCCCAGACTTGAATCCGATTGAACATCTCTGGAGAGATCTTAAAATGGCTGTGCACCGACGCTTCCCATCCAACCTGATGGAGCTTGAGAGGTGCTGCAAAGAGGAATGGGCGAAACTGGCCAAGGATAGGTGTGCCAAGCTTGTGGCATCATATTCAAAAAGACTTGAGGCTGTAATTGCTGCCACAGGTGCATCGACAAAGTATTGAGCAAAGGCTGTGAATACTTATGTACCGTACATGGGATTTCTCAATTTTTTTATTTTTAATAAATTTGCAAAAACCTCAAGTAAACTTTTTTCACGTTGTCATTATGGGGTGTTGTGTGTAGAATTCTGAGGAAAAAAATGAATTTAATCCATTTTGGAATAAGGCTGTAACATAACAAAATGTGGAAAAAGTGATGCGCTGGGAATACTTTCCGGATGCACTGTATATCCTTTTCAACAATCAGAATCAGAATCCCTTTTATTCATAAGTTAATGTACAGGAATTTATGAGTTTAAATACTTGGATGCACAAACCAGTATGTTTCTTCGTGCTGGTCCCAAGCCCAGATAAATGGGGAGGGTTACGTCAGGAAGGGCATCTGGTGTAAAATTTTGCCAAATCAATATGCGGAGAATAATTTTGGATGATCCGCTGTGGCAACCCCAAACAGGAGCAGCTGAAAGAAGAAGAAGAAGAAGAAGAAATACTTGGGATCAACAGTACAGAGTAATGGGGATTGTGGAAGAGAGGTGAAAAAGAGAGTGCAGGCAGGGTGGAATGGCTGGAGAAGAGTGTCAGGAGTAATTTGTGACAGACGGGTATCAGCAAGAGTGAAAGGGAAGGTCTACAGGACGGTAGTGAGACCAG
Organism: Erpetoichthys calabaricus; assembly: GCF_900747795.2. Taxonomy (NCBI): domain Eukaryota; kingdom Metazoa; phylum Chordata; class Cladistia; order Polypteriformes; family Polypteridae; genus Erpetoichthys; species Erpetoichthys calabaricus. The sequence goes on along the minus strand of NC_041395.2, from coordinate 20,692,660 downwards.
CTATGTTATATGGGCTGGAGACGGTGGCACTGACCAGAAATCAGGAGACAGAGGTGGAGGTAGCAGAGTTAAAGATGCTAAGATTCGCACTGGGTGTGATGAGGATGGACAGGATTAGAAATGAGGACATTAGAGGGTCAGCTCAAGTTGGACGGTTGGGAGACAAAGTCAGAGAGGCGAGATTGCGTTGGTTTGGACATGTGCAGAGGAGAGATGCTAAGGATAGAGCTGTCAGGCAAGAGGAAAACCTAAGAGAAGGTTTATGGATATGGTGAGAGAAGACATGCAGGTGATGGCTGTGACAGAGCAAGATGGAGAGGACAGGAAGATATGGAAGAAGATGATCCGCTGTGGCAATCCCTAACGGGAGCAGCCGATAGAAGAAGAAGAAGACTTAATTTACAGGAATTTGACTTGGTAGATTTGGAGCTGCTTATATTAGAACATAACATCAATTACAAATAACGTAAATAGCATAGGTTAAAAAGGAAAACGTTATACAAAGTTATATATTATATATTAACTTTAACTTTATATATTATATAATTATAAAGGAGACGTGCAAACAATGATGTGCAACTTAGGGACGTGCTGTGAGGTTCATGGCTGGTGAGGCACTGACTCCTTCAGAGTCAGATTTAAAGATATATGAACCCAAAATACTAGCATACACATTGACTGCTGGTTATGTTTCATATCTCATCAACAATCTTTACACATACATAGGTAAGCTGGGATAAGAAAGTATGTTACATTTATAGCGGCTAGAGAGAGCGCATTTCCTCCTCACCCTTCATGTGTTCTAAATTTGCCTTTGCAATTCCACAATTTATACTCATTCAATACAAATGAAAGGATAGAGTGTTGTACAAAAAAAAAAAAAGATTTCAATTTTGACCTTAATTGAAATATTTAGTTGTTTTTCAAAGCTTTTATTTCTGTTTTTTAATCAATTTTAATACAGACTGTCCAACAAAAAGGATAACAAGAAAAACAAAAGAATGTTTTATTTAAGGTCAAAATTTAGTTTTTAAATATTGGATTGTTTCTTTCTTAGTCTGATCCCACTTTTCATAAAATTGAAAACTGTTTATGGTCTTACCTTTAATTGTTAATGAAGTCTATGCGCCTATCCTTCTCCATGAAAATCTCCGTCAATTTCTTGTAAAAGTCCTCCTTATTTTCCCTTTAGTTTTAAAAATGTTAATTTTCCATTTTGGCGGTCAGTCGGAACAAAAAATTAAAAAATGGACCGCTACAGTGCACTTGACTTTTTGATATTGCTAACTTATTGGTGCTTAGAGCGTCTGCGTAGAAGAACAGCAGCAATAAGCACCTGTTGGGCTCACATCCGCCCCCTTCGGTGCAGCATGGTACAGCAAGACTAAATATCCATACATTCATTATCCAAAGCTATATGCTAACACAGGGTCACGAGGGTCTGCTGGAACCAATCCCAGCCAGCACAAGGCTGGAACAAATCCTGGGCAGGGCACCAGCCCAACACAGGGCACACACACACACACCAAGCACACACTAGGGACAATTTAGGATCGCCAATGCACCTAACCTCATGTCTTTGGACTGTAGGAGGAAACCGGAGCACCCGGAGGAAACCCACGCAGACACGGGGAGAACATGCAAACTCCATGCAGGGAGGACCCGGGAAGTGAACCCAGGTCTCCTTACTGCGATGCAGCAGTATGACTAAATACTGTATGTAACACACATTCATTAAAGATATTAGCCACACTGTGGAAAATCAAGGTGTATAATAAACGTGTCTGCAAACATTATATTGGCGACATACTGAGAGACAGCAACAGACACGCGCCAATTTCATGCATCATCCCCATGTGTGAGGGAGAGCACAGTCCAAGGTGAGGCTCGGCTTGTCGCTGCCGTATCTTACGTTTCTCCCCTGTATTTGAACAGGAAATGTGCCAGTTCAGTGATTTTGATTATAAAAATGATCAAAGTTATTGAAATCATATAGAAAATAAAGGGCGGCACGGTGGCGCAGTGGTAGCGCTGCTGCCTCGCAGTTAGGAGACCCGGGTTCGCTTCCCGGGTCCTCCCTGCGTGGAGTTTGCATGTTCTTCCTGTGTCTGCGTGGGTTTCCTCCGGGCGCTCCGGTTTCCTCCCACAGTCCAAAGACATGCAGGTTAGGTGGATTGGCGATTCTAAATTGGCCCTAGTGTGTGCTTGGTGTGTGGGTATGTTTGTGTGTGTCCTGCGGTGGGTTGGCACCCTGTCCGGGATTGGTTCCTGCCTTGTGCCCTGTGTTGGCTGGGATTGGCTCCAGCAGACCCCCGTGACCCTGTGTTCGGATTCAGCAGGTTGGAAAATGGATGGATGGATGGATAGAAAATAAATTTATAGCACCGACCAGTGAACAATTAATTTATTTTATGTTATAATTATTAGTTTTTTACTTTTCTTGATGATGCCTCCCCTGATCGCATGTTCCTGGTGCAACTGAAAGTGTGAATGTGTAGTGTGCAGACCCGAGGCATAAGTGAACTAAGCAACTGCTTAGGCCCTCCAAGAGCGTTTTAAATATCCCAAATGAGAACATTTTTTTTTATTATTATTATTATTATTGGAATTACAGTTCTAACTTGCAAAACATGAAAAGAAGAAGCAGTTAATTTCAAGGAACACAAAACAGTTCATTCATAAATAGTTACAAAACACAAACTGGTGTTGTAGCAGTGTCTGCATGTATTAGATGCTTTCTACAGTTTAACTGGTCTGGTTGTCTGATACAACAGACCTTTCGGTTGCCTATATGTTGTCACCAAATTTATAGTAGGTGTGCGAATGATCAAGCATTGACAATAGTAGTATGGGCAGTACCAAGGCAGTGTGGGGGGGGGGCCCAAATCTTGAAATCTTGTTCTGATTAGGGCCCCATAAAGGCTTAGGCCGGCCCTGGTAGTGTGTATGCATGTGCACACACATAAATGTACAAATACTGTACACACACATATCTTCATGTAGTATATGACAGAACACATGAATATACATAGATGACAGGCAAGTTACCAGTTTGAGAGGGCTATGGCTCTGGGAAAGAAACTATAAACGTGTCTGTTAGTCTTAATTTGAATTGACTTGAAGCGTTTACCACAGGGGAGCTGGGTGAGGTGAGTCCGTGGTGATTCTTATGCCATGTTTTATGACGCTAGAGGTCTGCACCAGATGGAAGAGCACAGCCAATTATTTTCTCAGCAGACCTCACAACACGCTCTACATTCGTTTTTGGAGTGTGCCGTTGCTGAACCAAGCCAGACAACAATGGAGAACGTGATTACACTTTCAATTATGACTTTGTAAAACTGAACTAGGATTGGCTGGAAATATTTAACTTCTTTAGTTGGCGTAAGAAGTACATTCGCTACTGAGCCCTTTTTAGTGATGGAAGTGGTGGTAATGTCCCAGCTGAGAGTGTTTTTAATGATTGTTGTCTCCAAAAATTTGTAGGATTCCACTGTATTAACTGCAGAATCATTAACTTCTAGTGGGAGAGGTTGTGACAGCTGTTTGCGAAACCGAGCAAACCGCTTTGACACTGTGGAACATGCTGTACATTTTTATTTGAAGCTCTTCATTGTTTTGGCTTTGAAAACAAAGTTATTAATGCAATATTTACGTTATACTACCCTTTGGAACCACCCACAGGTTCAATATATATAGAGGAGTAAAACAAGGAGAGCCATTGACTCTCCTCTCATTCTTACTATCCATCCATCCATTGTCCAACCCGCTGAATCCAAACACAGGGTCACGGGGGTCTGCTGGAGCCAATCCCAGCCAACACAGGGCACAAGGCAGGAACCAATCCCGGGCAGGGTGCCAACCCACCGCAGGACACACACAAACACCAAGCACACACTAGGGCCAATTTAGAATCGCCAATCCACCTAATCTGCATGTCTTTGGACTGTGGGAGGAAACCGGAGCGCCCGGAGGAAACCCACGCAGACACGGGGAGAACATGCAAACTCCACGCAGGGAGGACCCGGGAGGCGAACCTGGGTCCCCAGGTCTCCCAACTGCGAGGCAGCAGCGCTACCCACTGCGCCACCGTGCCGCCCTCCTCATTCTTACTAGCTTATGCAAACAATGTATCTCCATGTTAAAAAGAATTCATTTCAAAGCATTCTCATGTCTGACCTAGAGACTAAACGCTGGCCATTAGCAGATTAGTATGGCTCTAGAGTGTCTCGATACTTACTTTTCGGTCTCAGGTTTAACCATGAATATTACAAAGTGTGAACAGTTTGCTGTAAAAGAGGGACCTAATGATTGAAGACAACTTTATGGTATTCCAATTAGAGATCAAATTTCTAATCTTGGGATTAAAATATGTAAGGATCAAATTAAAAGTACTAATCTGAATTACCTCTCCTTATTTAATTAGATAGATAGATAGATAGATAGATAGATAGATAGATAGATAGATACTTTATTAATCCCAAGGGGAAATTCACATACTCCAGCAGCAGCATACTGATAAAGACAACATTAAATTAAAGAGTGATAACAATGCAGGTATACAGACAGACAATAACTTTGTATAATGTTAACATTTACCCCCCCCCCCCCCCCCAAGTGGAATTGAAGTGTCTCATAGTGTGGGGGAGGTACAATCTCCTTAGTCTGTCAGTGGAGCAGGATGGTGACAGCAGTCTGTCGCTGAAGCTGCTCCTCTGTCTGGAGATGATCCTGTTCAGTGGATGCAGTGGATTCTCCATGACTGACAGGAGTCTGCTCTGCGCCCGTCGCTCTGCAACAGATGTCAAACTGTCCAGCTCCGTGCCTACAATAGAGCCTGCCTTCCTCACCAATTTGTCCAGGCGTGAGGCGTCTCTCTTTTTTATGCTGCCTCCCCAGCACACCACCGCGTAGAAGAGGGCGCTCGCCACAACCATCTGGTAGAACATCTGCAGCATCTTATTGCAGATGTTGAAGGATGCCATTAAAACAATTTGATATTTGCTTAATGAGTGATTTATCTTTGAATGGAAAAATACTTTTTATCCAAAGCAGAGGGGGTGTCAAGATTGATATATACGGTGTAGGAGGCACACGAGATGGACAGGCATCCCAGCAAGAAGTCGAGAAGATCCCTTACCCAGATGGAAAGCCCCAGGTGAACAGAAAGGCATCCTGAACAAGACAGAGAAGGATGTTGCACCCAGACAAGGCTGCCCTAATGGATGGACAGACATCCCAGCCAGTGGAGATGGTTCCTTACCTGGGTGGGAAGCCCCAAAAAAATGGACAGGTGTCCCAACTGGACATGTGCTTAATTTCTTCCCTGGTTGGGATAAAAGAGGACAGGGAAGGACTGTCTCTGAAGGGTGTTTATTCCCTCCAGGTGCTAGATGGTAGCAGCCCTTCATATCGGTGCCCATTCGGGAACCAGCAGGAGATGCTGGGAGTTGTAGTCTGGCAGCACAGCCCAGCTGGGATTCGTGGGTGCCTCAAGAGGGCACTGCAGGGAGATGCACTCCTTACTGTATTGGACTTTCATATGACCCAACAGGCAGCAGTCCTGGTACTGGAAGTACTCCCGGGTCCTCAATAAAAGGTGCAGCACTCCCTTGTCCAGATAAGTCGAAGCTGGGAGGAAGGAAGACAACATTTGGCTGGAGGAGGAGAGTGCGGTGCAGAGAGGTGTTTGGGGCTTTTTTGGAGGTATTGTGGTTAATAAACTTCCATTTATTTGAACCTGGGACTGTTTTGTGTATTTGTGTTGGGGTTTGGGGTTCACTGGCACTCCGGTTCAATCACAACAGCAATGACTTTAATTGTCCCAAAGCCAATAGCATAAGCAGATTAATAGAAATACATATGATTTCATTTGGGAAAAAAAGTCTCATTATTTGGACAAAAATGACCTGGAATTCATATACAGTAGCTAAGGTGGACTGAATGTGTTTGATTTTGATTCTTTTAATACCATTTTAAAGATATGCCTTGGTGTGTAAAATTGTCCAGGAAAGGCACTTTAATTGTCAAAGACTGATTTTATATTGTTGGACGGGGGCGGCACGGTGGCGCAGTGGGTAGCGCTGCTGCCTCGCAGTTAGGAGACGCAGGTTCACTTCCCGGGTCCTCCCTGTGTGGAGTTTGCATGTTCTTCCCGTGTCTGCGTGGGTTTCCTCCGGGTATTCCAGTTTCCTCCCACAGTCCAAAGACACGCAGGTTAGGTGCATTGGCGATCCTAAATTGTCCCAAGTGAGTGCTTGGTGTGTGTGTGTGCTCTGCGGTGGGCTGGCACCCTGCCCGGGGTTTGTTTCCTGCTTTGCACCCTGGGAATTGGCTCCAGCAGACCCCCGTGACCCTGTGCTAGGATATAGCGGGTTGGATAATGGATGGATGGATGGAAGTTAATATGGGAAATGCCTAAATTGTTAGCCTTGATTTACACATAATAATAATAATAATAATAATAACAGTCTCTCTATTATAATAAAAAAAATCTTGGGAAGAGAGACAAGATGCGACTTTCTCAGACAGACACTTTCATGTCCCGCGAGACAAAACTTTGTGGCAATAGATTTAACCACGCCAGGGGCTGGAAATAAAAGACAAAGAGTAGATGACAAAGTAGAACATCGTAAAGAATTCAAAAATGTTGGCACGATACACATGTAGAGCAGGTTAAAGATAATGGAAGTACGAAAATTCGAAAGTCTCAAAAAATGATAGTAAAGATCGCATTAGCGCAAACAAATGGAAATTATAACAGCGAGAAGAGATCTAATATATTGTTCAGATTTAAACTTTAAGTCAGAGACTTGTAGATCATCTAATTCGTGTTGCCATCAGGGAAAAGTAGTGTTTCTTCCCAATGAAGAGGCGTATCTGTGGGAACTGAAAGATTTGTTGTTTGGTGGAAGTGAAATCCACATACGCCATCACGCTTGAGTCACAAAGTTGCACAGATACACACAGGAGATTTTAGAGACAGAAGCATTATTCAAACACTTCAAACAAACATAAGTCTCATTCAGGAGTGAATCGAGCTACGTGTGTAGTTGAAGGGGACAGTTCCGTTTCTCAATTACAAGAATAGAAAATCTTCCTCTTCATAGGGGCGCGCCTTGGGAGCGGGAACCCCAACAGGAGCAGAGGATGTCTGGGGGAGAAGAGAGACAAGGCAGTGAGACAAAAGGACAGCTGCTGTACAGGCTTTTAAATGTTCGAAGCGCCGCATGAGATGCAGATCACGCAGCACGGCAGCAGCAGCAGCAGCTGATCGAGCAAAGAGGAGGTAAAAAAAAAAACTGTATTTGTTTCCCATTGTATCAAAGTTTAAGAGGGGGCTTTGGAGCAGCGACCGCGTCTCCTTTGGGTGCATTCAGCCCCCCTCTTCACAACGCGAGTGGCAGAGACACAAAGTGGCTGGCACGTAGTGCAGGCCGGTTTGGCGAGCGAAGTGAGCAGGGGGCAAAGCCCCCTAGTAATAATAATAATAATAATAATTCTTTACATTTAGTGCTTGTGGTAATGTGCCTTACTGGCATTACCTAGAATTAAATAAAATTTGTCAAGTGTCCTCTGCAGTGGAGAGGCATTTGTTTGTAATAAAAAGTACAAAGAAAGGAAACTTGTCTTATTCCTTTTTTATATACTATTGCAGATAGACATCTTCACAGACCTTATTAGCGCCTTTTGGAGAGTGTTGTGGTAGGTCTCGGATAGACTGGAGAGACAGCCTTGCCATTTAGCCTACCGGCCGGGATGGCATTGTCGGTCCTCCACTACTGCGTGTGCCTCCCGCAACCCCATAACTCTAAAGGAATAAAAGTAAGTGTGAAGCATCATAGTATTAGGTTACCGCTGTTTAGAAAAGGGATCCCATGTGTGTAGTTGTCTGGGCAGTAGCTCAGGGGAAGGGTGTGAAACTTTAAAAAGTGCTTACGGTAACTTAAGGCAGAAGCGCAGTTGCGTCTCAAATGCCGGCACAGCTAAGCGCGTGCGCCGGCTGCTTGAGTGATTACTGTATAGTATTTTTGTAGGGCAGGAGACGCCACATCTCACAGACGCGTTCTCGTCATCGCGTGATTGGAGAGAGATGATGGAGGACAGCCTAATTGGCCGGCACAAGGGCACCGAATATAAAAGGGACTCATGGCCCTTAGAGATTGGTCCCTTTCTGATTAGATCTTCCTGGAGAAAGGTACTCAGTAGAGCAGTTTCAAATTTACCAAGCATTACGGCTTGTGCCTCCATCCATCCATTTTCCAACCCGCTGAATCCGAACACAGGGTCACGGGGGTCTGCTGGAGCCAATCCCAGCCAACACAGGGCACAAGGCAGGAACAAATCCTGGGCAGGGTGCCAACCCACCGCAGGGCTTGTGCCTTGTTTTTGTAAATATTTGTTCGTGAAAATATCTCTGGAATACTTTTTGGTGGAAGTATTTAATTGGGTTATGGGTATTGGTGCACTGTTTATTTTTGTATATAGCCACTATTTTTGTACTTCATTTATTGACTGTTTTTGTGTGTCTTTTGCGGTATTGAACTATGTTTTAATATATAAAATTCCGCAGGACATTATCTTTTGTTGAGTGCACCTGTAAATAAAACTTCACTTTATTTTTCAAAAACCCAACCTTTTTTGTGTCCGTGTTTCCCTGTCTTGCACTATCATCCTGGTCACGCTTGGTTCCACACACTAGACACCTAGAGTGTAGGCTGGTGTTCTTGATTCCCACTACACAGGGTGTCACAGTGCTTTCCTCACTACTCAAAGCATTTTACATAGTGAGCCACTTCAACCACCACTATTGTGTAGTATCCATCTGGATGATGCCATGGCAGCCATTTTTATGCCAGTGTGCTCACCACACCCGAGCACGCAAGGATACCTTTACAGGGGCCAAGGGCCTATCACTGCCTCTGGGCACTTCCTCTGAAAGGACTGTGCAAATCAAACAATGCAATAGGTGCAGGTTATCAGTTTTCAGAATACCTTACCAAGGTGGTGAAGTGGTGACAGAGATAGCCAGTTAGAGACAGGGGGATGATTAGGGGGCCAGAAATTCTAGGTCATGGTAGGCAATTTAGCCAGAACATCAGGATACACCCTACTCTTTACAAAAGATGCCCAGGGATCCTTAATGACCACAGATAGTCAGGACTTTGGTTTTACGTCTCATTCAAAGAACAGCGCCATTTTTACAACACAGTGTCCCCATCACTTCACTTGGATCCACACACAGAGCACGGGGTAAGCAGACCTGCCCAGGCTGAACATGCTTAGCTTCAGGTGGGTGACCTCTTCTTAAGTGCATGTGTTACGGCTGTTGACTTCCACTCATCACTCATACAAACACACAAATCAAATCAAAGCAAAATGGCCAAGGCTGGCGACCTCAGCTTTGAACCCGAGCACGCAAGGATACCTTTACAGGGGCCAAGGGCCTATCACTGCCTCTGGGCACTTCCCCTGAAAGGACTTTGCAAATCAAACAACGCAATAGGTGCAGGTTCTTAGTTTTCAGAATACCTTACCAAGGTCCAGAGGGATGCCTGTTTCCTTCAGCTGTCCCTTGTCAAGGGCTGAACAAATCAAACAGAGCAATAGAGACTGGCTGGCTTATCTGAGCTTAAACATAACAGGTAACAATTCTTCCTAACATTTGCTGTACATCCACATTATTCTTCCAGAGTCCTCTGTATTAGTATGTCTATTTGCATCTCAGAATTCAATGCTGTGCTAAAATACTCCTTCTGTTTGTTTGGCTGATGCTCCAACAGAATAGCAGATCTAATGGTACCCCTTTCTAAAGTTCTCTCATACTTGTCGCTGAAACCTTTGTCTTTCTCACCAGCCCCTCAAATACTTGTCTTCATTCACCTCTATCTGCTCACTACTCCCCGGCTGCCCTTGACAGTATGATGTCGTCATTGAGCTAAATCGCCTGCTTGTCACCACTTCTTGTCCTGTGCCTACATTGTACATTTTCTAAACTCTTGGTTAAAATGTATACAATTTAAAAAAAATGCTAGTTTTCCCTTATAAGTCCTATAGTATTGCTATAGGTTTGGTCATCCAATTTGTTCACTCAAAATCTACGTATTATCTAAAATAAAATGCACAAATTAAATTTTATGAGCAAGTTAAGTCAAGTTAAGATGGGGAGCATGCACTGTTGCTGCACCCACTACACGACGAAACAGCTCAAGATCCCAGTTGGCATCCCCCCAGGCAGACACGTGGTCCAGTCCCACCCTCCGGAAATGACCCTCTATCACCGCAGCCAGGTGTTACGTGGGCGACCCCTTGGCCTGGTCCAGCCACTCAGGTCCCCAACAATGAGGATCTTACGAGCTGGATCACCCTCGGGAAAACGCGCCACATGGCCGTAGTGCCGTAACTGATGCTCAAAGTCTCCAAAGTAGCAGTTTTGGTGGGACCGTGAGAAATGATTGCATATTTTTACTATTTGTATTTTTATAAATATTAACCTTTACCATCCGAGAGGAAGTAAGTGACTGAGCTCCGTTGTTACCTCCACTACCTAGACCCAACCACTAATCCGCTGTTCCGTTATTTGCTGCCACCGCATTGTTTTCCCACCGTTATCGCTCAGCACAAACCAGTCCTTATTATTTTTATCATAATCAAAAATTATTGATTGTTTCGTAGAATCAAAACACTCGCGAACAGTTTTTGTATATTTTAGAAGCAAATAAGAGTGCTAAAGGTGGATACAGATAATCAACAAACAATGTATTTTAATGCAAATGGTTAAGGCAAAGCAGATGCATCCATCCCATTAAAATTTTAACTTAAATTTAATAACTAAGATGTACTGTACGTAATATTTTCTGAATCAATAATTGTTTGTCAAAAAATGTTTTATTCACAGCAGCCTGTACCAATGCAGTGCCGCTCAGTGGGTATGTGGCACCCTTGTGCAAAGTATTTGGCACCCCCAATTTTCTTGAAATAATATTGATTTTTTAATTTTTAATAAAAGGGTCCGCGAGCCATCAAATTATTTTTAAAGTCACCTCTGATGATCACGGGGTCCATGAAGGTCTGGGCCTCCTAAAATCCACCATCAGCTCCTTGGTTTTGCTGGTGTTCAGGTGTAGGTGGTTTGAGTCGCACCATTTAACAAAGTCATTGATTAGGTCCCTATACTCCTCCTCCTGCCCACTCCTGATGCAGCCCACGATAGCAGTGTCATCAGCGAACTTTTGCACGTGGCAGGACTCTGAGTTGTATTGGAAGTCCGATGTATATAAGCTGAACAGGACCGGAGAAAGTACAGTCCCCTGTGGCGCTCCTGTGTTGCTGACCACAATGTCAGACGTGCAGTTCCCAAGACGCACATACTGAGGTCTGTCTTTAAGATAGTCCACGATCCATGCTACCAGGTATGAATCTACTCCCATCTCTGTCAGCTTGTCCCTAAGGAGCAGAGGTTGGATTGTGTTGAAGGCGCTAGAGAAGTCTAGAAACATAATTCTTACAGCACCACTGCCTCTGTCCAAGTGGGAGAGTGATCGGTGTAGCATATAGATGATGGCATTCTCCACTTCCACCTTCTCCTGGTATGCGAACTACAGAGGGTCAAGGGCGTGTTGAACCTGTGGCCTCAGGTGGTGAAGCAGCAGCCTCTCCATGGTCTTCATCACATGTGATGTCAGAGCAACAGGCCGGAAGTCATTCAGCTCACTAGGACGTGATACTTTTGGGACTGGGGTGATACAAGATGTTTTCCAAACTGTTATTGTCTGTTTTTTACTTGCATTATTATCACTCTTTAATTTAATATTGTCTTTTGTATCAGTATGCTGCTGCTGGAGAATGTGAATTTCCCCTTGGGATTAATAAAGTATCTATCTATCTATCTATCTATCTATCTATCTATCTATCTATCTATCTATCTATCTATCTATCTATCTATCTATCTATCTATCTATCTATCTATCTATCTATCTAAAGGGACCGCCATGCAAAAAATTCTAAAGAGGTTTGAGAACCGCTGCTCCAAAGAGACATAGCACTGAAGGACTCCAGTCTTCATCTCAGGTCACTGGATAGTGTCCATGTCTCGCAGCCATATAGTTTATATATTATATTATATAACTATATTATGAGCCTTATTCAATAAACTAAAACAACTCCAATTTTTAAACCCCATTACAAGATTAAATGGATTCAGGCCTACATTAAATCAAAGGTGGATTAAATTAGGGTGGAGTGGTGGCTCTGAGGTTAAGGATCTGTGCCGGTATCTGGAAGGTTGCTGCTTCGCATCCTGTTACTGTCAGAAGGGGTCCTACTCCGCTCGGCCGTTGAGCAAGGCCCTTAACTGGTAAACTGCTACAGGGGTGCTGTACTATGGCTGGCCCTGTACTGTGAACTCCTTCCAAAGGGTCATGTGAAAAAACAATTTTCCCTCAAGGATTAAAAACAAAAAAAGACAAATTATAATACTTTACCCCAAACCTCGTTTTTTAAAAGGATAGTGGTGGCACTGAATTTCTCCTCATTTTCAATTTTGATGTCAATAAACTCCCCCTTAAGTTATCTAACTTACCTAGGTAAGCTTTGATTTTCTGGTTGATTGCATACAAACACAATTTCTCCCTTCACAGATGTTTTCTTTTTTTCCCCCTCACAGAAGTTTTATTAGGAATGATAAAGATATTAAATACAAAAATACAACTCTTCTTCAGTAATTTAAATTTATTAGTAGGGCAGCACGGTGGTGCAGTAGTGGCGCTGCTGCCTCATAGTAAGGCCGGGTTCACTTCCTGGGTCCTCCTTGCGTGGAGTCTGCATGTTCTCCCCGTGTCTTCGTGGGTTTCCTTTGGGTGCTCCGGTTTCTTCCCACAGTCCAAACACATGCAGGTCAGGTGCATTGGTGATTCTAAATTGTCCTTGGTGTGAGCCCTGTGGTGGGCTGGTGACCTGCCCAGGATTTGTTCCTGCCTTGCATCCTGTGCTGGCTGGGATTGGCTCCAGCAGGCCCCCGTGACCCTGTGTTAGGATATAGCTGGTTGGATGATGACTGACTGACATGACTGACTGACTTTATTAGTGACAAAAGTGTTTCATAATAGCAGCTATTTACTTACCCATTCAGAATTTTTAGATAAATATGGACCTCCAATATCAGTTAAAGAATATGCAATTACATTTGACACCACACCTTCTGGGCTTATCAAATTATTACATTGTGGATTTAAAGCTAAATGTTAATTTTAATCTAATGTTGGAAAGTATGCACATAAATGACAAAAACTGTAATAATAAGTGTCTTAGGAGAAATTGTCAAAAATATACAATCTCTTCAGCAAAAAAGCTTCTGGCTTTCTCGGTTTGAAAATATTAATTGGAAGGAAGTTTATAACATCTCGAGAAGGTCCTAGATTACCAATAAAATCTGAGAGGTTTCTTTTAAAATTAGTTTTTGTATTTGCCCTGTTAACCAGGTGATAGTTAAGATTTTAAAAAGATTTTGCATTAACCTCTGCATTTTGTAATTATGAGGAAGAAAGTATTGTTCACTTATTTTTTGGATGTATTTATACAAAATTCTTTTGACGTGATCTGGAACCTTTCTTTAAGATGACTACTGGTGTTAGTATCTCCTTATATGATAAAGATGTTTTGCTCTTTTATAAGGGGAATGAGCAATACAAAAGCTGGTATATCCTATACTTATTTATTACTAGCTGTCCCCTGCGGGTCTGCCTGCGTAGTAGTGAAACAGGACAAAAAAACTTTAAAAATCGATAAACAAATAAGTATCACTAGCTAAACGGAGGCAAGGTACACTCCAAAATGTGGCAAGAAGGTTAACGACTCGAACAGAGGCTTGCATGTGAGTGAGTAGGGTCCCACCCGACTCCCCACTCCTGACGTCACTCTTCTCATAGCCTCTCTCTTCACTTCGTGCAAATAAATCACTGCCTTAAGCGAACTATGATCCTTAGCGCAATGACAGAAGTCATAAAATCAACTTGAATGTTCAAGCAAATTATAGAAAAAAAAACAGATCTAAATCCATTAAGTAGTCCTGTCATTTGCTAGCTAAGTGGAGGCAAGGTACACTCCGAGGGTGGCACAGAGTGAGGAGGGCTACACCCGGTTCCCCACTCCTGATGTCACTCTTCCCCCTCCCCTCAGTCCACAGCCTCTGTCTAGGATAAGCGCAAATAAATCACTCCTGAAAGCGAACTATGATTCTTTCAGAAGTCGCAAAATCAACCAGAATATTTAACCAAATTAAAGAAAATAACACGATCTAAATCAGTTAAGTAGTTCTTTCGTGACAGACAGATGTTGGATTTTATACATAGGGAGCAGGGCCGGGACAAGCGTGAGGCAAACGAGACACTTGACTCAGGTGAACACTGGGAAAGGGTGCCAGATTGATGAAAAATGAAAATTAATAAGTTGCAAAATAAAAAAAAAGAAAAAAGCCAAATGTATGTTGCAACGTTCGTCAAATACCTTACGCAAACTGACAATTTGCATCGGACGCTCTCGCTCGATACACTCGTTTCCTCGTATGATATCGCACTAGTAAGTATTTTTATTTAATACTTATTAGTAATAAAAAACTATATGTGTAGGGGCGCAAATTTATCCCCCTGCCTCAGGTGAAAATACCTCTAGGCCCAGCTCTGATACACTCAAAAAAATGAACTTTGTGAGTTGTTTGAATTACTAAACTAATATCTCAAAATTTAAATAACCAAGCTGTGTTTTAAGCAAAAACATAGGGCACTTTAATAACATGAACATGACTAAAAATATTATTGTAAACACTAAAGCCACCTTTGTTGTATTTACAAAACTGCATTTAGTAAATCGCACAAGGCAAGTATTATGGCTAGTTTTTGTCCGTTAAGGGTTCCCATAGCTCAGAAGTTTACACATGCTCATAAGCAGAAAATCATAGAGTTATCCACTCCCAGTTCCTTACGGAAGTGCCTATTGGAACAAATAAGAAGAGCTTGCATACTAAAAGCACTTATTGTTTACCTGAATGAGGATCCTGAAGACATCATAAAAGAGAACCTTGTAAGTATGCAAACACATGTTTATTGTAAAAGGCATGCTTTACGGAGCACAGTTTTCTGTTCTCCTTGTAAGTACTTCATTTATTTTGAAAACATCTTTTCTAGTTACTAAATTTAAACGTTTTTCAGAATGTATTGTGTGCGTGATTAAAAGTAAAAATGCAAGAATATGTCAGTTTAACCATGTGGCCAACAGCAACATTAGGTAGTAAATTAAAGTTTGGGTTCATTAACAAATTTCTTTAGCCACCAAAAGTATTGGGAATCATTTAAAAAAATACTTCTTATTATTGAAATGTTTTCTTGCACTAAATATTGATTTCTTGGATGAAATATTGTTTTCTCTGACTTTGTTTCTTGGATTGCACCACAGTTTCCATCCATCCATCCATCCATTTTCCAACCCGCTGAATCCAAACACAGGGTCACGGGGGTCTGCTGGAGCCAATCCCAGCCAACACAGGGCACAAGGCAGGAACCAATCCCGGGCAGGGTGCCAACCCACCGCAGTGCACCACAGTTTATCAAATTTAAATGCGCCTGATAAAATGTAAAGGGCATTGATATCTTTGTCAGCGTAGTGTAATATACTAAATTATTTAACTGCTTTGCTTCTACTATACATAAATATATTTTTTGTGTTTGGTGTGACCAGACATTTTTTTCCCTTAATTGCTTAAACACTTTAACACAACGTGCATGGTATGTGTTTTCAGGAGGAGATATACTGTATTGAGGCATAATTTGGAAGAGTGGCTTATTAAGTACTGGTAAGTAGCATTTTATGGTGTTTCTTTGCTTGTTAAAAATGCAACACTGAGCTCATGAAATATATATATTAAGCGTGTGATGTTCTTTTTTTATTATTACTTTCAGTTCCTTAAACGTGGAAGTATATAGACTGTGGTGAAGAAAAATCAGGAACACCATGGCAGCCATTGACAAGGTATGTGATTTATATAGCACTACACTTTTTAAATTCAGTCAGCCAAGTTTCATTTGTGTACACAACAAACAAGATATTACTTTGTTTCAAAGTTTTACAGAGATTTGGAGCTAAAGGTGCTTTGCGTGAGATGGTGTTGGACTGGGGCACGTGCTTTTTTGAAGATTTAAATTTATGTAACATTTATGTACAAGATACTACATAAACAATATAGTTCTATATTTTATAAAGCTGTAAGAAATCGCTGCCCTCAAGGATTTGTGTTTGTGTATTTACGTGTGGCTTTCTAATTGGCTAGACCACTAGGTATTATTATAAAGCAAAAATGTTTGGGACTAGAAGTATTTATTTTATAATGTTTTTAAATTATCTTTTACTACTAATGTCTCAGTGCCAGCTGACTAGTGAGGAAGAAAAAAAGATTATTAACTGTAATGATTATAAGTACAGTTAGGTCCATAAATATTTGGACAGAGACAACTTTTTTCAAATTTTGGTTCTGTACATTACCACAATGAATTTTAAATGAAACAACTCAGATGCAGTTGAAGTGCAGACTTTCAGCTTTAATTCAGTGTGGTGAACAAAACGATTGCATAAAAATGTGAGGCAACTAAAGCATTTTTTGAACACAATCCCTTCATTTCAGGGGCTCAAAAGTAATTGGACAATTGACTCAAAGGCTATTTCATGGGCAGGTGTGGTCAAGTCCGTCGTTATGTCATTATCAATTAAGCAGATAAAAGGCCTGGAGTTGATTTGAGGTGTACTGCTTGCATGTGGAAGATTTTGCTGTGAACAGACAACATGCGGTCAAAGGAGCTCTCCATGCAGGTGAAAGAAGCCATCCTTAAGCTGCGAAAACAGAAAAAACCCATCCGAGAAATTGCTACAATATTACGAGTGGCAAAATCTACTGTTCGGTACATCCTGAGAAAGAAAGCAAGCACTGGTGAACTCAGCAACGCAAAAAGACCTGGACGTCCACGGAAGACAACAGTGGTGGATGATCGCAGAATCATTTCCATGGTGAAGAGAAACCCCTTCACAACAGCCAACCAAGTGAACAACACTCTCCAGGGCGTAGGCGGGCATATCGATATCCAAGTCTACCATAAAGAGAAGACTGCATGAAAGTAAATACAGAGGGTGCACTGCAAGGTGTGAGCCACTCATAAACCTCAAGAATAGAAAGGCTAGATTGGACTTTGCTAAAGAACATCTAAAAAAGCCAGCAGAGTTCTGGAAAAACATTCTTTGGACAGATGAAACCAAGATCAACCTCTACCAGAATGATGGCAAGAAAAAAGTATGGAGAAGGCGTGGATCAGCTCATTATCCAAAGCATACCACATCATCTGTAAAACACGGTGGAGGCAGTGTGATGGCTTGGGCGAGCATGGCTGCCAGTGGCACTGGGACACTAGTGTTTATTGATGATGTGACACAGGACAGAAGCAGCTGAATGAATTCTGAGGTGTTCAGAGACGTACTGTCTGCTCAAATCCAGCTAAATACAGTCAAATTGATTCATGATACAGATGGACAATGACCCAAAACATACAGCCAAAGCAACCCAGGAGTTTATTAAAGCAAAGAAGTGGAAAATTCTCGAATGGCCAAGTCAGTCACCTGATCTTAACCCAATTGAGCAGGCATTTCACTTGTTGAAGACTAAACTTCAGACAGAAAGGCCCACAAACAAACAGCAACTGAAAGCCGGTGCAGTAAAGGCCTGGCAGAGCATTAAAAAGGAGGAAACCCAACATCTGGTGATGTCCAGGAGTTCAAGACTTCAGGCTGTCAATGCCAGCAAAGGGTTTTCAACCAAGTATTAGAAATGAACATTTTATTTCCAGTTATTTAATTTGTCCAATTATTTTTGAGCCCCTAAAATGAAGGGATTGTGTTCAAAAAATGCTTTAGTTGCCTCACATTTTTATGCAATTGTTTTGTTCACCCCACAGAATTAAAGCTGAAAGTCTGCACTTCAACTGCATCGGAGTTGTTTCATTTAAAATTCATTGTGGTAATGTGCAGAACCAAAATTAGAAAAAAGTCTCTGTCCAAATATTTATGGACCTAACTGTAGTTACCTCATACATACCAAGGACTGCATTTTGTATTAATCATGCTGCAGAAAGCTATATGATTTATTACTTCTATATGAATTTGTTCTTCATTTAGGTAGAAAAAGAATTAAGCTTGTGCACAGAATTATGTGATTAACTTACATTCTTTTATGAGAAAATGCTGACCTCTTGATACTAACAGAATTATAAATCAATGTGATTGTTTTCTGAATTCTTGCTTAAAAATATAAGAAAACATGTCACTTATGAATTAATAAATAAGGATTATTAATCTAACCAAACAAATATAATCTAATGAAGATATTAAAACTATAAGAATGTAATCTCTTTATAACTAATGTAATGAAATATAAGAAACTGCTTAAATTGGTCTTGTGTGTGTGTGCACTGAGAAGGGCGTATTCCTTAGGAATGCGAGTGCCTGATAACTCTTTATTTTGGTATACTCCTGTATGTAATAAATCAGGATGTAAACGTAACTTACAGCAATCTAGGTATGACCTCAAAATAAACTGCTATGTTTTTTCTCTCTTTGGCTAATGAACAAGCTAGGTGATAAAAGAGAGAATTTTTTTCTTTTTTGAGCAGTCTGTCTGTTCTGAGCAGCCAGTGGCACTGAGCTAGGGAGGGGTACCAGTCTCTTCAGAGGTTTGGGGGGGGGGGGGGGGGGTTTGGCTGCAGTCTCTTTAACTCACCAAGAATAAAGAAATGTTTTTTTATTTTAAATTGGTGTTTTTGCATCCCGTTGTTTTCGACTTCAGCGTTCACACTACTTAATGTGGGGTGGTGTTGGTATTGATGTGTATCTTGTAAGCATGTTCTACATATTTATAAGATGGATAACTGTAAGGTTGTTCTATATCTTTTTGCTACAGAACAACTGTATTGAAATGAGAAGAGGTTGCATACTAAAAGCACTTATTGTTTACCCGAATGAGGATCCTGAGGACATCATAAAAGAGTACCTTGTAAGTATGCAAACACATGTTTATTGTAAAAGGCATGCTTTACAGAGCACAGTTTTCCAAAAAGTTTTTATTCCATGGAATAGAAATCTGTAAACATTTTCCCACATGTTTATGTGGGTTGATTCCGGGTACTCCAACAATCCAAAGACATAGAAGTTAGGTGAATTGGAGATGCAAATTTGGTCATGTGATATTTGGGTGTGTGAGCTTGATTGTCTAGCTTGTCTGCCCTGGGATCAGCACTTGATGGACTGATTGAGTGCGTTTAGAGGTCTTGGGATGAAACTGTTTCTGATCCTTGAGGTCCATGCAGGAAAGGCTCTGAAGCATTTGCCTAATGGGAGAAGTTCAAATAGACTGTGCTCATGGCTGACTGCAATCCGTGCAGATACTGGTAGGTTTCCTGAGGCAGCGTATGCTATAAATGTCTTGCAGGGCTGGAAGCTGTATCTTGATCATCCTCTGCGTTCTCGACACAACACTCTGTAGAGCTTTCCGAGCAGCTTCTGTATAGCTATGATACCACACTCAGATACAATGGATTAAAATATTTTGAGTTTTGCACTGAGAGTAACAACGCTAAAGCAACTGTGGTATTTGGAATAGTTTGGTCATTCTGTGCATCATTATATTGTTACAGGTTGATTACAATCAGGTGCCTTAAATTTATTATCGTTAATTTCAGGGTATTTGATAAAGCCTGCATCATGGATATGTATCTAGAAGAGAAAGGGAAACCACACAGGATCAGTAGCACTGTTTTGATGCTGGGTATGCCAGGTTGCAAAAATGGGCAGAAAACTGCATACTCAAGGGGGTAGGCTGCTGTGAGAATGTGCGTGGCTTTACGCCAAGTTTAGTTTTTATACATTGAGATTTAGGCGTGGAAACGAGTGTACACACCATTTATACATGAAGCCCCTGCTCTAACCGGGTTTGAAGTGTATCGCTTAATTTGAAATCTAAATAAAACTGTTCAAGTATTCTTTTTACAGTCAGTCTTTCAGTACTGAGTCACCAGTCTATGCTAGCCTAACTACCAAAGCATGAAAAGCAATTTACCCACTTTTACTTTTGGCCAGATTTTATTTTAAAAAATGCCTCTGAAACTAGAACTGAGAAAGAATCTGTTTTCAAAAGGAAGTATTGTTGCCATGTGTTATTGGTAATGATTTGTCTCTTTTCAATTTTTTTTCAAGGATATTGCAGACAGCCAGGAAGCCATGAACCAGACAACCATAGGCATCATACATGAAGGAGCAGAACCCACTGATGACTTTGAGGATGTTGGAATAATTATCGAAGATGTTGAACTAATTTACATCCTACACAACATTGCAAATGCATTTGCTGTTTTGTTTGGCACAATGTATGCACTGAATTTGAGCCACCCACAATATTTGAGATATACCTTTGAGGTTCTGCAAAAGATAGTGATGGAACTAGATGGAGCCAAACTATCAAACAAGGCCCAAGTACTAAAAAACAAACTGCCTGAAGCGACAGCTTAGGCTTACGAGATGCAATAAGTGTTGCACATCACAATTTATTTGTCTTTATTTGTTTTTTTGTTCTTCTTTTCCTAACTAATCCTGTTTAAAGGAAAAATTTAAGGCACTGAAAAGGGACAGGCTGTTTTTTGTTGCCACCACTGTTAAATGTGATTTCAACCTATTTTCCATGACTTTTATCAGTGTTATAAAGACCAATATATCATTCTATATAATATTTTTTTAATTTGATGTTTATATTGTTGCTTTATATAATTCAACTTTGTACTTTGTAGCTTTGTTAATAAATGCAGTTTAAAAGGTACCATAATTGTCGGTATTTTATGTAGGTGAATTGTGTGGAAATAGACACCCATATATTTTGTTAAACCAGCTAAATAAAAAGCAATCCATATTAAACAAATCACTTAGTGGAGACTATTCAAAATAGTTCCATTAATACTGCTAACTACAGCTAAGTAAAGACAAAATGCTGTGATATTACTTTTATGTTAATTCATTTAGTTCATTCTACTAAACATTAATTGGTCCAGCAAAGTAAAACGATGTTGAGATTGCGTTAGTTAATTTAATTCGTTGAACATAAAAAAATCACTTCATCTAACTTGACCACATTATGTTGACTGAGTGTAAGTCGTTTAAGGAGATAATACTACAAAATATTATTCTTAGTTTACACAACTCAGTTGTGTGGAAATTGTTGACATGACTCAGTTAAGTAAATTCAGCAAGAAATTTTTTTGAGTGTAGAGAGATGTATTGTAAGTTCTACCTTCATAAATGTAAATGACCCAAGAAGATGCCTAACTTTATACAATTTCAAATTGAATTTGCTCATTATATTAATACATTGGAAGAAGTAAAAAATGCTAAGGCAAAAAAAAAAAACTTTTGTGAAACACTGAATCTTAATTTCAAGTCAAGTCAAGTTGGGGAGCCTGCACTGGTACAGCGCATTGCCACACCCACCACACAATGAAACAACTCGGGATCTCGGTTTGCAACCCCCCCAGGCAGACACACGGTCCAGTCCTGCCTTTCGGAAATGACCCTCTATCTGCCGCAGCCAGGTGTTACGTGGGTGACCTCTTGGTCTGGTCTAGCCACTTGGGTCCTCAACAATGAGGATCTTACGAGCTGGATCACCCTTGGGGAAATGCGCCACATGGCCGTAGTGCCGTAACTGACGCTCCCTCACAATGCAGGTAATGTGCCTCATTTGGGACTCCATTAGCAACCACTCATTCGACACAAAGTCAAACCAATTGTACCCAAGGATTTTCCAGAGAGACACAGTACTGAAGGAGCCAAGTCTTCGTCTCAGGTCACTGGATAGCGTCCATGTCTCACAACCATATAGCAAGACAGGAAGCACCAGGACTCTAAAGACATGGACCTTCGTCCTTTTGCATAGATATTGCGAGCACCACACACCCCTTTCCAGCAATCTCATGACCCCCCATGCTCTCCCAATACGTCTACTAACTTCATAGGAAGAGTCACCACAGACATGAATGTCACTGCCAAGGTAAGTAAACCTATCAACGAGGTCAACACTCTCTCCACAGACAGACACACTGCTAATGGCCGTGCCCAAGAGGTCATTAAAGGCCTGGCTCTTGGTTTTTATCAGGACACTCACAAGCCCAGACACTCAGACTCCTCATTCAGTCTCTCGAGAGCCCTGATCAGAGCCTCCATTGACTTCGCGAAGATCACAGCATCGTCAGCAAACTCAAGATCTGTGAATCTTTCTTCACCAACAGATGCCCCACAGCCGCTGGACCCCACGACTCTGCCCAACACCCAGTCCATACAAGCATTGAACAGAGTAGGAGCAGAACACACCGCTGATGAACACCAGAATCAACTGGGACAAACACAGAGGTCCTGCCTCCACTCTGCACAGCATTCACAGTACCAGTGTACAGGCCATGATATCCAACAGCCTCAAGGGGATCCCGCGAATCCTCAGGATGTTCCACAGGGCAACTCGATCAACTGAGTCGAACACTTTGCGAAAATTGACAAAGGCTGCAAAGAAACTCTGCCGATATTTGCGTATGCGCTTCATGAGAACCCTCAGTGCCAGGATGTGGTCGATGGTAGACTTCTTAGGCGTAAAACCAGACTGTTCCAGTTGCTGGTAGGTGAGCAAGTGACCACGGATCCTATTGAGGATGATTCTAGTAGGGACCTTACCTGACACCGAGAGCAGTTTTATCCCCCTGTAGTAGCTGTAATCCAGGCCATCACCCTTCCCTTTCCAGATAGGAACGACAAGTCCCATTTTTCCAGTCAGTTGGGATGATGCCAGTCTCCCAAATGGAAGCAAAGATTGCTTGCAATGCCAGGAGGACAGCCTTACCACCAGCCTGAAGAAGTTCACCTCAGATACCACAGATCCCTGCAGCCTAAACCCCACCCCCACCCCACCCTCAGCTCCTGTGCAATCTCAGTGAGACTGGGGAAATTCACATACTCCAGCAGCAGCATACCAATAAAAAAAAATAAAAAAAACAATATTAAATTAAAGAGTGATAACAATGCAGGTATGCAGACAGACAATAACTTTGAATAATGTTAACGTTTACCCACCACAAGTGGAATTGAAGAGTCGCATAGTGTGAGGGAGGAATGATCTCCTCAGTCTGTCAGTGAAGCAGGACGGTGACAGCAGTCTGTCGCTGAAGCTGCTCCTCTGTCTGGAGATGATCCTGTTCAGTGGATGCAGTGGATTCTCCATGATTGACAGGAGCCTGCTCAGCGCCCGTCGCTCTGCCACAGATGTCAAACTGTCCAGCTCCGTGCCTACAATAGAGCCTGCCTTCCTCACCAGTTTGTCCAGGCGTGAGGCGTCCCTCTTCTTTATGCTGCCTCCCCAGCACACCACCGCGTAGAAGAGGGCGCTCGCCACAACAGTCTGGTAGAACATCTGCAGCATCTTATTGCAGATGTTGAAGGATGCCAGCCTTCTAAGGAAGTATAGTCGGCTCTGTCCTCTCTTACACAGAGCATCAGTATTGGCAGTCCAGTCCAATTTATCATCCAGCTGCACTCCCAGGTATTTATAGGTCTGTTAACGTGTTAACCACATTGCAATGCAAATTCATTTTTCCACGGCTTTATCCTGTTGTCATAATTAAAAGCAACAACCAAATGATGGATTGCGTTTCTCTGCGGAACGACATTTTCATCTCAGTTTAAGATTTAATACAAAGGTGTATCGCGATTGAATTCATGTCCATACACCGCGTGCCATAACTAAAATCAAAGCGAACGCAGACATCAACACCGTAAAGAGTGGGATGAAGAATGCTTTCAAAATGCTTTCGCTTGCACGTGCGATCAGGTAGTGACTTTCATTTCGCTTAGCGGTTGCTCCGAGGCAGAGTTGCCAGTGCTGAGTTTTTAAAACCAGATCTGGGTTTTTCGATCTCTTGATTTTCATTTCAAATTGTAATGACTGTTATGTCTAAGAAAGACGCTGACAACTGTTAAGTGCAACACCTTCCAAAACCTTCTTTTATTTGTTTCCTTATCTCCGTTTTTCTTTCACAGACCAAAACAATCAAACTCCTCCTAACAAGCAGACCTAACGCACATGGCTGCATAATCGAACCCTGCAATTAAGATTACAGTGCACATATATCACATTTCTCCCCCCTCCCACCAACAGCAAAGAAATTTAAGTATATAACAGAACAGTTAAACATGAAATGTAGTAATAAAATTCTGCAAGTGTCCAGGGCGAGAACGCAACCGAATGGGACGTGGAGATGGCTCCTGGAGCTGAATAACAGGGTCGGCTTCATTCTGTGCTACATCAGGCTGGATAACAGAGTCACCCAGCCATGCGTTTGGAATGGACGAAGAATTTGCGTTGTTTTTGTCAGCAGGATGAAATTCTACAACAGATGATGGTGGAGACACCTTTCGAAGACATGTGGCATGCCACCGAGAACCGTCAGCAAGACCAAATGTGGCTGGGCCAAGCTGTCGGGTGACGTGTACTGGTGAGGACCAGAAAGAGGCCATTTTGTTATTGCAGTGAGGTTACCTGTAAGATTTGCATGCCACTTTTATCTAAGACAGAAAATCCCAGGGCAAGAAACAGATCTAACACCATCAGATTTGCCCCTTTTTTAGTAACATGAAAGCAAACATTAGGCAGAACATCTTTGCCATACTGAACAGTGAGATAGACTGAACCTATCAGAGAGATCCGAGTGTTCCCATAACCATTGGCAGTCGTGGTAGGTGGAGACAAGGCCATAGAACTGAAAAACTGTATGTGCATATATTTAAGAGGGACATTGTAGCATCAGTGTCCAACTAGAGGGAAATATTCACACCATTTAAACTGACTGTGCATGACTTGAAAGCTGCTGGTCCTAAAATCCATCCATCCATCCATTTTCCAACCCGCTGAATCCGAACACAGGGTCACGGGGGTCTGCTGGAGCCAATCCCAGCCAACACAGGGCACAAGGCAGGAAACAATCCTGGGCAGGGTGCCAACCCACCGCAGGACACACACAAACACACCCACACACCAAGCACACACTAGGGCCAATTTAGAATCGCCAATCCACCTAACCTGCATGTCTTTGGAATGTGGGAGGAAACCGGAGCGCCCGGAGGAAACCCACGCAGACACGGGGAGAACATGCAAACTCCACGCAGGGAGGACCCGGGAATCGAACCCAGGTCCCCAGATCTCCCAACTGCGAGGCAGCAGCGCTACCCACTGCGCCACCGTGCCGCCCGGTCCTAAAATCACATTGTGAATTATATTTGCGGTGTGTCCGTGCGCACTGCTTGGAGAAGAACGACATACCTTAGCAAAGTGGTTCTGTTTACCACAGCTGCGACAGGTCTGACCGCGTGCCGGGCAGCTTTGAGCTCTGGTCGCGTGTGATCGTGATCCACAGTTTCCACAGTGGTGCTGAAGTTGTCCTGAACGCCTGCGCTGCACAACCTGCACTGTTTGTTCTCGGTCTGTTGAGCTGACTTCGGATGCTGCGGAATCGTTCGTCTGCAAGTGCTGCGCGTAACTGTCTGATGCGGTGGCAGAAGCAAAGCGTTTCGAAAGCTCAGCCTCACAAACAGCTGCAGATTCCACACTGAATGCTATTGCGACTGCATTTGGTAATGTCAAATCATCCTTTTCAAGCAAAAGCCTTTCGCGAACTTTATCATTGCTAGTGCATTCGATTAGCTGGTCGCGGATCATTTCCTCTTGTAATGCCCCGAACTTGCATGAGCTTGCTACAGTGGTGTGAAAAACTATTTGCCCCCTTCCTGATTTCTTATTCTTTTGCATGTTTGTCACACAAAATGTTTCTGATCATCAAACACATTTAACCATTAGTCAAATATAACACAAGTAAACACAAAATGCAGTTTGTAAATGGTGGTTTTTATTATTTAGGGAGAAAAAAAAATCCAAACCTACATGGCCCTGTGTGAAAAAGTAATTGCCCCCTGAACCTAATAACTGGTTGGGCCACCCTTAGCAGCAATAACTGCAATCAAGCATTTGCGATAACTTGCAATGAGTCTATTACAGCGCTCTGGAGGAATTTTGGCCCACTCATCTTTGCAAAATTGTTGTAATTCAGCTTTATTTGAGGGTTTTCTAGCATGAACCGCCTTTTTAAGGTCATGCCATAGCATCTCAATTGGATTCAGGTCAGGACTTTGACTAGGCCACTCGAAAGTCTTCATTTTGTTTTTCTTCAGCAATTCAGAGGTGGATTTGCTGGTGTGTTTTGGGTCATTGTCCTGTTGCAGCACCCAAGATCGCTTCAGCTTGAGTTGACGAACAGATGGCCAGACATTCTCCTTCAGGATTTTTTGGTAGATAGTAGAATTCATGGTTCCATCTATCACAGCAAGCCTTCCAGGTCCTGAAGCAGCAAAACAACCCCAGACCATCACACTACCACCACCATATTTTACTGTTGGTATGATGTTCTTTTTCTGAAATGCTGTGTTCCTTTTACGCCAGATGTAACGGGACATTTGCCTTCCAAAAAGTTCAACTTTTGACTCATCAGTCCACAAGGTATTTTCCCAAAAGTCTTGGCAATCATTGAGATGTTTCTTAGCAAAATTGAGACGAACCCTAATGTTCTTTTTGCTTAACAGTGGTTTGCGTCTTGGAAATCTGCCATGCAGGCCGTTTTTGCCCAGTCTCTTTCTTATGGTGGAGTCGTGAACACTGACCTTAATTGAGGCAAGTGAGGCCTGCAGTTCTTTAGACGTTGTCCTGGGGTCTTTTGTGACCTCGCGGATGAGTCGTCTCTGCGCTCTTGGGGTAATTGTGGTCGGCCGGCCACTCCTGGGAAGGTTCACCACTGTTCCATGTTTTTGCCATTTGTGGATAATGGCTCTCACTGTGGTTCGCTGGAGTCCCAAAGCTTTAGAAATGGCTTTATAACCTTTACCAGACTGATAGATCTCAATTACTTCTGTTCTCATTTGTTCCTGAATTTCTTTAGATCTTGGCATGATGTCTAGCTTTTGAGGTGCTTTTGGTCTACTTCTCTGTGTCAGGCAGCTCCTATTTAAGTGATTTCTTGATTGAAACAGGTGTGGCAGTAATCAGGCCTGGGGGTGGCTACGGAAATTGAACTCAGGTGTGATACACCACAGTTAGGTTATTTTTTAACAAGGGGGCAATTACTTTTTCACACAGGGCCATGTAGGTTTGGATTTTTTTTCTCCCTAAATAATAAAAACCATCATTTACAAACTGCATTTTGTGTTTACTTGTGTTATATTTGACTAATGGTTAAATGTGTTTGATGATCAGAAACATTTTGTGTGACAAACATGCAAAAGAATAAGAAATCAGGAAGGGGGCAAATAGTTTTTCACACCACTGTAGTCCTCTCAAGTTTGCGACATACTGATGCACAGTCTCCCCAGGAAGCTGACGGCGCTGTCTAAAAATAAATCTCCGTAATAGAGCACTTTGTGGGGCAGAGAAGTGGGCATTCAAAAGTGTAACTGCAGTATCATATGTGTCAGCCAGTCCCAAAGTCCCAAGCACTCGCTGCCCTTCCGCTCCTAAGCAATGAACGAGTAGAGCCCTTTTGCGAGTGGCCGAAACATCCTCAAGCCCCAAAGCCGTGAGATAGACTTCAAAGGATTGTAGCCAACGAGTCCACGGAATCGGAGGCTCACCAGGTAAAAGTAGGAAGGGAGGTGGTGATGAAAGGGAAAACTCAGCCATTCTCGTCGCCAAATGTTATGTCTAAGAAAGAAGCTGACAGCTGTTAAGTGCAACACCTTCCAAAACCTTCTTTTATTTGTTTCCTTATCTCCGTTTTTCTTTCACAGACCAAAACAATCAAACTCCTCCTAACAAGCAGACCTAAAGCACATGGCTGCATAATCGAACCCTGCAATTAAGATTACAGTGCACATATATCACAATGACGCTTAAATTTTTATATACATTACATTATATTGTATGTATATTGGCAATGACGACGTTGCTGTATCAAACACTGAACTCTTTCGTAGCAGTTACAGCTCAGACTTTAGGATGCAAGACCAGCGGTGGAGATGAAGCTACCTCATTGGTTGTTAGCAGTGTCTGTGACAGCTGGCACGCCTTCACTCTACTTAAGCGTCGCTTGCACATGGTTTTCCCGCTTTTCAACTTTGCCACGTGATTGGCTGCAAGCAAGCGTGGGGTGTGGGGGGGGGGGGGGGGAGGAAATCCCTGCCACTTGATTGGCTGGCTGACGCACGTTCCTTCCCCTAAAACTAGTGACACCGACATGTTTTAATCAAGTCTCACAGTCACTAGCGGCAAATCTGTGCTCCCATGTTCCAGTTTAGTAGTAAATTATAAGTATTGCAGCTTGAATTTCTTATTAACAACGATGAGCAAAGAGTCGCCGAAGAAAAAAAGAAAAAGATTGCATGTGCAATCATTTAAAACTTCTTTGCTTTTGGTGTCATAACATTGAATGTCCAGTCGGAGGTAAGTGTATTGAACACGAACTTTCCAATACTACTGTCGTAAATATTCACAGTTTGACAGGTGGGACCTGAATGTAAAAGCTGGCTAAATAAGGAGAGCGTTAATGAAATTAACAGCCATTGTATGTCAATGAATAAGTAAACAATAATTTAATTTCAAACCACTTTATTGAGTTTTTTTTAATGGGTGCTGGCAATCCTTCTCCGAGTGTGTTGCGTTTCGAGATAGATAGAGATGGGAAAATGATACCGAATCGTCGAAGCTAGTGTCAGTTAATCTGAAGCGTAGTGAGTCGAATCACAGTATCGGAGCTTGTGTCAAAACACCTCTCTCACGTGACCCGTGACGTTTGAAACTTTGAACGTCATTGGTGCTTCACAGTGCGTTTTATTGGTTTAGATAGATAGATACTTTATTAATCCCAAGGGGAAATTCACGTAATGGTTTGACAGCTTTGGCGCTAAATTAACAGGTAGCCTATATAAAATGCATCGTTCTCATTCAACAATGTTGGGTTGTGAGGAGAGAGAGATTTGGAGAGCTTTGGTGACAGATGGCGACTAACAGCGGAAAACGGCGTTCAAAAGTTAAATTGATGGACATGGACCTTAGCATAATAAAATGAACACAAAATGAACTTTTCTGACGTTTTACTGATGACATGAGACTGAAACAGTGAGTGCTGCTTCACTTGTGCTCCGGAGAGTTTACCTTGACCTCAATTAACCACCAGATGTCGCTGTTCAAACTGGGGCTGAGGCTTCAAAGCTTCGAATCTTTTTGGCACAAATAGAAAGAAAGCCTCAAAGCTTCACGAGGCTTCATTTTCCCATCACTAATTCAAGACCACATGCTAATCATGCCAAAACTGAATATAATCCGATTAGTGTGAAGAGGTAGACCAAGGGGCATTCCACTTCTAAACATTACTGTGTTCTGGCAGCAAGCATACGTGTTGTTATTGTGGAGGGATTAACATGCATCACAGGAAAATTAATGGAAGGAATTATTAAGGATAAGATTGAGCTACACCTGGCAAGTACAGGAGTTTAACTGAGCGGTTAGCATGGGGTCAGGAGAGGGAGGTCGTGTTTTATTAACATGCTGGAATTCTATGAGGAGGCAACAAAAGGATACGATCAGCGTGGAGTAGATGATATTATTTATGTTGAATTTCAGAAAGCATTTGATAAAGTGCCACATTAGAGGTTGGGCATCAAACTAAAAGAAGTGGGAGTTCAGGGTGATGTTTTTAGATATGTGAAGAATTGGCTCAGACACAGGAAACAGAGGGTGATGGTGGGAGGAACCTCATCAGAACTGGCCAATGTTAAGAGTGGTGACCAGCAGGGGGCAGTGCTGGGGCCGCTGCTATTTGTAATATATAGAAATGATTTAGATAGAAATATAAGTAACAAGCTGGTAAATTTGCAGATGGTACCAAGATAGGTGGATTAGCAGATAATTTGGAATCATTATATAATAGTTATATCATTACAGAAGGACTTGGACAGCATACAGGCCTGGGCTGATTTGTGGCAGATGAAATTTAATGTCAGTAAATGTAAAGAGTTACACATAGGAAGTAAAAATGTGAGGTTTAAATACACAATGGGCGGTGGGAAAATCGAGAGTACACCTTATGAGAAGGATTTAGGAGTCATAGTGAACTCTAAGCTATCGACTTCCAGACAGTGTTCAGAAGCCATTAAGAAGGCTAACAGAATGTCAGGTTATATAGCGCCTTGATGTGTGGAGTACAAGTCACAGGAGGTTCTGTTCAAGCTTTATAACACACTGGTGAGGCTTCATCTGGAGTCCTGTGTGCAGCTTGGGTCTCCAGGCTACAAAAAGGAAATGGCAGCACTAGAGAAGGTCCAGAGAAGAGCGACTAGGCTGATTGCAGGGCTACAGGGGATGAGTTATGAGGAAAGATTAAAAGAGCTGAGCGTTTACTGTTAAAGCAAAAGAAGATGAAGAGGAGACCTGACTGAAGTAATTAACATTATGAAGGGAATTAGTCCAGTGGATCGAGACAGTGACTTTAAAATGAGGTCATCAAGAACACGGGGACACAGTTGGAGACTTGTTAAGGGTAAATGTTGCACAAACATTAGGAAGTTTTTCTTTACACAAAGAACGATAGACACTTGGAATAAACGACCAAGTAGTGTGGTAGACAGTAAGA
This sequence comes from Erpetoichthys calabaricus, assembly GCF_900747795.2. NCBI lineage: Eukaryota > Metazoa > Chordata > Cladistia > Polypteriformes > Polypteridae > Erpetoichthys > Erpetoichthys calabaricus. The sequence goes on along the minus strand of NC_041395.2, from coordinate 20,661,878 downwards.
CTTTAGGGACTTTCAAAACTCGACTTGATGTTATTTTAGAAGAAATAAGTGGATAGGACTGGCAAGCTTTGTTGGGCTGAATGGCCTGTTCTTGTCTGGAGTGCTCTAATGTTCTAACTGAAACGGAAAGAAGCATATTTTAAATCTCTCTGAAAAAGTTTACTCTTATGTTAAGCAATCGAAATCGGGGTACTCAATTACTGGAGGTCTACAGGGCCTTCAGGTTTTCACTTTAACCAGTTTCTTAATTCAAACCCTTTTATTCACTAATAAAGCAATGTTTTTTGGGGCTTAGTTTTAGTTAACTTGTTTTGTTAGAATTTAGAACCTTTAATTGCCTATTTTAATTTTAGGTTTTAATTGTTGCCTGTTTTCTTAACCAGCCATCACTTAATAATGAGGTGCAAATGGTCCACCAGCTCTATAGCTAACATTATTCCAATTAAACCTGTGTACGTGCATCGTGAATTATGTATGTTAACAGATTGTTTTGAAATAAATGAGAAAGAAGGGAAAGACTACAGAACATGTGGAAAAAGTTCTCAGAAAACAAAACATACAGTTTTTGTCTTGGAAGAATGAAAGCACTAACAAGCTGTGCAATTAAATGCCAAGTTTCATTATCTGTTATGTATGGTTTCTTCTTCCATGAGAATCCTGAATACAATGAGGACTGATTGAGGTCATTGATGTTAGGTAGAATGCCTAGAGTGGGCTGGGTGGTCTCGTGGCCTCGGGAACCCCTACAGATTTTATTTTTTCTAAAGCCATCTGGAGTTTTTTTGTTTTTCTGTCCTCCCTGGCCATCGGACCTTACTTTTATTCTATGTTAATTTGTGCTCTCTTGTTTTAATTCTTATTTTGTCTTTTTTTCTCTTTCTTCATCATGTAAAGCACTTTGAGCTACATCATTTGTATGAAAATATGCTATAGAAATAAATGTTGTTGTTGTTTCTAATTCCAATACTGGTTGGAATGAAGACCTGCAGCCACTGTCTTCCTCCAGGACTGTAACTGAGTACACCTGGTTTTCTTCTAATAGTCCTGATTGTTACGTCTAGATGTTAGTTATAGCCAGTACAGTCATGCCCATCTGCAGGTATTTACTAACCATATTTATGAGAATACCCGCATGTACAGACACCCTGGTTGATAATGCACTTAAGTATAGGCTGCAGCTCTTGAAGGCATTCTAATGCTGTTACTGTAGTTAATATGTAGTTCATCTTTTGTGATCATATTGACTTTTATATGTTTCAGTTTATTTTGTTCATTACAAGTAAGTTGACAGAAAAAGTTTTCTTCTTCTCTCTCTTTATCTTCTGTACAGTACAAGACCACTTTGCACCGCTGTCTTATTGTGCTGGAAATGTCAAAGTCAAAGCGAACTTTATTGTCATCTCAACCATATACAAGTATACAGATAGACGAAATTGCAAAGCTCAGGGTCCACAGTGTAACAACGTGATGTGCAAATAATAAATTAAAATTTAAACTTAAAATTAAGATTAAAACACAAGACAAGACATTGCAATATTGACGTGTAGTAAGCAATATGAACACTGATGCAATGTATGGTATTATGCAATCTAGATAATAATAATAATAATACATTTTATTTATATAGCGCCTTTCCCATGCTCAAGGCACTTACAGAATATAATAAAGAACGGCAGAATATACAGTATATAGCATTATACAAACCAGATAAATAAATAAAGAAGATTAAGACAGTAAATTCTGAAAAAAAAAACAGACAACATAATTGATGGTCTCTCACACACATACAGGTTACATGAGCATCTTGACAGAGAAGTAAACTGAGAGAAGGGTAATAAAGTCAAGTAGAGCTAAAAGCCTTCCTGAACAGATGAGTTTTGAGTTGTTTTTTAAAAGAATTCATGGAGTCAGCTGACCTGATTAATTTCGGTAGGTCATTCCAGAGTCTGGGCGCTATACAGCTGAAGGCCCTGTCACCCATGGAGTGTAGATTACAACAACAACATTTATTTCTATAGCACATTTTCATACAAAAAGTAGCTCAAAGTGCTTTACATAATGAAGAGAAGAAAAATAAAAGACAAAATAAGAAATTAAAATAAGACAACATTAGTTAACATAGAAAGGAGTAAGGTCCGATGGCCAGGGTGGACAGAAAAAAAAAAAAAAAAACTCCAGAAGGCTGGAGAAAAAAATAAAATCTGTAGGGGTTCCAGGCCACGAGACCGCCCAGTCCCCTCTGGGCATTCTACCTAACATAAATGAAATAGTCCTCTTTGTAGTTCGGGTTTTTCACGGAGTCACTTGATGCTGATGGTCATACAGACTTCTGGCTTTTAATCCATCCATCATTGTTGGGACATCATGGTGCTTTGGGTAGATGGTGGTGGCGCACGCCACCACCAACAGGACACCGGAAAAGGAAACAGAAGAGAGAGTAGGGGTTAGTACACTTTTTGAATGAATAGTTATTATAATGAATTGGATATACAGAGTATCAGGATTAAATTACAGTGAAGTTATGAGAAGGCCATGTTAAAATAATGTGTTTTCAGTAGTTTTTTAAAGTGCTCCACTGTATTAGCCTGGCGAATTCCTACTGGCAGGCTATTCCAGATTTTAGGTGCATAACAGCAGAAGGCCGCCCGCCTCACCACTTCTTTTAAGTTTTGCTCTTGGAATTCTAAGCAGACACTCAGTTGAGGATCTGAGGTTACGATTTGGAATATAAGGTGTCAGACATTCCGATATATAAGATGGGGCGAGATTATTTAAAGCTTTATAAACCATAAGCAGAATTTTAAAGTCAATTCTGAATGACACAGGTAACCAGTGTAGTGACATCAAAACTGGAGAAATGTGTTCGGATTTTCTTTTCCTGGTAAGGATTCTAGCAGCTGCATTCTGCACTAGTTGCAAACGATTGATGTCTTTTTTGGGTAGACCTGAGAGGAGTGCGTTACAGTAATCTAGCCGACTGAAAACAAACGCATGAACTAATTTCTCTGCATCTTTTGATGATATAAGAGGTCTAACTTTTGCTATGTTTCTTAGGTGAAAAAATGCTGTCCTAGTGATCTGATTAATATGCGATTTAAAATTCAGATTACAATCAACGGTTACCCCTAAGCTTTTTACCTCCGATTTGACTTTTAATCCTAATGCATCCAGTTTATTTCTAATAGCCTCATTGTATCCATTATTGCCAATCACTAAGATTTCGGTTTTTTCTTTATTTAATTTGAGAAAGTTACTATTCATCCATTCTGAGATAGAAGTTAGACATTGTGTTAGCGAATCAAGAGATTTAGGGTCATCAGGTGCTATTGATAAATATAGCTGTGTGTCATCAGCATAGCTGTGGTAGCTCACGTTGTGCCCTGAGATAATCTGACCTAATGGAAGCATGTAGATTGAGAAGAGCAGCGGACCCAGGATAGAGCCTTGTGGAACACCATATAGAATATCATGTGTCTTTGAGTTATAATTACCACAACTAACAAAGAATTTTCTCCCTGCCAGGTAGGATTCAAACCAATTTAAGACACTGCCAGAGAGGCCCACCCATTGACTAAGGCGATTCTTAAGAATATTATGATCAATGGTGTCAAATGCGGCACTCAGATCTAAGAAGATGAGAACAGATAAATGGCCTCTGTCTGCATTTACCCGCAAGTCATTTACTACTTTAACGAGTGCAGTTTCTGTGCTGTGATTTGTTCTAAAACCTGACTGAAATTTATCAAGAATAGCATGTTTATTGAGGTGCTCATTTAACTGCATAATGACTGCCTTCTCTAGAATTTTACTTAAGAAAGGCAGGTTAGAGATGGGTCTATAATTTTCAAGAGCAGAGGGATTGAGATTATTTTTCTTAAGTAGGGGTTTAACTACCGCTGTCTTAAGACAGTCTGGGAAGACCCCCGTATCTAATGATGAATTTACTATGTCAAGAACATTATCAATAAGCACGCCCGATACTTCTTTGAAAAAATTTGTTGGTATTGGGTTAAGGGCACAGGTGGAGGGTTTCATTTGAGAAATTATTAGTGTGGGGTACAATTAGTATACAATTAGATTAGTGTGGGGTACAACAAGATTGCCAGAATCAGAGGACCTTAGTGGGTGGGCAGGCACATAGTGATGGAGAAGGTCACTGATGTAGTTTGGTGCGAGGTTATTTAAAGCTTTGTAGGTTATTACTAGGATTTTATATTCGATTCTGTAGGACACAGGGAGCCAGTGAAGGTGGAGCAGGATGGGTGTGATGTGCTCGCTGCTGCTGGTTCGAGTAAGGACTCTTGCAGCTGAGTTTTGAATAAGCTGGAGCTGTGATATAAGATTAGAAGGGGCACCTGCCAGTGGGGAATTACAATAACCGATGCGGGATGTGATAAATATAGTCAATAAATATGTAATATAATAAATAAATAATAGATACAGATAATATAGAAATGATCAGTGTATGATAATAGTTGTTTAAGACACGTAAACAATGACATGGCATAATGTTTTACAGCAGAGGGATATTAAAGAATGTCAAAGTGCAGTGTGCAAAATCCTTGAAGGTCAGTAGGAGATTTTCAGTTCTTTTCTTCATGCACACTCGTCTTTACAGGACAGTGGCTCGCATGTATAAAGGTTCTGTTTTTTGAGGTGGTTGAGGCCGTGTGGAAGATCCCAGGGGACAGCATGTTGTTAAGGAGTCCGACAGCTTGCTATCCTGCAGCCTGGCAGATCTGACTCTGATGCTGCAGCATCTTCTCTTGGATGGCAGAAGTGTGAAAAGTCCATGTGAGGGGTGTAAGGGGTCCTGCACAATGCTGAAGGCCTTGCGGACACGGCGTTTGTGAAATATGTCCCGTAGTGAAGGGAGAGGCACCCCAATAATGTTCTCTGCTGTCTTCACTATCCTTTGCAGGCTCCTGCGGTCAGATATGTTGCAGTTGGCATACCAGACAGTGATGCAGCTGGTCATTGTGTGGCCACAGTCTGTGCATCTTGCTCAGCATTTTTATAGTGCATATTTCTGTCTGTTTTGTCTTAACTGCCTGTATTTGTTTACTTTGAATTTAAAATCAAAATGTTTAATCATCCCATTATAAAATCATACCTACTTTTTGGGCAAATGATTCTAGTGGAATCCATGTGGCCAAGTACTTTTAAATTGGATCATGTAAGTAATTCTGTTCTGAGATTTTTCCAGTAAAGATTTACAGCAGGCATGTGCAACCTTGACAGGACTATGGGCCGGATTAGAAAGTAGAAAGATTACGCGGGCCGGAGTACTTCAGGATATATATGTATTTCTGAAAATCGAAAATGCAAGAAGGCCAAAAAAAAACAACAAATATTTATTAATATATTATTTAATAAAAACTCTTTATTAATGCAACGATTGAGATTGCATGGTGGTCACAAGCTTATCAATATTAGGAGATATTGTGGACGTGGAAACTCGCAACGTGTTTTCTAGGTGCTCATCAGTAATTCGCGTCCTGGTTTTGGATTTTACGAAGTTCATCCTTGAAAAAAGTTGCTCGCATTTATAGGTGCTGCCAAATAGAGTCATTCTTTTCTGAGCAAAAGCTGTGAGCTTTGGAAACTTGTCACGTGGGAAATAGTTTTTATAAAAGTCAAGTAATTCAATATCATTGAATTTTGATTTCAGGACAAGGTTCTCTTGTAGTTCAATTAATTCCATTTGCAATGAAAGTGGAGCTAGTTCGACATCAACATCAAATGGACAAGAGAAAATTTGCAAGTTTGCTTCTTGATTTTTAAAATCACGGAACCTAGTGTTGAATTCTCCACTCAATGAATTTAATTCATTCGCAAACGATTCACAATCAAAATCTTCGTGGTTCGCAAGTGTGGGAAAATGATAAGTATTGCCTTCCTTTAATTGGCTTTCCCAGAGTCGAAGCTTATTTTGAAATGATTTTATGTGTCCATAAAGCTCATGAATCATTTGTCCCTGAGTTTGCAATTTAGCATTAAGTTCATTTAGATGTGTTGTTAGGTCGACAAGAAATGCAAGATCACACAGCCAGGGTTTGTTTTCTAGCTCAGGAATAGGTTTTCCTTTCATGTCCATGAAAAGAGATACCTCATTTCTCAAATCATAAAAACGTTTCAACATTTTTCCCTTGCTAAGCCAACGCACTTCACAATAAAATGTAAGATCTTCATGATCAGAAAGAACATCAGCCAGAAATTCTTGAAATTGGCGGTGATTTAGCGCCCTGGATTTAATGAAGTTTATACATGCAGTTATTGTGCCCATCACATGTGCAAATTTAACTGATTTTGCACATAAGTTTTGCTGGTGTATAATGCAATGCAATACCGACAAATCTTCGGTACTGATTTTGTTACTTGATAATTCGGTTTTTATTTGGGCAACAACTCCGATGTTTGGTCCAATCATCGATGGAGCTCCATCGGTGGATATTCCGCATAACTTTTCCCACTTTAAATCAAATACAGTAAAAACAGTTTTTACTTCCTGGAAAATGTCTTCACCCCTTGTTGTATTCTTCATTGGTTGGAGAGCAAGCAATTCTTCCGTACAATTGAAGCTAGCATCAACTCCGCGAATAAATATAGCCAATTGAACGGTATCGTTGGAGTCTGTACTCTCATCAAGAGCAATGGAAAATGCTTCAAATTTTGATGCAATATTTTTAATGCTTAATTTTATGTCACTGGCCATTTCGTCGATTCGTCGGGTTATTGTCCAACGAGAAAGACTTATCTTTTCCATTTCATGGCTTTTCTCTGGACACAGAACATTCGTGACTGCAGTAAAGCATTCCTTGACAAACTCGCCTTCAGAATATGGTTTTGAGTGCTTCGCAATTTTTTCGCTAACAATAAAACTTGCACGAACAATATTGTCAGCTACATCAGTATGTTTGCGGAATAACATCTGTTGTGCCGATACACATTTTTTCAAATTTTGTATCTTATCTGTTCTTAGTTTACCTTTGTAACTGTTGTAATTAGCGTGTTTTGTATTGTAGTGTCTTTTTAAATTGTATTCCTTTAAAATTGAAATACTTTCCAAGCATATCAAACAAAGAGGTTTTTCTTTCTGCATTATAAAAAAATAATCGTCAGTCCATTTCTCTTGAAATGTACGACTCTCAGCGTCCACTTTTCTCTTCTTTGTTGAAGCCATCTTAATTAGGGTTTGATTAAAAATTCACAAGTATTTGAAAGTATTGAAATGTAGGCCGATATAGCGTGAAACTCGAAACAACATGCAGATAGGTACAGCACTAGCAAAAACCATGAAAAGACTGTGCTATGCTACACACGACAGCAGAGCAGAGAGATGCAGCAGAGTCAACGACTACGTGACTATGAGCTCTTGCACACTTTAAACGTGCGACAGTTCCGGACGTGCCGTAAAAGAGGGGGAAGCACAATATAAAGTACAGTGGACCCTTGACTTACGAACTCAATTCGTTCGCGAGGGCTGGTTGTAACTCCAGTTGGTTGTAAGTCAAGACTATTTTTCCTATAAGAAATAATGGAAATACCCATAATGCGGTCCGAACCTCCCACTGCAACACTTACTTAACCTTTTCATAATAAAAAAAGGGTTGTATAATGTGCATAATTTACCAAAACACCAATAATTTTTCTAATGTACTAACCAAAAAGTAATAAAAAGTGCCTAGCCTACAAGAAACAACAATTTCATACTGTACTCACCATTTAATTTGACATCTTTGGGCTGCAGGAAGGGAGGAGGATGATAATGAAACTGAAGGCTTTTTAAAGGCTTTCTTTAACTTGCGCTCAGGCAAGTTGCAATCATTTCAATAGCTTCTTTTGCGTTAATTTTAATCTCCTCCTGCCTACAAGTTATTCTGACGAGAATTTTTCTCAGCATTTCCTTGCGATGATACAAGGAACTGTTTCTGAACTCTTCTGAGACCCCCCCCACTCCCCACTCAATGGGAACGACATGCTGAAGTGCATCCTGAAGCGCGATTGCCGCGACTGTGGAAGCTTGCTTGTCCATTGCCGGGCAGGGATATCACATGCATATCACCCATCGATATCTTTTCTGTTTGCTTTGGCTGAGAGACTCAGCACAGCTTTAAGCCGGCTGTTGCCCCAGCAACAGATAAACAGTCTTCCATACGGAGTTTGGACTTTGGCATGTCTTCTAGTTGGGGGAGGTCCCACGAGAGTTTACAAACCTGACATTTTATTGAATGAGTGCCGCATTAATAGGAATGTTTCTGTTTGTTTACAATCGCGCAAGCGGATACACGTGACCGCATTCAGGTCGTAACGCAAGATGTTGGTCGTAAATCAAAATAAAAATTTTGGTCGTAAATCAAGTTGTTCGCATGTCAAGCCGGTCGTATATCAAGGGTCGACTGTACTTCAGAAAGCACTGGCCGCATCATACTATCAAAAATAATCCAACAATACCACAAGAACAAACAGGCATCACCAAGAGGGTTAACGGGCCAGATTCAATGATATTTGGAAAAGTCGTCGCGGGCCGTATAAAATCAGTACGCGGGCCGGATTTGGCCCGCGGGCCGTAGGTTGCACATGCCTGATTTACGGTATACTCTCTAATAATGGGGGCATGCTGCATTTGATTACAGCAGGCAAGTAAGAACTTCACTGTAATCTGTACACATGACAATAATGCCCCTAAAAACTTATAAGATATTCAAAAGGGTGATGGTTAAAGGGGGGTGCAGATTCAACGGATGGCCCATAGTGGTTGGGTAGTATTGGAATGTACGTTTTATCTGCCAACAGAAGTGTCTCCTTTAAAAATAAGCAGTGCAGCCTCATTTGTAGTGTTGTAATGACCACACAGGCCTTCTGTCAGCTCAGGACAGTCAAAATAAGAAAGTCCCTTAAAAACCACAGCACACAGGAACAAGTACATTTTCTTCATTTAGCTCTTTCTCTCCCTGTGGTTGACAGATGATGTTTCTGTGGACGGCAATGTTACATTAAGCTAATAGGGAAGTGGATGGTAGGCAGTCCTTGCTTGACATTTTGCCATCTAAATCTGAAGTTCCTTTATTTAAGTCAGAACTGTTTTATAAAAAGGTGCGGTATTTTACTCTAGTAGAGAAGGAAATGGGAGTAGCTTTGCCCAGTTGGCTTTTCCTCAATGATGTTCTCCACATTCATTTACCTGATCATGTTCATCTCTGTTCTTTATTCTCTTTTTGCTATATCTCACTCATGGAAACCAAACAACTAGAAAAATATGTGTAAGATTTTCACATATAAAATTGAAGTCTGAATTTTGGGCAACCTCCATAATTACTTCCGTGCTCTTTCCAGCCTTGCTAAGATGCTGACTTTGAACCTCCAACCAAACTCACCACATCATCAAAAGACCATGATTTTCCTTACTGTCCTTAACATGAATCCATTAAGTATACCCCAGCTTTCTTACTTCCTGCTAACTATACGTTCAATTCAGTTTATTGTTGTACCAGTAACGGCACAGTGCACGATAACGTGCAGTGAATACACTTGACTTGAGCATTCCTAGTTTTCCTCCTCTTTCTCTGTATGTTTAGCATTCGTTTGCTCAGAGGTTGATGCACTTGGTCCTCCCTGAGCAGCTCTTCTTTTCTCCACCCTAGCAGCCCGGTTCTCTTCTCTTCTTCCGTCGGCATCTTTTCGCGTTAATACTGATTAAGTCAGAGTTTGTGTTGTGATTACTTAGTACGTTTTCTTTAATTTTTCAATTGAGCTGACACTTAAGTCTTGAATCTGCCTCAAGAATGATTTAAGATATGAAGAGGTAGGGGAAGTGATGGCAAAGGTGGTAGGGAATGAGAATGGTGCCCATATGCATGCGCCACACGGCCACCCTGCTGGCCGCTGCCAAGAGTTGATTCTACAATAAATTAAAATAAAAATAAAAAGACGAATAACCTTGGAGGTCAATCAATCCCCCGAAAGTGGACAGTAGACGTCATGTAGTGTATGTGTACCAAATTTTAGGTCAATTGGTCAAACGGTTTTCTTGCTACAGGTGATTTAAAATCCTGGACAGACCAACGGACAGCCACGGTAGCACATTATATAAGAAGATAGTGCTGTTTATGTAGAGTTCACTCATCACTAATAGTTTGTGCCACTGCAAGTTTGGCAAAATCGCAAAAATGTTCAGGAACTTCGCCAAACTCTGCAAAATGCATTGAAGTTGATAAGAAAGGAGGAACTTAGCTAGTTTTAAATGGATGATACTGTAATGGTGAAGTGGTCTTTTAAGTGTTTCTGAGGGGTAGGGAAGAGTCTGCCAACTATGCTGGACCGAATATAGTGGCCGAATAGTAAAGCTGAGCTGTGAGACGGCCGCACTAACCACTTCACCAGCATGTGTCAAACAACAACACCGAGCAAAATGTAACAAAGGAACACAAACTAGCAATAAGTAAAATAATAAATACTGTCACACATGCAGGTCTGATAGTTGCCCTCCTGGCTCCTCCTGGGTAAGCAATACCTCCCAATCGCTAACTGTATCGTCTCTTTCTGTTCCCACAGCACTGAGAAGACCCTCAGTGAGAGGATCTGCCTGTTCCGGTCAGCAGGGTGCATATTTGAGATGCTAACAGAAGGTCCTGTTTAATTATGGACTAATGCTCAACAAAGAGAGAGCTCCAATCCAAACTCAAAAGACATTGGTAGATTGCTGAACTGATCATATATTTGATTTATATGCGTTGTCAAGTGCTGTTTATTTCTGTTTGATTGATTAAACAGGGAAACCCAGTGGGTGCCCCATCATTTTTCTGGGTCTAGTGTAATACCTCACACAACCACAAAGTTATCTATACTGTATTTTACTGCCCATACGTGAATGGGATACATCTTCAAGGATTAAATGCTAAATGTAATTACCTGTACGCTGTCAAGTATGGGGTTTGCACAATTATTCACATTCTCTCACCATCCGTGCCCTCAGAACAGCGGATCAATAGCATGAGATGCTATGACATCACTTCTGCTACTGATAATGGACCCACTTCTTCCTCCCAGAATCACCTAAAAAGTCGCCACCACTGAAACAAGTCTGTCATCATGTTCGACTCATGTCTGAAGAAGACATTACTCTGCAGCACTAGCTGCTGTTTTGCACTCATTGTGTTTGTTTTTTTTATTTTGTACCCAACAACTTTTTAATTAGACAGGGTTCACGATCTGCTGCCCCAATTCTTTATCATTGTCCATACTGTGTATATACATTATATCATTGGGCTCACAGAGTTCCAATCTTTGGGTCACACTCCACATAGCTGGCACGTCTTGTTTCTGATCTAACTGTGCAGATACTTCACACTTTTTTTTCTTCCACCAGGAAGTTAGAAATGGTTTGTAATTAGTAATACTAGTTGGCTTCGCTTTTCTCGCCAACCCCCCTGCCTGCGCTACGTGCCAGAAACTTCGTGTCTCTGTCGCTCACGTATGTGGATTTCACTTTCACCAAACAACAAATCTTTTAATTCTCGTGGATACGCCTCTTCATTGGGAGGCAACACTACTTTTCCCTGATGGCAACATGAATTAGATGATCTATAAGTCTCCAACTTAAAGTTTAAAGCCAAACAATATCTACATACTTCTGTCATATCACCTATGTCCATATATTCGATCTCTTTTCACTTTTACCTTTTCATCAATATCGCATTGAATTTTGATTCTGTGTTTGGAATTACAACGTGACAACACAACACACTCGTATAACTACCCGTGAGTGAATATCGTTTCTTTCTCTCTACATGACTGTGTCTGACAATAGCAATGACTCAAGTGAGAAATGATTAAACCTTGTGCGTGGTTGTAAATGTTTTAGATGTGGGCAGGACTTTTCCAAATCTCTTTGCATAAAGTCTGGTCTTGCGGGGCTTGAAATTTTCTCTTGCGGGATTTCACTTTCACCAAACAACAAATCTTTTAATTCTCGTGGATAGACCTCTTCATTGGGAACAAACACTACTTTTCCCTGATGGTAACACAAATTAGATGATCTTCAAGTCTCTGACTTAAAGTTTAAATCTGAACAATATATTTGATCTCTTTTCGCTGTTCCGTTATTTCACTAAGTTAAAATTTTCATTTGTTTGCGCTAATGTGATCTTAACTATAATTTTTTTGAGACTTTCGAATTTTCATACCTCCATTATCTCTAACCTGCTCTGCATATGTATCGCACCAACGTTTTTGAATTCTTTACAACGTTCTACTTTGTCATCTACTCTTTGTCTTTTATTTCTGGTCCTGGGCGTGGTTAAATCTCTTGGCACAAATTAGTAATAAATCTTTTATTATCATTTCACAGAGTCTCAAGTGTTTGTGAAATGTGAGGTGGAGTGCATTTACTGTATTCATGCATGAGAGTTCTGGGCATGTGTAATCAGGTAGTGACATCCCCATTCAACACAGCTGCTACAGCATGTCAAGTCACGCTAGCCTCAACACATCATGAGTGTATATATATATATATATATATATATATATATATATATATATATATATATATATATTATATATATATATATAATATAAATAAATATAATATATTCATGGCATTCGAAGTCTGTGTCACAATCTGATAGTATGGGTGGTTACCTACCAGGTAACGCTTGTGGTTGGCCAGCAATCTGCTAACATCTGCCACGGTGCCCTCAGTTTGTGAGGAGCAGATCATAGAATGGTTGAAATAGTTTACTGTCAAATAAATGCAAAGTGTACGCGACACGTGTTTCGCCCTCATTCTGGGCTCATCAGGCGTACACACTCCACTGCACTCCCTCTCAGGAATCGAACCTCGGACGTCAGCGCCAGAGGCGATGCCCCTAACGTTGCGCCACGGCGTGTGGGTCGTTTATTTGACAGCATGTAGATCGGGGTAATTACATTCACGGCATTCGAAGTATATATATATATATATATATATATATAATTCACTAAGCAGCCAACCATGGCAGGCAAGACACAAGACAGAGCCTCGCCCACCAACAATTCACTAAGCAGCCGACCATGGCACACAAGACAGAGACCATGGGATACGCATGACAGAGCCACGCCTGCCAACTCACAGAGCCCCGCCCACCAACTCTAAGACCATGGGATACACACGACAGAACCCCGCCTGCCAACTCTAACCCTCCTCCCGCGTCATGGGATACGCACGACAGAGCCCCGCCCGCCAACTCTAACCCTCCTCCTGCGTAAACCCTCGCTCTCGAGGTCTGCACACTGCCTGCTCATGTGCCAGCACGCAACACCTCACCAAACACCGCCTCAGTCACTTTCGTTTTTCTGCTACAGTCCACATGCACCTCTGAGCCACGTTGACTTTTCATTGTTCTTTTCGGTTCCAGCTGCTTTTCTATATATAATCCACCAAGTCGCCCGACCATGGGATACGCACGCACGCACGACAGAGCCCCGCCCGCCAACTCTAACCCTCCTCCCGGAACACTACGACAAACTCAACACAGAACAGAAACACACTGTTGACACTGTTTTACACGCTGCATACAGCGATTCCCATCCCCGACAAACATGCTTCTTCTTAGATGGTCCTGCAGGACCAGGGAAAACCTTTGTCTACAAAACCCTTGTTCATACCATCAGAGCTCTGGGAGACATTCCTACAGCCATAGCATCTACAGGAATAGCTGCAACATTGTTACCGGGTGGACGAACTGCACATTCTGTTTTTAAAATACCATTGAGGCTGAATACTACTTCCACATGCAACATCAAACCTACCTCGCCACACGCTCAACATCTTCTGCAATCCAAATTGATAATATGGGACGAGGTGCCAATGACACATGCATACGCATTCCAGGCAGCTGACAGGTTATTACGTGACCTCACGGGTGACACGCAGCCATTTGGAGGCAATGGCTCCCGAGCACTTACTGTCGCCAGTTTCATTAACAAGCAACCTTTGTGGCGTCACATACATGTCACATACATGTTCTTATACTGATGACAAATATGAGAGCTGATGTTGGAGACGGGACAAACGGAACACCTGTGACATTGCCTTCACATTGTTTTCCTTTTATTTCTGATCCCGTTCAACTATATGGCGACATCGACTTCTCAACTGTCACTCTGGAACAACTCAGCATGCAAGCTATATAAAGCGTCACCAAAGAGGACCCGCTACACCTTAATGAACAAGTCCTGAAACTTATCCCTACTGACAAAGTGACTTTCACCAGCATTGATTCCATTGTCACAGACGATCCTGCAGATCAACTTTCATTCCCCGAAGAATTTCTTAACAGTCTTACTCCCACTTGCATGCCTCTGCATAAACCCAAAATTAAAATTGGTTCAGTCATCATGCTTCTCAGAAACCTCATGCCAGCAAAAGGTCTCTGTAATGGCACTAGACTTTTTGTTACCAGCATTCACCGCAATGTACTGGAGTGTAAAACTATCGCAGCTGCTACCTGACAAACTGTCCTTATTCCCCGGATATCCCTGACCCCATCAGATTCAAATTTGCCTTTTACTTTTACACACAGACAATTTCCTGTTAGATTGGCCTTTGCAATGACAATTAATAAGGCACAGGGACAAACTTTCAAAAAGATACAGTATGCCTGTATCTGCCAGAACCAGTGTTCAGTCACGGATAATTGTATGTTGCCCTCTCCAGAGTTCCATCTTTTCATTCACTCACAGTCGTATCCTCATACCCGCCCCATTTGGACAACTGTGTCTTTCAGGAAGTGTTCACCAATCAATACAATTATGCGGCGTATGCTACACAGCGGGTAGGCTAGTAGTAAGTAATGCAGCATAGATGTAAATTTTGATCTGTTTTATGGTTTATATTATGCAGATTTTGTTTTAAATGTTTTCTGTTCATTTCAGTATATTTTGAGAAAGTTATATTTTTTATCCATCTCATTCTTTGTTTATGCGACGTATTAGTAGCCATCATGTGACCACAATTGTCTGTGTGGTTATGTCAAAAGACATGGCTTATCCCTTAGTTGGATGAAATTTAATAAAAAACAATTGTAGTGTTAGTTAGCTTTCAAACAAGTAAGACCTTGTGTCTGGTTTCATTTCAGTTATTAAATTCCTTTCTGCCTTTGACTTTGTTTTTGTCCTTGAGTTTTGCTTTCCTGATTATTTGATCATCGGAGGTGACTGAGTGCAGAGGGTGCAGACCTATAAATACCTGGGAGTGCAGCTGGATGATAAATTGGACTGGACTGCCAATACTGATGCTCTGTGCAAGAGAGGACAGAGCCGACTGTACTTCCTCAGAAGGCTGTCGTCCTTCAACATCTGCAATAAGATGCTGCAGATGTTCTATCAAACGGTTGTGGTGAGCGCCCTCTTCTATGCGGTGGTGTGCTGGGGTGGCAGCATTAAGAAGAAGGACACCTCACACCTGGACAAACTGGTGAGGAAGGCAGGCTCTATTGTAGGCACGGAGCTGGACAGTTTGACATCTGTGGCCGAGTAACGGGCGCTGAGCAGGCTCCTGTCTATCATGGAGAATCCACTGCATCCACTGAACAGGATCATCTCCAGACAGAGGAGCAGCTTCAGCGACAGACTGCTGTCACCGTCCTGCTCCACTGACAGACTGAGGAGATCGTTCCTCCCCCAACTCTTCAATTCCACCGGGGGGGGGGGGGTAAAACGTTAACATTATACAAAGTTATTGACTGTTATACCTGCCTTACACTCTCCACCTTGCACTTTTTAACTTGCACTGTGTTTTTATTGCTCTTTAATTAATATTATTTATCAGTATGTTGCTGCTGGAGTTTGTGAATTTCCCCTTGGGGATTAATAAAGTATCTATCTAAATTCCCCAACCACCACGCTCAACATAACGATCAAGTGTCCATGTGCTGAAATTTCCAAGAGGGAAACGTTTGAAGAAACAAATGAGTGTCCATGGTCTGAAAATGACTGAGGGGTATCCCTACCCTACGGCCTATGAAATGACCAAATGTCCAATTGTGTCCCCCTGTTCTTGATGAACACATTTTAAAGTAAAAGTCTCCATCCGCTCGTCTAATTCCTTTCATAATTTTAAACACTTCAGTTTTGTCTCTTCTTAATTTTCTTTTGCTTAAACTGTAAACCCTTAACAAGTTTCCCACTGTGTCCCCATGTTCTTGATGGACTCATTTTAAAGTCACTGTTTTGATCTACTGGACTAATTCTCTTCATAATTTTAAACACGTCAATCAGGTCACCTCTTAATCTTCTTTTGTTTAAACTGTAAAGGCTCAGCTCTTTTAATCTTTCCTTGTAACTCACCCTGTAGCCCTGGAATCAGCCTTCTTGCCCTTCTCTGGACTTTGTCCAGCACTGTTCTGTCCTTTTTGTAGCCTGAAGACCACAACTACACACAGTACTCCAGATGAGCTTTAGCATAACCTCCTTGGAATTGTACTCAATGCATTAGGGCACAGAAGGCTTCTCAATGGCTTCAGAACACTGTCTTGTAGTTGATAGTGTCAAGTCCACTACGACTCTTAACTCCTATTCGTGAGGTGTATTTTTGATTTTCAGACCTACCATTGTGTATTCAAACCTCACATTTTCACTTCATACGTGTAATTCTTTACATTTACTTACATTAAATTTCATCTGTGAATTTCCCATTGGGATTAATAAACTATCTATCTATCTATCTATCTATCTATCTATCTATCTATCTATCTATCTATCTATCTATCTGCCACAAATCTATCTGCCCTGTATGCTCTCCAATTCCCTCTGTAATGATTCTAGATTATCTTCCAGTCCGCCTAGGTTGGTATCATCTACAGACTTGTTATTTATATTCCTATCCAATTCATTTATATTTATTACAAATAGCAGCAGCCCCAGCACTGACCCCTGCTGGTCACCACTCTTAACATCGGCCAGTTCTGATGAGGTTCCTCACCCCATCACCCTCTGCTTCCTGTGTCTGAGACAGTTCTGCACCCATCTACACACCACACCCTGAACTCCCACTTCTTTTAGTTTGATGTCCACCTTCTCACGAGCACTTTATCAAATACTGCCTGACAGACAAAATAAATACTATCGTATGCTCCACTCTGATCATCTAATTTTCTTTGTTCCTCATTGAATTCTAGCATGTTGGTAAAACATGACCTTCCTTGTCTGAACTCATGCTGACTGTTCAGTAAAACTGCTCTTCTTGCCAGGCGTCGCTCAATCTTTTCCTTAATAGTTCCTTACATTAATAAAATAAAAAAATGTGGTCTGCTCTTCGTTTAAGTCACAATTCTAGATAACTCCTCTGGACACTTGGGGGCGCTGTTACCTCGTGAAACCCAACAGACAGATGCTCTGGACACAGGTTTAAAAACACCAAGAAGATTTTTAATCTTTTTCTTCTCTGTAGTGCCTCCAAAGCACCACTTCCACAGCACACACTAATCAACACAATACTTTTCCTCCTCTCCTCCCAGCAAGCTCTGTCACACTCCCTCCCAACTCCAGCTCACTTGCTGGGTCTTCACCAGTCCTTTATATAGTCCTTGACCCGGAAGTACTTCTGTCCTTCCATCCATGTAACATGTGAGCACTTCCGGGACAGATGAAGAGTTGTATTGTTTCTTCAGCCCGGAAGTACTTCTGTCCTTCCGTCCCCATGACTTGGGAGTACTTCCCGGGCTGTATGGGAAACAGAAATCCCCGTGTCTCCCTGCAGCGTCACCTGGTGGCACCCACGGTACTCAGCAAGGCTGTGAAGCCGAACTCCATATCCCATAGTGCCCTGCAGGAAGCTGGGGCACCACTATGCTGCAGGGAAGTCGCCATCTAGTGTCCTGGGAATGTCAGCCAGGTTGAGCTGCCGGCCGTCCATCACACTCCAACGTGACTAAAGTAATAACACACACACACTTGGACTTTTCTTGTCTTTATTCAGCATATTAAGTCATCATTCATGCTGCAGGTTGGAACAAGTGACCATGTGTGGATGACTTCTCCAAAACCTAACTGGAGATGGTGTATCAAGTAAGGAGATGAGTTTGCAATTGTGGGTTGCACAAGTTCATCGTCCTTTAAATAAAGGCACACACGGCCCGCTTACTGAAAAATCTTTTCTCCTCAAGAAAGTCTAATAAGTGTGCATCATGCCTCGATCTAAACAACTGTCACAGGACATTAGAAGACGCATCATGAAGATGCCTGAAGCTGAACTACCAAAGCATTGTTAAAGACCTAAGTGCTCATCAGTCCACTGTAGGACAAATTGTCTACAAATGGAGAAAATTCAGGACTGTGGCTAACCTCCCTAGGAGTAGATAGATAGATAGATAGATACTTTATTAATCCCAAGGGGAAATTCACATACTCCAGCAGCACCTTACTGATACAAAAAAAAAACAATATTAAATTTAAGATTGATAATAATGCAAGTTAAAACAGACAATAACTTTATGTAATGTTAACGTTTACCCCCCCGGGTGGAACTGAAGAGTCGCATAGTGTGGTGGAGGAACGATCTCCTTAGTCTGTCAGTGGAGCAGGACAGTGACAGCAGTCTGTCGCTGAAGCTGCTCCTCTGTCTGGAGATGACACTGTTTAGTGGATGCAGTGGATTTTCAATAATTGATAGGAGCCTGCTGAGCGTCCATCGCTCTGCCACAGATGTCAAGCTGTCATGTTATAGAGATCACTGTAAAAGCACAATTGGCAATCCTAAAAGAAGTGAAAAAGAACCCAAAAGTAGCAACAAAAGACTTCCAAAAAAGTCTGCAATCTGTGAACGTCTTGTCCACTATCAGTAAAATACTGAATAAGAGTGGTGTTCATGGAAGAAAACACAAAGAAAACCACTGCTGTCAAAAAATACATTGCAACATGTATCATGTTTTCTCAAGGCGACCTAAATGTTACACAACACTTTTGGGGAAAAATGTTCTTTGGAAAGGCTGCAGGGATCTGTGGTGTCCGGGGTGACCTTCTCCAGGCTGGTGGTAAGGCTGTCCTCCTGGCATTGCAAGCAATCTTTGCTTCCATTTGGGAGACTAGCATCATCCCAACTGACTGGAAAACGGGACTTGTCATCCCTATCTGGAAAGGGAAGGGTGATGGCCTGGATTGCAGCAACTACAGGGGGATAACATCGCTCTCGTGCAAGGTAAGATCTTTGCTAGGGTCATCTTCAATAGAATCTGTGATCACTTGCTCACCTACCAGCGACTGGAACAGTCTGGTTTTACGCCTAAGAAGCCATATCCTGGCACTGAGGGTTCTCATGGAGCGCAAACATGAATATTGGCAGAGTTTCTTTGCAGCCTTTGTCAATTTTCGCAAAGTGTTCAACTCAGTTGATCAAGCTGCCCTGTGGGACCTCCTGAGGGTTCACGGGATCCCCTCAAGGTTGCTGGATATCTGTACACTGGTACTATGAGTGCTGTGAAGAGTGGAGGCAGGACTTCTACATTTTTTCCCAGTTGATTCTGGGGTTCTGTTCCTACTCTGTTCAATGCTTGTATGGACAATGTGTTGGGCAGAGTCGTGGGGTCCAGCGGCTGTGGGGCATCTGTTGGTGAAGAAAGATTCACGGATCTTGGCTTTTCTGATGATGCTGTGATCTTCATTGAGTCAATGGAGGCTCTGATTGGGGCTCTCGAGAGACTGAGTGAGGAGTCTTGAGTGTCTGGGAGTTCGAGTGTCCTGATAAAAACCAACATCCAGGCCGTTAATGACCTCTTGGGCACGGCCTTCAGCAGTGTGTCTGTCTGCGGAGAGAGTGACGACCTCATCGAGAGGTTTACTTACTCAGCAGTGACATTCATGTCTCTGGTGACTCTTCCAATGAAGTCAGTAGACGGATTGGGAGAGCATGGGGGGTCATGAGGTTGCTGGAAAGGGGTGTGTGGCGCTCTTGATATCTCTGCAAAAGGACGAAGGTCCAAATCTTTAGAGTCCTGGTGCTTCCTGTCTTGCTATATGGTTGTGAGACATGGACGCTATCCAGTGACCTGAGACAAAGACTGGACTCCTTTGGCACTGTGTCTCTCCGGAAAATCCTTGGGTTCCGCTGGTTTAATTTTGTGTTGCTCATGGAGTCCCAAATGAGGCACATGGCCTGCATTGTGAGGGAGCGTCAGTTACGGTACTACGACCATGTGGCGTGTTTCCCCGAACGTGATCCGGCTCACAGGATCCCTCACAGGACAAAAACGGTAAAAAGTAAAGGCAGCCTTTAACTGTCTTACACATTAGTAAGGCATTGACACATCTGTCCTGCTGAATGCTATAGCCTTTCTCTTTGAGAAACTGTCTGTGATGTCATAATAGCAGAGCTCCGCCCACATATGGGTGGGGCCCCATGCTCCAAGTTGATAAATAATCCAGAGAGAGCAGAGGAGCCCATTTGACTTGGAGAAGTGTCACTGGCAGGTGCCCTCGATTCACAAAGAGTTCATCTTATTTATTTCTTCATCTCGCCTCTTTTGCTCCAACTACAGTTTTTGGAAAGCAGCTTGGAAAAATGTCACTATCCGGCCAGTCATCTTCCCTCTCAGACGATAAACCTGAAATTGCCCCGGATGGCTTAAATTTTAATACAATCAGTGGTCAGCCATTGCAGTCTGTTGGGCCACAGCAGGATTACAGCAGTTGCAAAGCTGGACGAATTTGCATTGGAAACCTAGAAAAATCGGTCACCACTGATGACATCCACAATATATTTTCTGCATTTGGGAAAATCCTGTCATGTCGGGTGTTTGCCGATGAACATGGGTCAAGGGGTTATGGATATGTGCACTTTGAGAGCCGGGAGGCTGAAGAGAAAGCTGTCCAGAAGCTGAACGGCATGCTGCTAAATGGCCAGAAGGTCATAATTGGCCACTACTTGTCAAGCAGAGAGCGAGATCCTAATAACAAACCTTTAGAGCTGGACAGAAGTGAAAACAAGGAAAACACGGCCAAAAATGCAGCTGTCAAACAGCCTGAGGCAGAGCCAGGAGCAGAGACCATGAATTTCAATGTGATCAAAGGAAAGCCCACGCAAAGTGTCTCGCCTCAGCATGAAGTCCTGCTGAATAACTGTAAGGCTGGAAAAATCTGCATTGGAAACCTGGAGAAGTCCATCGACAGCAAAGATATTTACAACACCTTCTCTGCATTTGGAAACATCCTCTCCTGTCGGGTGTTTGCAGATGAGAATGGATCCAGGGGTTTTGGTTATGTTCATTTTGAGGATCAGGAAGCAGCCCAGAAGGCCGTCCAGAAGCTGAATGGTATGCTTTTCAATGATCAGAAAGTGGTTATTGGACATTACTTGTAACCTGAAGGGTTGACTTCAGAAGTGGGTAGACCTGAACAAGGATTTAGCTAAAGATGAGCAGACTGTGGGAAGGAATTGAGCAATGCATGGCCAGCCTCCATCCGAGTTTGTGAAACCTATGAAAGGGATAGAGGGATGGACACATCCGTGGCTTCTTAACTCTTTCGTAAGGGTCACACAGAAGTCGAAAAAGGTCAACTCTGTGACATGAAGCTCGGTCTCCGGAGCATTGTTCATGTCTTCTTAAAAAAGTTGATTTGGGTCTGTGAGAGCATCATGTCTAACTGCAAGAAGAGGACAGCTCACATCTCGGTAAATGGGTGCTCGCATTTCCTTTCCCCAAAACTGATATGGGTGCCATGCCAAAGGGGACTGTTGGCATCCTGGGGTCCAGCACATGTGCACGTGTTGCCTAAGGACATGTTGTGATGAGGATGCGGTTAAGGTAGTCAGCACTGGAAAGCAGCATTTCTTTTGCTGATTAGAGTTTTATTTACAGTTCTTTATAAGGAGAACATTTCCTCTGGACCCTTCTGCCATTAAGACTTCAGTCCTTTTCTGTACTATGAAGATTGTCTTCCTAAATTCTTATTATTCTCCTTCCATCTTTTGTATATTACAGCTATTTATTATTCACTGGTATGATACAAATGAAAATTAGTCCCACTTATCCTCTACAGCAGTGTTTTGGGACCTAATTTCCCCCAAGTATGTGTCTTTGTGACTGACCAAGGTCCCCCTTTGGTGAATCAAGTGTGGTCATCAGAGTTGGGTGAAGGGAGTAAAGGGGGGGTGGGCGGAGTAAAGGGGGGCCCAACCCACCCTGCCCTGCCCTAACTCACTGCTATTCTAGCAACGTGCCATCCACCAGTGAAAGCCCAGTGGTTGAGAAGCGCTGCTGTATGTTACCTGGTTGAGTGCTTTAACAGTCCAATACCCTTCATCTAGTTTAGCCTCTGCTGTCTTTCACTTCAGTTCGGCAACAGTGGCTTTTATCTAGAAAGATGGACCCCCACCATCTTTGTCTTCCTGTACAGTAACTAGTGCTGCATCACTTGCTGTTAGACGATTTGGAGCTCCGAGTTGTGACGTTTCACCTTCCCATTTCAGTGCAGCCATCTGGGTTTCTGGTCGGCATAATCAGAACTACTTGAGGTCCATCCATCCATTATCCAACCCGCCATATCCTAGCTACAGGGTCATGAGTGATTTATTACTTGGTCTGAAAAACAAAATCAAAGATAAACTGCATTTTCATGATAATAAAAAGAAAACTGAATATGTTAAATTTGTATAGCTTCTTATTCTAAATGCAATTCAACCAAAAATGGTTGTTTTTATTTAATACAATTGACCAAGGTGAGTGTTACGTCACAACTCTCAGAATTGGAGTAGCTTTGTTTTCTCTGACTTGTTAGTCTATAAATTTAACGTATTATTCTTCATTATTGTAGCTCCACGTGAAATCTCGCATTTCCTCTCAGCCCCACAGCACGTGAATGCGGCGTTCGTCTCCTGTCGATCATTCGAGAATATTTTCTTCGAGTTAGGTGGCACCATTTTTTTTTTTTGTCTTTAAAGATCAGTAACCGCCATTGTTTTTTCCATAATTGTTTGCATTTATATAGCGCTTTTCTCATTACTCAAAGCGCTCAGCAATTGCAGGGCTTTGCTGAAGGGCCCAACAGAGCAGAGTCCCCTTTGGCATTTACGGGATTCGAACCGGCAACCTTCCGATTGTCAGCGCAGATCCCGAGCCTCAGAGCCACCACTCCGCAGTAAGATAATGTCCATCTTTTATTCTAGTAAAATCCGATAACAACCAACATATTTTCTTCTTAATTATCGATTAACGCCCAATGGCCTTTCATCTAAAAACTAAACGGGTTTCGCTGTTCAGTTGAATATAGTAACACACACTGTCCACTATTGTTAAATGAATAAATGTCATCCCTCTGTATCAGAACATTCACAAATAATTCTTTTGTTGGAAACCCCAACATATTTTGGATATTAGCTTAAAGCTAAAGATGAGAGATTTCCATTTTTTACGTAACTAAACTGACACCATTGTTTGTCTGACAACGCCGCGTTGTTTTTTTGTTTTTTTCCTCAAGCCCACTTTTTCAGTTGAGCAGAAAGTCACGCTTTTTTATTTTTGATATAAACAATTTTTTTTTGCAGGAAAAACCACCGTATGACATCTTTTCTAAGTGAGAAAACCAATATTGTCATTTTTGACATAGGAAGGCAAACGTCTCTTTATGTTTGTTTTTTTTTTTATTAATAAATTGTGTTAGCAAAACAGCCGCTACTTTTATGCGGAGTTAAAATGGAAAAACAAATCGTCGTCTTTCTATGAAGTGTCTTTTCCTTCTATTAGAGAAGTCAAGCAAAATGACCCCTTTTATTGGCTAACTAAAAAGATTCCGATATGCAGGCTTTCGAGGCAACTCGGGCCCCTTCTTCTAGCGAGATGATTAGATAAAAAGTCGGCTTGAAGTTAAAGTGACGGGTCTGTGCATCAAGTGAGGTGACGGTCGGTCAGTCGCGGATGAGCAAAACATAACGCTCTGTGTTATCACACCTCATTCTGTGGAATTTAGATACAATGGCTGTTGTCTTTTTAATCAGCCTTTATTAACATACTTTGGGGCGTTAATGCACCCCCTGGATGCCAAATACGTTTTTGTTGCATTTTTTTTAAGTAAACGTCACAATTCACCAAGAAAAGTGAAATTTTAATGGAACACTTTTTTTTTTTCGTGCAAAGAGCATCACAATTACTGTAACACTTATCATTTTACACACTGCCAATGAACTGTAAAAACTATTAAATAAACTACTGGAACAATCTCTTATGATAGGTGCAAAGTGACCCCATCGATGAAATTCAGTAAACCACCGAGCTGAGTGCACGCGAGCACACGGAGGTAAGCGCTGACGCCCTCAGGCACGTCTAGTGCAGCGGCTCAATCCCATCGCTAGGGGGCGCCAGTGGTCACCAGCTGGCTGCTCAACGAATGTACGGCAGGCAAATTGCATTGGGAAGCGACTCTAGCAGGTTACAACCTGTCATGTTCTTTCTATCTATTAAGGTAACCGTCGTGTTTCTCACTAACAAGATAAAACAGTTGTTGTCTTTCTATCGATTAAAGCACACAGTCATCATCTCTCTAGCGCAGGGGTCCTGGAGGACCACCGTGCCTGCAGGTTTTCATTCTAACCCTTTTTTCTTAATGAGTGACCTGTTTTTTTGCTGCTAATGAACTGCTTTGAATTAATTTTAATTGATTTGCTCTGTGGGGTGTGCAGTGCAGGATTTACGTATAAGCTACACAAGCTATAGGTTAGGGCCCCCGCCTTCTTGGGGGCCCCCAAAACAAATTGTCCGAGTGAGCAATTGTCATATATACTTAAATATACTACAGCATTATTTGTCTCAATCAGGCCCGGCCTTAGGCATAGGCAAAGTAGGCGACCGCCTAGGGCCCCGGATCGACTCCTTGGTCTAATTTTCACGCATTTCACAGAGCTTCCAGCGGGGCTCCGCCCCCCTCAGGGGGCCCCTGGACCCCCCTTTCGCCTAGGCCCCATAATACCTAAGACCGGGCCTGAGGGTGTGCTGGCGCCCTGCCCGGTGTTTGTTTCCTTGCCTTGCACCCCGTGTTGGCTGGGATTGGCTCCAGCAGACCCCCGTGACCCTGTACTTAGGATATAGCGGGATGGATAATGAATGGATGATTTGCTCTTGACGACTCAGACCCCTTAATTGTTTCTTTTTCCTTAATTAGCTGCCAAACAATAATGAGATACAAAATGAGCCAAAATAACTGGTGTCTATCATACAATATCTGAAAATAAAGAACGATGAAGGTCTCAGGAATGTCAATCTGCTCAGGTCCCCCAAAACATCTGACCAGCGCTCTTAGAAAAGAGAAAATCAACATATTCAGAAATGTTTGCTAATGAACCACAAGAGCAGCAACACGCCACAAAATTAAAGAACGAGTTTAATGAACGACAAGACTCGCCGTCTAATTAAGCAACTGGTTGGAGTGAAATTGGTTGGAGTTTGAGGCCCTGACTTATACTGTAGTTGGTCTTCTGTCGGCTCCCTCACTTCACATTTCATTTCTCTTTATGTGCCAATTAATGAAAGGAATGAAGAAACTCAGGGGAACAGATCTTAAAAAAGCAATTCAATTAAAATAAATTCACAGCACAAACAGAGCACTCATTTAAAAAAGGGTTAGAATGAAAACCTGCAGCCACGGTGGTCTTCCACTTGGCGACCCCCAGCCTCATCTTTCTGACGAACAAGTTTAAACGATTGCCATCGCGTTATCAACTATAAATCAGTGGCTCTCTATTGAGTAAGATAAGCGCAGTCTTTCTAAGTAGCACGATAAAATGGTTGGCATCTTAACCATCAAATAGAGACCACAGTCATTGTCCCATGGAGTGAGGCAACTGCCATCTCTTTATCATCAGTTGTCATCTTTCCATTGCGTCAAGGCAGGATCTCACAACCGGACTCTGCCAGGGATTTTCGGTTGTAGTCTTTATTCAGATGTTCTTAGCAAATTGTGAACAACTGCCAGTCATGTACGTGTTTGTCTGAGGGGCAGCTTCTGGGTGTGTAAGAGTTGAGCACCTCAGTGGCTTATCGGCCTGATATTTTTATTTTGTGTCGTTTTGGGAAAAGGAATAAAAAGTTGGGTAAAGAACTCGCCATACATGAAAAACACAAACACGGTCGTTATTGTATCAAATATGGAAAAGCTCATCAAATCTTGAAAGTTGGAAATCGTGAGAGAGTCCATCCATCCATTCATTTTCCAACCCGCTGAATCCGAACACAGGGTCACGGGGGTCTGCTGGAGCCAATCCCAGCCAACATAGGGCACAAGGCAGGAACCAATCCTGGGCAGGGTGCCAACCCACCACAGGACACACACAAACACACCCACCACACACTGGGGCCAATTTAGAATCGCCTAACCTGCATGTCTTTGGACTGTGGGAGGAAACCGGAGCGCCCGGAGGAAACCCACGCAGACACGGGGAGAACATGCAAACTCCACGCAGGGAGGACCCGGGAAGTGAACCCGGGTCTCCTAACTGCGAGGCAGCAGCGCTACCCACTGCGCCACCGTGCCACCCGTGAGAGAGTCACGTGATGATTAAAGGCAGAGCCATTAAGTGTGGCGTACCCTTTGACTCCAAGTCTTGTAATGTGATGTAAACTAAAAGATCTGCCAGCTCAGCGTTTCTCAACCTTTAAGTTTTGCTACCCGAGTTTTCATAAGTTTTATTCGCGCCCCCCCCCCCAACGTTTTTTTGAAACCCTAATAAAATGTATTCCTATATTTTTTGCTTCCGATACACCGCTACAAGTTTAAAATTTTCCTTTCGAATAGCGAAATTACACCACGTATGGCAGTGGTTCTCAAACTGTGGGGCGGGGCGCAAAGTAACAAAAATTAAACAAGAATCGAAAATATGAAAAATACATCTATTGAAACCAAAACAAATGACCTTAAACTACATTCTGATACTAGAAAAATAAATATTGAGTTAGATAAATGTCGATAAAAGTTATGTAGGTATAATAAAATATGTATCTACGATGTATCCTTAATTACAAAAGAACAAATTGGTATTAGTGGGCTCCTTTCAAAAAAACGTTGGGGGGAGGGGGGGGCGATTAAAACTGTTATGAAAACTTGGGTCGCAAATACTTAAAGGTTGAGAAACGCGGACATATGCCAACATTCGCGCCCCCTTTTTTGTTACTTTGCGCCCCCCGCCCCACAGTTTGAGAACCGCTGTGTCGGCGTCTGTCTAGCAAGATTCAACACGCGTTCGTTTGTTTGTTCGTTCTGGTTGTGGGTGCCAAGAGTCTTAGCAGTGCCAACCCATACTGCGAGATCCCAAGGTTTTCCCAGTGCCATCTTGGAGAAACAACTCTCCCAGCGAGCCCTGGGTCTTCTGCCGAGTCTCGGTCATTTCAATTCCGTGTAGAGGGTCTCAAGTCTTTCCCACCCAATCTCTAACAGAGAGCCCAGCCACCTGGGGAGAAAGCTCAACCAAGCTTGATGGCTGCTCGTGGTTCTTTCTATCTAGAAGTGTTACCCGTCACCATCTTCTGACAAACAAGACTAAGCGTTTGCCACCTTTCTGTCGCGGTGTCTCCATTGAGAAAGAGAACCAGTCGTCTCTTTGTAAAGGAGGATTAGATCCTCTGAAGTTAAATAACGTGAGACGATGTCGTCCTAATCTGCGTTACAAGACCAAACGTGTCTTTTATCGTGCCAACATATTTTTGTTTGTTTGTTTTGTTACTGTGATGGCCGATTTAAGATCCTTTTTATAACTTTATCTGTCGGCAGTAGATTTATTTTATTTCTTGCTGATCTGCAATAATGTGCAAGAATTTTAGCATTAAAAGGGTATAAATCAGCACAAGATTATTTTATGAAAATTACAATCCAGGGTTTACACGACTTTTTTTTTTATAACCACCAGGTCCGGAATAGAAGGGGGGGGGGGGGGGGGGTTGGGGGTCTGTGGGTTTATGGATGTAATCGCAAGTCTTATTATAATGCCATGTTTATCTACATTTTGTCATTTTCATTTTGTGAAATAAATATCTTAACAATAACACGAGCTTTATGTTACACAGATGTTGTACTTGAGATATGTGGTGTTGTTAAAATGAAAATTCACAATTCAGGGTATTGAAATTATTTTTATTCTGTCATTGATTTGTAAGTCCAGGCTTGGGCAGATGAAATTTATTGTCAGTAAATGTAAAGAATTACACATAGAAAGTAAAAATGAATACACCATGGGCAGTCTGAAAATCGAGAGTCCACCTCATGAGAAGGATTTAGGAGTTGTAGTGGACTCTAAGCTATCGACTTCCGGGCAGTGTTCAGAAGCCATTAAGAAGGCTAACAGAATGTCAGGTTATATAGCGCCTTGATGTGTGAAGTACAAGTCACAGGAGGTTCTGCTCAAGCTTTATAACACACTGGTGAGGCCTCATCTGGAGTACTGGGTGCAGTTTTCGTCTCCAGGCTACAAAAAGGACATAGCAGCACAAGAGAAGGTCCAGAGAAGAGCGACTAGGCTGATTCAGGGCTACAGGGGATGAGTTATGAGGAAAGATTGAAGGAGTTGAAAGTTGTAATAGCTTAATGTCAGTAAATGTAAAATATTACACATAAGAAGTAAAAATGTGAGGTTTGAATACACAATGGGAGGTCTGAAAATTGAGAGTCCACCTTATGAGAAGGATTTAGGAGTCATAGTGGACTCTAAGCTATTAACTTCTGGACAGTGTTCAGAAGCCATTAAGAAGGCTAACAGAATGTCAGGTTATATAGCGCCTTGATGTGTGCAGTACAAGTCACAGGAGGTTCTGCTCAAGCTTTACAACACACTGGTGAGGCCTTATCTGGAGTCATGGGTGCAGTTTGGGTCTCCAGGCTACAAAAAGGACATAGCAGCGCAAGAGAAGGTCCAGAGAAGAGCGACTAGGCTGATTGCAGGACTACAGGAGATGAGTTATGAGGAAAGATTACAAGAGCTGAGCCTTTAGAGTTTAAACAAAAGACGATGAAGAGGTGACAAGAACCAGAGACACTTGGAATAAGTGACCAAGTAGCATGGTAGACAGTAGGACTTTAGGGACCTTCAAAACTCGACTTGATGTCATTTTAGAAGAATAAGGTGGATAGGACTGGCCAGCTTGTTGGGCTGAATGGCCTGTTCTCATCCAGACTGTTCTAATGTAAAGGGGTACAAATGGACTGAGCTCCCTGTGAAGAAACGAGCACCTTGCAGCCCGATTAATCACTGGAGCCAAGGGTAGTCACCTTTGGGTCAACTGGCCAAGTTGGTTGGTTTCACCACATGGTGTGAACCCACTGGAGACATGCCTTGCTGGAAATAGTGGGCGATATTAAATAATTCCAGTTAAAAAAAATGAACTGTAAAAGAACTGAAAATAAGTTTGGAACTTGTGGTCAAACCTGGTGGTTCTCACAAGTGAGGGGGCATCTGAAGTGGCTCAAGTGATCTGTAAAAGTGTACGGAGCAGCAGGAGTTGACACCACACATTGCTTCAGTGGCAGCTTGTGACTTAAACAGTTTTAATTTCCCAGTTTGTAAATGGTGGTCTTACACCCATGAGATGTTTGTTTATTCACATTTGCAGCTTTGCTCGTTTCTTGTAACAATCCTTTTACGCACTGTTGGTAATCAATATAGAGACCTTCAGCAGAGTCACGTCAGGGTGGGGAGCAGAAGAGAGGCAGGTCTTCAGTTCAAAAGCACAATCCTATCTGAAGGGGTGTCCTGTCTATGGTGAACTACTTTAACTTTCTGGAGTTATTTATTTAACGATATTTTTAGCACTAAGTGCACGTTGTGAGTGTACAGCCGGATTTTTCTTTTCATGGTCATTTTTGATTGTTGTTTGCTGCTCTACTAAAGCCTTGGTCACTACTGGGTCCAGTTCTAACAGAAAGTTTGCTTTGTCCTTTCTTCACAAAAACATGCGATTAAAACTTTCTCAAACGACATGGGGTACGTAACATAGAAAAGAATATTGTTGGATGGGATGGAAAGTGTCTTTAAACCTTCATGTTTAGGTCTCTCCACAGATGTTCTACGAGGTTTAACCTTCTTTCCTTTATATTTACCCCCAGAAAAACAAGCCAAAAATGTTGAATTTATTTCAACAAATCAAAATGTTACTACATGTAACAGAAACGTCAGCGTAAACGCAAAGGAAAGGTCTGTCTAGTGTCTGATGCTGCGCTGATGCAGATTTACAGAAGTACATGTCCTACGTGTGACACGTTTCGAGACCGTTACCAACGCACAGCCCGACGTCCCAATTGGGGCAGTAGACGTGTGTTCTTTTGCACACTTTTTTCTGTTGCTCGCACAGAATGGCATTGTCTGATCTGCACGTTCGATACACCTCTTGCGTTACTTTAGGCTCCAAAGCCTAAGGCTTAGTGACTTCTACATTTGCTGTATTGTGAACAGTGCTTCATGGGGCTAGCGTCTTTACTGTCCTTCTGATCACAATCACTTTGCCTTTTTGTCACACCACACTGATCCAATTCACCAGGCATAGCACGACATAATCCGTGTCAACATCTGATGACCAATTCACTTTGTCATCACTCTCACTCGATTCAGCTAATGGTTCAGTTTGTTCTAAAACTGGCTTTACAGCTTCTCATTTACATGCCATGGTGTTTTAGCTGAAGGCTCCACCCTGATGAGTTACCATAGATTAGCAGAAGGCAGAGAAATACTCAAGATTTATTTATTTTACAGCATATGTATATTATCTACTAGATGGCAGCAAAATACTGTCCCATAAAAGCAGGTCTTTACCGTCTTCCCTTTGTTTGACTCGGGCTTAACTGTAATTGCTTAGAATTCCAAGTCACGCTTCCGGATACCACCAGTGAGTTTAAGTCTTGGCTTTGGCTGGTCCTTCAGTTACCTGCATGAGGTGGTGTGTGTGTGTTTTTGTGTTCCATGTTTGGTCTTATCAGACCAGAGCACCTTTTTCCTCACGCTCTCAGACTCCTTTAAATTCCGTCACATTCCTGTTACTCACGAATTGCTTCTGCCAACTCACTCTACCCATAAACATGTGATTGATGCACCACTACTGAGATGGTTGTCTTTGCTTCTCATTTCAGCAGAGGACTTCATAAGTTCTGTCCAAATGACCATTGGATTCTTGGTCACCTTCTCTGACCAAGTCCCTTCTGGCCTGGTGGTTCCCAACCTCTCTACCATTGTACAAAGATTGAGGGCACTGTGCTTTTGGGAACATTCAGAGCTTTTACAAACTGTTTGACCCGATCCACAATTTGATGGAGGACCACAGTGAGTTCCTGGAATATCATGGCTTGGTTTATGTCTGGACATGCTGTATAAATTGTGGGATCGTGTGGAATCGCATGCCCTATAAGTTGCTTTGAATATGCATCAGTATGCCTGCCATTATTGATTCGTAAACTCGGTGACACTTTAGTTTACGTACTGCAAAAATGCATCTACTACTCATTTACTGTCCTTAACACACGGTTTCTTTGGGTCTTCATAACACTTACAAAGCACCAGTGAAGTGTTTAATCATCTCTGTAATGTGACCTGCTAACAGAACGTCACTTTGGAGTGCTCTGTGGTGGCTTCTCGGAGATACGTTTCTCTTGATATCCCATGTTTAGTATAAGAGCAGTGAATCCTTCAGAATAATCGAGTCATTTTAGTAGCACGTCAATACGCTACACAGCTCAGTCCTACTGATGGTTAATAAACGTTATGAAGAGCAGAAGGAGCCTTTGTTAAGGTTTCATAAAAGTAAACAAGTGATAGATGGATGTTTGCAGTGTTAGCCAAACTAAGGTTACAAGAAAAAATCAAGCCATAACAGAAAGACACACACCGTCTTTTCTTCTGATTGTATGTGATTTTACACTGAAGCTGTATGGATTATAAGATACATGATTAGTTATAATATTAAAATGACTTTAGATATAAACCCCCCACCCCCCAAAAATTTTCCTGACATTCATCAAAGTTCTGCCTTCCCCTTCAACACTGCCAGAAACAAGCCGACTCACCTGTGTCCGCGCACTACTGTTACATTTACTATCATGTCACAAATAAATAAATGAAATCGATTGGAGTCCTGCGGGAGTGCAGATCTCCAGTCCACAACACGTCAGAGAGCAGAAGAACAAAGAGCCGAGCACAAGGTCTTCAGAACTACTCTTTACTTGTGGCACCTAAACAACCAGACTGCTGATCCCGTACCGTTGTATAAAATGGTCATTTCAGTACCGGTGATCCACGCAACGCTATACTGGATGGGGGAAGAGATTTCAGTTTTTGATTTTTAACAAATTTGCAAACCTTTTTGAAAACATGTTCTCACTTTGCCATTATGAGTTGTCGAGCGTGGATTGATGGGAAAAAAATGTCGCATTCATCCATTTAAAATTAAACCTACAACACAATAAAGTGTGCGTAAAGTGAAGGGTTCCGCACCGTCTCTAAAACTGCTAAACGTGAATACGCCTCAAGTTATTGTACACTTGGGATGGACTGTTACATGCAGTACTGCAAGCCTGTCCAGTAAGTAAAAACGGATACTAAAATAGTCTGCTGCACATTGACAAGCTAAGAGGAAAATAAGATGGAGCATAAACAGCAACACCAGCAGTACAGGTGCTGGTCATAAAATTAGAATATCATGACAAAGTTGATTTATTTCAGTAATTCCATTCCAAAAGTGAAACTTGTATATTAGATTCATTCATTACACACAGACTGATGTATTTCAAATGTTTATTTCTTTTAATGTTGATGATTATAACTGACAACTAATGAAAGTCCCAAATTCAGTATCTCGGAAAATTAGAATATTGTGAAAAGGTTCAATATTAAAGACACCTGGTGCCACACTCTAATCAGCTAATGAACTCAAAAGCCTTTAAATGGTCTCTCAGTCCAGTTCTGTAGGCTACACAATCATGGGGAAGACTGCCGACTTGACAGTTGTCCAAAAGACGACCATTGACACCTTGCACAGGGAGGGCAAGACGCAAAAGATCATTGCTAAAGAGGCTGGCTGTTCACAGAGCTCTGTGTCCAAGCACATTAATGGAGAGGCGAAGGGAAGGACAAGATGTGGTAGAAAAAAGTGTACAAGCAATAGGGATAACCGCACCCTGGAGAGGATTGTGAAACAAAAATGTGGGGGAGATTCACAAAGAGTGGACTGCAGCTGGAGTCAGTGCTTCAAGAACCACCAGGCACAGACGTATGCAAGACATGGGTTTGAGCTGTCGCATTTCTTGTGTCAAGCCACTCTTGAACAAGAGACCGCGTCAGAAGCGTCTCGCCTTTGGACTGCTGCTGAGTGGTCCAAAGTTATGTTCTCTGATGAAAGTAAATTTTGCATTTCCTTTGGAAATCAAGGTCCCAGAGTCTGGAGGAAGAGAGGAGAGGCACAGAATCCACGTTGCGTGAGGTCCAGTGTAAAGTTTCCACAGTGATGGTTTGGGGTGCCATGTTATCTGCTGGTGTTGGTCCATTGTGTTTTCTGAGGTCCAAGGTCAACACAGCCATCTACCAGGAAGTTTTAGAGCACTTCATGCTTCTTGCTGCTGACGAACTTTATGGAGATGCAGATTTCATTTTCCAACAGGACCTGGCACCTGCACACAGTGCCAAAGCTACCAGTACCTGGTTTAAGGACCATGGTATCCATGTTCTTGAGTGGCCAGCAAACTCGCCTGACCTTAACCCCATAGAAAATCTATGGGGTATTGTGAAGAAGAAGAAGATGCAATACTCCAGACCTAACAATTCAGAAGAGCTGAAGGCCACTATCAGAGCAACATGGGCTCTCATAACACCTGAGCAGTGCCACAGACTGATCGACTCCATGCCATGCCGCATTGCTGCAGTAATCCTGGCCAAAGGAGCCCCAACTAAATATTGAGTGCTGTACCTGCTCATACTTTTCATGTTCATACCTTTCAGTTGGCCAACATTTCTAAAAATCCTTTTTTTTGCATTGGTCTTAATTGATATTCTAATTTTCCGAGATACTGAATTTGGGACTTTCATTAGTTGTCAGTTATAATCATCAACATTAAAAGAAATAAACATTTGAAATACATCAGTCTGTGTGTAATGAATGAATCCAATATACAAGTTTCACTTTTTGAATGAATTACTGAAATAAATCAACTTTGTCATGATATTCTAATTTTATGACCAGCACCTGTATGTACACATTACAAAGAAACAAACTCGCTCTCTAGGACTGGTCTGAACAAATAACTAAGAAGACTGTTTGGGGACTGGGATATACGGGGCCTTTCAGAAGTGCTCAATAAACCACAAGAACACTTACTGCAGGGATATGTGTAAGCATTGCTAGAAATCATGAGAATCAGGACCATTTTAAGGGGTCTGAATACTTTTGCAAGACACACAATACTGAGATATAGATGTGAAAGGCACTATATAATAGAGATGCCGATGGG
Source organism: Erpetoichthys calabaricus (assembly GCF_900747795.2). Classification (NCBI taxonomy): domain Eukaryota; kingdom Metazoa; phylum Chordata; class Cladistia; order Polypteriformes; family Polypteridae; genus Erpetoichthys; species Erpetoichthys calabaricus. Next base: position 20,627,444 of record NC_041395.2, on the reverse strand, counting down.
AAGTGTTCATAACAAACACTTTTCTGACGCAGCAGTTTCTTGACGCGCTCAGTAGGATTTGCAGAAGCAGGACTGCCTGCCCCAACACAAGCAGAGCATGACACAAGTAACCTCCTACCTGCACACGCAGTCTGTGTTTCATCAGTTTGTACCGAGGATCTGTTTGCTGTAAGTAGCTTCTATCAGAGGTGAAAAAGAGGAAAATAAACCAAATGCATAAGCTGGTGTAACTACTGTCAAGGTAAAAGTGAAACAGTAAACTAACTAGTAGTTGGAGCTGTTCTAAGACGGACAAATCTGCAGATAAGACAATGCTTTTGAGGAGGGAGATTTTGTAATTTCAAAACTTTGCGCACTGCAATCTATTTTGTTGAGATATCTTCATGAAAATTTAACTGTCTTGAAAAATGTCTTTAAAGAATAAATGCACCACTTTTCAACAAAACAACTGAACCAAGTTGCTTCATGCAAACTGAGACACACCGACCGACATGGCTGGGTTAGGTGCATTATACAGTACTAGCCATGTGCGCCCAACTACGTTGCGCGTGTTAAAGTTGTCTGTGAAGGGCTCCCTGTTTAAACGCGGCTGCCAGTCGTGAACTGGGTCCTTCGTCGCACAGCATTATGATTTTTTATAAGGGAAACAAAATTACAAAACAAAACCCTTGGACATTGATTCGATAGGAACGGCCTACTCGGAATCACTGTCCGAATAGTAATTATGTGGTGGTGGAGGAGCATTTCTGCTTCTCTCCGTTCACAGTCTTGTCTCGTTTTCACGAGGCTGTCGTTTCCTCTCACGATCTCTTCTGAACCTTTCTCCAATCTCGCAAGTTGTTTTGTGGCAATCCAAAGAGTAAGGCAATATACACGGAGCAATGGTTATAAAAGGGGGACACATAGGTATCCAGGCTCTTTAAAGCATAAATAGGGATCACTTCACTGACATGTGAGCGAGCCACGGTACAACTGTGAGACGCGCAGCACTCGCCGGCTATAACATAACAATAATAATTTCCAGAACGTGCTGTTACGTTGTCATTCATTTTACCCATGGTCTTTCTTTCATTCATATGTTACGTAGGCACGTACCTTTTATCTTCGGCAATCTCATTCTCTAACCAGGCCTCAGGAGCTAACCAGCGTAACACTGTCCACCACCCCTTTTGTTATTCTGGCACATTGTTGACATCCCTGAGTAACAACAACGTACTAAACTGGAAGGTGGTCTACACATGCATAGAATTCGCAGACAAACAAAGATTAAGATCCAAATGAACATTATATATAAAGATTAGTTAATTTAAAGCACAATTTGTTTAGTTTGAATGTCTGTGTTTTGAGGTGTGGCTGGAGTACTACAGTCTTCAGTAGTATAAGCCTGGAGGAGATTCTTAATGCAATGCCTATGTTTTAGCTGTCTCTCTACTGCCATCTAGTGCTTCTTCTTCTAATGCATTTGCGGACAAACAAAGATCAAGATCCAAATGAAGATTATAGAGATGTGAGCACAACTAAACACTTTTATACTAATGGACTCTCATTTCTTTATCATTCTCTCAAAATCATCAGAGTAAATTGCAAATGTCCACGTTGGCAATTAAAGTAATCGGGCCACTACCAGTGTGCACAAAGCTGAAAACATTAATTGAATTGACTTCAATGCAGCAGCTCTAACTTGGTCCAGAGTACCTTTTTTTTTAATCAAAATTATTAAATATCACTTAACAGAAAAAAGGTACAAAAAACGCATGCCAGCTCTCAAAGTATAAAACTTTAAAAACACAAACCAGTTCCTCCCAGAATTTACAGATTTCAGAGCATCACAATGAACTTGTTAACAGAACTATTGTCTAAAATACACATCAATATGAAATTAAATTTCTTTTTTGCTCCCATCATTCTGAATTTGTATTTTTTGCTCTAAGGAAAGCCTGAAAAAAGCAAAAATTTCTTTAATGAGAAATGTGAAGAATGCTAAAATATACTCTCCAGTCACAGAGAGGAAAAAAGGCTGTTAGATAAGAGACCCCCCCCAATTCTTAACTACTGTGAACTAGATCTTGATTGCCCACCCAGGTACAGCTCAGGCATTTTAACCAGACTGAGAACAGCTGATAATACACACTAAGAACCATTTTTAATGTGTAGTTCAAATAAGATATTTATCACAGCTCTGATCAGCGCTGGGTATTCTGGGTGCACTGCATGACCAGCTTCTGCTCCATTCCTGCAGCCTAAATCACATATTTTGCAACTTTAGCAAAATTTGCTGCCCTAAATAAAAAAAAATTTTTTTTAAAAATGACAAAAGTTCTCTCAGCATTTTGAAAAATGTATCTTGAAGTGTATGCAACTCTTTGATATTCTCACGTGATAATTCCCAGAAAAGAGCACACTATATAAACCAAATCAAATCTCAGTGGTATGCGGTCACCTTAAAAGCCATCTGAGGAGGCTTCAACACACAGTTGGTTGAGAGAACCTGGTCTTTGTTCTTCATTGGTCTTGTTTTACATAAATAGCACAACATATTCTTTCAAATTAAAGCATTGGTGCGTGAGATGAGGATCCAAAATATTTTGGACAAAAATTAAACTACTTTGAAGATGGAGATCACAGCCCTCCTAATGCAGTTAATCAATGATTTGAGGCTTGGAGAGAGGAAAAAAAAATCCAAAAGGGCATTCACAATCTTCTTATAAACAGATGAAGTCACTTAACAAAAAAAACAAAAAAAAAAAAGTCCCCCATTCCAAAAATAATTATAATAAAAAAAAAAAAAAACACGATGACTCCTGTCGCTGAAGTTGGCTATGAATATGAACAATGATGGCGTTTTCTGTGAAGGACCTGCACTGCAGATGCAGGTGTAAGTTCAGTCAAGGACCACTACAGTGCACCTTCGTACACTCAAGTGGCAATTGCAGGGCAAGGCCTGTGGATTAATAGATCCTTCCTCGGCTTCGGTTCCCACGATTTCCCCAACCTCTTCCACGTCCTCCTCTGAATCCTCCTCTCTGTTCTGCAATAATAACAAAGCATGTTAGGTTGACCATTGTGCACCGACACAGCAAGACAAACGTACATAAACATTTCTTCAAAACATATGCAGGTGTGGCTTTGAGAAGTTTTTTTTTAGCAATTCTGTTCGAACCACAAACTAAAATATTTTTATTTCACCTAGCTTACCATATGAAAAGTTGCCAATGCTGCCACTGTATTTGCCACTTGGCGGATTGTATATCTGCCTGGAATCTCTCTTAGGAAGTGAAACTGGTTTCTTTGGAGGGGAGTTTGGGGTCATGTCTTCATTAGATGTTCGTTTTTGTCTAAAACAATGCAATACAAGAATTATGGGTTAAACCAAAGAAATATACAAATTCTACTAAAGGTGCTGTCGCCTTATAATAAATTGTTGAGAACGTAAAGCCCCTCCATCAATAAGCTCACATTTACCAGAACTTTGTGTTACATGACCCGATATATTCCAGCAAATGATGGGTAAAGACAATTGTGTGCATGCATAACTGAAAGCTGTGATGTAATGGAAGCAGACCAGAAAACCCTGGAGCAACAGTTCTGTAAGGAAGAATCACAGTTGTGTCCAAAGGCAGATTTGAGAATGACAAGTTAAAACAACATTGGTTGCAGTAACCAGTTTCCAGTGATAGAATGTATTTATAGAACTGTACTAGGGGGCTCTGCCCCATGCTCACCCACCCCTGAAACCCCCTTGGAGCGTGCTACGCTCCAACCACTTCGCATCTCTGCCGTTCGCGTTGTGAAAGGAGGAGAGGGACTGAATGCATGCTGAGGAGATGCGGTCTGATCAGCTGCTGAGCTGCATGTTGATCATTTAAAAGCCTGTACAGCCACTATCCTTTCGTCTCAAGTGACGCTGAAGTGTCTCTCGCGGGATGTCAAATTGTCTTCCGAGAAGATCACATCTTGTCTCCTTCCAAGATTTTTTTTTTTTTTAATAATAGAGACACAGTTGTGTTGTGTAATGTGACATACCTAGTGACTCGGTCTAACCAGTCTGCAACATGCACTGATAAGGGTGATATATTCATATACGTTTAATGCTGCACAAACTAAGGGACAAATTTAATTTGCTCAGTTTAGGGTCACATTGAGCCAAGTGATTATCACAGGAGCACAGAGTATAAGGCAAGGAGCAAACATGGCAGATGGCATGCTGGTCACTTGTAGTGCTCAATCACAGCGCCAATCAGAAAAAATGTGCTGCATGTAATATAGTAAGAGAAACTATTAATAAAGTATTTATTTAGTTGTAATAGTTATTTGACAGAGAGGTGTTGGAACAGTGTGATATGGTGGTGCAGTAGCTTATGTTCATACAGTGCATCCAGAAAGTATTCACAGCGCATCACTTTTTCCACATTTTGTTTTGTTACAGCCTTATTCCAAAATGGATTAGAGTCATTTTTTTCTTCAGAATTCTACACACAACACCCCATAATGACAACGTGAAAAAAGTTTACTTGAGGTTTTTGCAAATGTATTAAAAATAAAAAAATTGAGAAAGCACATGTACATAAGTATTCACAGCCTTTGCCATGAAGCTCCAAATTGAGCTCAGCTGCATCCTGTTTCCCCTGATCATCCTTGAGATGTTTCTGCAGCTTCATTGGAGTCCACTTGTGGTAAATTCAGTTGACTGGACATGATTTGGAAAGGCACACACCTGTCTATAGAAGGTCTCACAGTTGACAGTTCATGTCAGAGCACAAACCAAGCATGAAGTCAAAGGAATTGTCAGTAGACCTCCAAGACAGGATTGTCTCGAGGCACATATCTGGGGAGCTTTGAAGGTCCCAATGACCACAGTGGCCTCCATCATCCGTAAGTGGAAGAAGTTCGAAACCACCAGGACTCTTCCTAGAGCTGGCCGGCCATCTAAACTGAGCAATCGGGGGAGAAGGGCCTTAGTCAGGGAGGTGACCAAGAGCCCGATTGTCACTCTGTCAGAGCTCCAGAGGTCCTCTGTGGAGAGAGGAGAACCTTCCAGAAGGACAACCATCTTTGCAGCAATCCATCAATCAGGCCTGTATGGTAGAGTGGCCAGACGGAAGCCACTCCTTAGTAAAAAGCACATGGCAGCCCGCCTGGAGTTTGCCAAAAGGCACCTGAAGGACTCTCAGACCATGAGAAAGAAAATTCTGAACTCTTTGGTGTGAATGCCAGGCATCACATTTGGAGGAAACCAGGCACCCCTCATCACCAGGCCAATACCATCCCTACAGTGAAGCATGGTGGTGGCAGCATCATGCTGTGGGGATGTTTTTCAGAGGCAGGGACTGGGAGACTAGTCAGGATAAAGGGAAAGATGACTGCAGCAATGTACAGAGACATCCTGGATGAAAACCTGCTCCAGAGCGCTCCTGACCTCAGACTGGGGCGATGGTTCATCTTTCAGCAGGACAACGACCCTAAGCACACAGCCAAGATATCAAAGGAGTGGCTTCAGGACAACTCTGTGAATGTCCTTGAGCGGCCCAGCCAGAGCCCAGACTTGAATTCGATTGAACATCTCTGGAGAGATCTTAAAATGGCTGTGCACCGACGCTTCCCATCCAACCTGATGGAGCTTGAGAGGTGCTGCAAAGAGGAATGGGCGAAACTGGCCAAGGATAGGTGTGCCAAACTTGTGGCATCATATTCAAAAAGACTTGAGGCTGTAATTGCTGCCAAAGGTGCATCGACAAAGTATTGAGCAAAGGCTGTGAATACTTATGGACATGGGATTTGTCATTTTTTTTATTTTTAATAAATTTGCTAAAATCTCAAGTAAACTTTTTTCACGTTGTCATTATGGGGTGTTGTGTGCAGAATTCTGAGGAAAAAAATGAATTTAATCCATTTTGGAATAAGGCTGTGACATAACAAAATGTGGAAAAAGTGATGTGCTGTGAATACTTTCCGGATGCACTGTACCACAAGGACTTGAAAAGGGGATGGATGTTATTTACTTCACAGCACATGAAGGAATAAACGTATTTTCTTAACTTAAGTATTCCGGACACATTTCAAGTATTCAGTGTTAAAATGGGAAATTGTATGCATTTGAGCTCACTAAGCTCACTAATATCGATCAATCCAGAAATGAATGGGAAGAACATGCCAAACAGGAATGACAGCTCTGTACTAACACCCCTGCCTGGATGTTGGAGCTTAAGATTTAGTTTAGTTACAGAGGTTTTAACTTTTCTTAAGTTTGTCACTTGATTGCAAGCTACCTGCATTACTAACCTCTCCCTCAACAGCTGTCACCAGATGACTGAAGCATGCGCATATAAGGCAAAACTTTTTCTTTTCCTTTATTCCTGGTTTTGATGAGCAGCTTCGCTTCCAGGAAGAGTCAGTGACTTCCTATAAAAATGCTCCAACAAATGAGTTTTTTTTTTTTAAAATCAGCATTTCATAAGCGTTGAAACTGCCTGAAAACTGCTGTTGGCAGAAGTTTCCTAAACTGTTTGTTGCTAAAAAGCTTAGATGTTAATTAATAGTGTAATTGAACATAAGCAGTTTAGGAGCCCTCTAGTCCAACACTAAAACTCTCTTAAAGAACACTTGGGTGTGAATTGACCCTTAATCACTTAATTTTACTTTTGAGTTGCTTGATGGCTAGACACTGCATTTCCAAAATGATGACAAGGTTTCAAATCCTGATGCGGGCAGAAAATGCTTTGTAGGAGGCGGTGTGGCACAATGGTCAAGCCTACGGACTTCAAACTCTGAGGCTGCGGGGGGTTCAAATCCTGCCACTGACACTGTGTGACCCTGAGCTCATTGCTTCACCTAGCTGTGCTCCAATTGAAACCAACTGTATCTCACAAGTTGCAAGTCAAATGTTGGCTAATAGGATAATACTCGATGTATGAATCATGTCCAGACCCAATTTGATCAATAAAATTTCCTTCAAAATAAACTTTATTTATGCTGCTCTTACCCTCCTGTTTCTGCTTTTTGTACAGGCTTCCACGACAGGGTCACTGTGCTTTTATATGAAGGGGGATTATGGAAAAGATCCTGTAACAGAAAAGGAGATGGGAAAAGAGTGAACATTTATTTGAAATCAATGACTTCATTCTAAAAGTAGAAAATAAAAATCAGTATTTATAGAATGTGGAGAAACAAACTGCCGATTATTGGTTCCAGATGTCAAAGCAACACAGCAGCTTACATAAAAACCAAACATTTGCTTTGATTTGATAAAAAGAAAACCAGCAGAATGAAGGTTTACAATTGCAGCTTTTAAAAGCTTGCATATTATAATCTTTTTATTTAGCCAATAAAAGGTGTCATTTTGCTTGGCTTTTCACTAAAAGCTGCAAACAATAACAAAGGAACACGCAAAGTCATTTTACACAAATACTTAATAAAAAGTACAAAACACTTTCAGACTGGTACCTTAATTAGAATATTGATGTTATTGGTTATCTTCAAAGCGACAACTTTGATCTTGTTCTAAAAGGAAGAAAACAATCAGATATTAACAGGAGTAGGCATCAACTAACATCACTTACTCAAAATGCCGAGTCATACCTGACATTCAATATAAACCAGCGACCAGCATACAGTGCTGTAGCTCACCTGAATAGTAGAGCCGTCACTGTGTGCAATTATCTCTTGGATGGATCATGGTTCTATATTTTTTAAGTTGTGATCTAAAGTGTTTTTTTGTAAATTTTAAAAATACTTTATTTTTGGATATTAAAATGGGGCTCTATAGAACCCCACGTCCATATGTGACAGAAAGAGTCTTAACTTACTGAATATGTCCACTTTGAAACGATTCTGAATTAAGAAAATGTGCCTCACAAGTTTACGATAGTTAAGGATACAGGATTTGCTCATTTGGGTGCTTGCAGCAGCCACGGAGTTAAGCCAAACTCAGCACACGGCCTGTGTTATTTTACATGGACTACAAAGAGACCTGCATGGAGAGTGGCAGTAGCATGTGAGAGTTTCATTGTGCTTTGTCCGCATGACAACACATCTGAACAGACCTGATCACACTGCATTGTATCCACCATAATAAAAGGACAAGTGTCTGTGCGTTTGCCCAGTTGCTATGTCTGTCATTCCCAAAGATGGTATATCACAAACACTAACACTGCCATTACACATGCCATTGTTTGTAGTGTGCCATCTGTTGAAATGACAAATTCAATGCATTTTGTTACTACAGGCATTACAAAATCCTCACAGGTGGCGCAGTGGTAGTGCTGCTGCTTTGCAGTAAGGAGACTGTGGAAGATTGTGGGTTCGCTTCCCGGTTCCTCCCTGTGTGGATAGCATTTTGAGTACTGAGAAAAGCGCTATATAAATGTAATGAATTATTATTATTTTATTATTAAAATGCATTTTACAATAGAAGGTGCACTGCAAACTTTTAACGATGAGGTCTCCTTTCATTACTTAGATTTCAATGCATCTTAGATGGGTAGCACAGCTAGTTTTCAATAAAAGCTTTAGATCATTAAAGAGCCAAACCACTTTTGCTGTGTTGTGTCTGGCACATGCACAATTAAAAAAAAAAAAAAAAAACGGAAGCATTTATGATTGAGCAGATTGAAGCACCACATACACATTATCAATATTGTTAATGTTTGATAAGCCATGATACAGTAATAAAAGACCTGACAACAATGTTTTTTGAGGGAGTAAATTCACCAATGCAGATGCCAGTCAATCTGCAAATACATGCAGACTCCATGTAGAAACTTGCACTGTGAGGCAGGAATGACAGGCCACTCTGCCTGTGTTAAAAAATCTGTACTAAACTTCAACCCGATTAAACTTCAGTGAACTAGCATTGCTTAACTGGCCCTAAAGTGTGTGTTCATATGTGTGTTCACCCAGTGCAGAGCTCCTGCCTTGAGCTCGATGATGGCTGGGATAGGCTCCAGTTGGCCCATGACCCTGGAAAATCAGATTAGGAAGATGGATAGACTGATGAATGGATGGATGTAGGCAGCACCTGAAGTGGGGCACAGTATGCTGCAACACGATGTACCAAAATTCTCCCGTTCAAGCACTCCGTGTATGCCTGTAATTTCAGTTCCTGCCACTCCACTGCCTGCAACACAAGCTCAATGTTCTCATAGTGAAGCGCACACACACACACACACACACACATATGGTTTACCACTCCAGCTGGAGCAGGCAGTATCCTCCATATAGTGAAAGAAAATGTGGTTAGTGTGATTGTATTCCTCTTATGATTGTCTGTCTACAGAGCAGAGAGATCAAGGGTACCAAGGAAAAAGACAGAAGTTGGCATGGGCTGTGTCTGAATCTCACAACATGCTCTCAATCTCTTTATGCTTTTTTCTTTGTTAAAAAGACATGGATATGATGTTTTGCAATGTGTGTAAACAAAAGACGTACTTGAAATATTTAGTAAGTTTTAAGGCCTTTTTTATCATCACATATGGGCATGGGGTTCCATAGAGCTCTGTGTTGTAAGAAGTAAGAACAGACTAAGTCAAGTTGAGGAGCATGCACTGGTATGGTGCGCCACACCCACTACACGATGAAACAACTCAGGATCCCAGTTGGCAACCCACCAGGCAGACACACTGTCCAGTCCCACCCTCTGGAAATGACCCTCTATCTGCCGCAGCCAGGTGTTACGTGGACGACCCCTTGGCCTGGTCCAGCCACTTGGGTCCCCAACAATGAGGATCTTACGAGCCGGATCACGCTCAGGGAAACGCACCCCACGGCTGTAGAGCCGTAACTGACGCTCCCTCACAATGCAGGTCATGTGCCTCATTCAGGACTCCATGAGCAACACAAAGTCAAACCAAAGGTACCCAAGGATTCTCTGAAGACACACACTACAGAAGGAGTCCAGTCTTCGTCTCAGGTCACTGGATAGCGTCCATGTCTCACAACTATATAGCAAAACAGTGAGAACCAGGACTCTAAAGACTTGGACCTTCGTCCTCTTGCATAGATATCGGGAGCAACACTCACCCCTTTCCAGTGACTTCATGACCCCCCATGCTTTCCCAATCCGTCTACTGACTTCATTGGAAGAGTCACCAGAGACATGAATGTCACTGCTGAGGTAAGTAAACATCTTGATGAGGTCGACACTCTCTCCGCAGACAGACACACTGCTAACGGCCGTGCCCAAGAGGTCATTAAAGGCCTGGATGTTGGTTTTTATCTGGACACTTGCAAACCCAGACACTCAGACTCCTCACTTAGTCTCTCGAACGCCCCGATCAGAGCCTCCATTGACTCCGTGAAGATCAGCATCGTCAGCAAAGTCAAGATCCGTGAATCTTTCTTCACCAACAGATGCCCCACAGCCACTGGACCCCACGACCTTGCCCAACACCCAGTCCAAACAAGCATTGAACAGAGTAGGAGCAGAACACACCACTGACGGACCCCAGAATCAACTGGGGGAAAAATGCAGAGGTCCTGCCTCCACTCTGCACAGCACTCGCAGTACCAGTGTACAGGCCAGCCATGATATCCAGCAACCTCGAGAGGATCCCGCGAACCCTCAGGAATCATCAGGAACAGACTAAGTATTTTTAAAATTAAATAAAAAAATGCTTCACAATAGAACACATCTTTGTGTGTCAAATTCATATATACTATGATTCTGAAGAAATAACGGACTTGAAAAATACCAAACTTATACTACAAAGAGCAGATTGGAGCAGTACGTTCATTTTAAATTTTACTTGATGGATCAACTGTGAAACTGCAACCAATGACTTGCTGTGAAGGGTTGTTTTTAGGCGATGAAGCAGATTCCTAGAATAAGGGGTGGGAGTTGTGGGACAAAAAAGGAAAAAGAAAGAGCGAGAGTGCATGGAAAAGTGGATGATGAATTTGCTAACTCCTGCGTTTGTCCAGAAGAGAAAGTAGTAGGAGGAAAAACAGAAACAAAGATTTACAAGCCAAGTTGGCAACAATTGGGCAATACGTATTTTTAGCAGACCTGAAGTATAATGCGCTGTTATTTGCTATTATGAGTGAGTCAATGTGCTGTTATGTTTTATTTAATCAAGCAATTTGTAACACAGGAGGTTATTTAATACACATGCAGAACACAACAGTGCTGGTCTCGAGAGGACAAATTTTATTGCTTCTTTAAAGACACTCAGGAGGGATTGGGTTGGCAGACTAGCACAAAACACAGCACTGATTTCTGGTGTTGGAAATGACGGTTTCATTACATACAAATTCCATGCTTCACCTTTACAAAAATAACTAAGTTTTGCTCCGTTAGAATTCAATTGAATTTTTCTACAACCCTGTTTCCAAAATAGTTGGAATGCTGTGTGAAATATAAATAAAAACAGACCATAATAATTAGCAAATCATTTAAAACCCATATCTCTCTATTATAATAAAAACATCCTGGGACAAGACAAGACTTTTTAGCCTGGGACAAGACGTGACTTTCTCAGGGCGACACTTTCACGTCCTGTGAGATGAGACTCTGTGCCAAGAGATTTAACCAGGCCCGGGGCTGGAAATAAAAGTCAAAGAGTAGATGACAAAGTAGAACGTCGTAAAGAATTCAAAAACGTTGGCGCGATACACATGCAGAGCAGGTTACAGACAATGGAAGTACGAAAATGCGAAAGTCTCAAAAAATGATAGTAAAGATCACATTAGCCCAAACAAACAGAAATTATTACTCAGTGAAATAACGAAACAGTGAAAAGAGATTGAATATATTGTTCAGATTTAAACATTAAGTCAGAGACTTGTAGATCATCTAATTTGTGTCGACTTCAGGGAAAAGTAGTGTTTCTTCCCAATGAAGAGGCGTATCTGCGAGAATTATTTTCATTAAAAATAAAACAGACACAACATATCAATTGTTGAAACTGAGAAATTTAATTGTTAAATGAAAAGAAAAATTCCCATTTTGAAAAGGCAAAAAACTGAAATCCAGAAAAGAGATTCCCATCCCTACAAATCTAAGAAAAAATATTATCACAATGTCTCCCGTCTAGTACCTCTGGTTAGACAAGATACAAAAACCTGATTTTTTTATTTTTTGGAATATCATCTATTTGGCAGTAGTCTATCTACTAAATAAAAAGGGTGTACAGAGTAGTTTTATAGATATAATGCCTGGCAGGTCCAACATAAATGTGGCTTTATCGGTAGATACATAACACTGTTTTAAATATCAGTAACATCTTTTCATTATACTCCTCACAAGTTAAAAAATAAATCTTAGCCCTATTAAAAATTCAGATCTGCTCAGTCCAAAAATGAGCGAGTCTCTAGGTGTAGTGCAGGCATCAAACATAATTATTACTTAAGTGCAAGTAGAAGAAATTTCAGTGGATTGTCATACAAATAATTGTGATTTAAGGTTTGTCTTTTCCTGTTCCAATTATACGACGATTAGAGTAAGCCTAAGAATAGTTTAATAATACATATACACATTATGAAGAAAAGCCATTTATTGGCATTGAACATTGCAACATATAAATAAAACTGCATTTCATTTTATCTTTTAGGTATTGTGAACAAAAACTGTTCAGGGTAGATATGACATAAATAATAACCATAATCAAAATAAACAATGTACTACCGGACAACACTAACATATTTACCTTATCTGGCTTAAGGAAACATCTCACTGGGCCAAAAAAAAAAAATACAGAAGAATGATCTTACTACAGAAGATTATTCCCACCACTCTCAACAGAAAGACCTCATTACTTTGTGGAAGTATTGCCTTTTTTTCACAGCGTTGTCTGCTGCTGTCAGAGTATAGCCTGGTTTACACTTTCCACATAAAGCTTGCATGAGGTAGGTGACCAAATTCATACTTGTGGTGGCCTTTTTGATCAGCACGTCGATACACTTCTAGTCAGCAGGTGACAGTGTTTGGTCAATGTCACATAACTAACAATGTCACAGCAGAGGAAGTGAAACTCTGCTGATGAAAGAAGTGCTGAGTCTGTTATTACTGGCTTTAACTGGAAAAGGGGAAGGTAGAATGTCAGACCCATTAACCCTAAAGTAGTAAATGGAGGGCAAGTATGATAGTCTCATGAGTGGGTAAGCAACATGATGAACAGATGCACTTCAAACATTTTTGCATGTCTATCTTGTGCTTTGATATGGTGTCCATATTTTGATGACCTGCTGCATGAATAGTAAGTCCTACGCTCCGACATCCTTGTAACCAGCCACTCATCTGAATTTGCCACTTTGGAAAACTGAGCAATGCAAGTAGCAGCATGTTGCTGTCTGGTATCATTTTTATCATGCAGTTCTCGTGACCAATCAAGCCAAAATGTCATTAAAACTGGATGTGCTGAGGGTCACAGTGAGCCAATTACCATCGCAGCAATGCTGGGTGTAATGTAAGAAGCAGATGTACTTTAGCAGCCGCTATCGGCCCCTTGGCCTGGTCCAGCCACTCAGGTCCTCAACAATGAGGATCCTGCAAGCCTGATCACCCTCATGGAATCAAGCCACATGGCCATAGTGCCGTAACTGACACTCCCTTACAATGTAGGTAATGTGCCTCATTCCAGACGCCTTGAGCAACCACTCATTCTACACAAAGTCAACCCAGTGGTACCCAAGGATTCTCCGAAAATACACAGTACCGAAGGAGTCCAGTTACACGTCACTGGATAGCATCCATGTCTCGCAACCATACAGCAATGCAGTAAGCACCAGGACTCTAAAGACATGAACATTCAAACTTCTGCACAGATATTGGGAGCGCCACACACCCCTGTACAGCAACCTCATGACATCCCCATGTTCTCCCAATCCATCTGTCATCGAGGTAAGTAAACCTCTCGAGGAGGTCGACACTCTCTCTGCAGACAGACACACTGCTGATGGCTGTGCCTAAGATGTCATTAAAGGCCTGGCTCTTTGGTTTTTATCCAGGACACTCGTATTCAAAAACACAAGAAAATGATCAAAATTGAGCTGTGTTTCTGGCCAGTTTCATGAAGGTTATTTGGGTTTAGGATTTAATAACAAATGCTGGCGAGCAAAATGTGTGGTTTAAGAAGAGTGAGTATTGCAAATGCATAGATTGTAACAGAATACCATCCATCCATCCTCTTCCGCTTATCCGAGGTTGGGTCGCGGGGGCAGCAGCTTGAGCAGAGATGCCCAGACTTCCCTCAATACATTTTATAATAAGTAGCTACGTAACAGTTACTTTTTTGGTATAATTACTAAAGTTACTTTTAACAGTACTGTTCCAAACAATGGGACATCATTAAACGAGTGCCATACAAACACTACACAGTGAAAACAAAATAGTGGTAGAAAAATGACATTTCTGTTTCAGCTATTTTTATGCAGATGAATTGAAGCGAGTCTAACGATCACACAAGATAATCGAGGTCACCTCAAGTAATTATGTAACAACTGTGATAGGCCTGTGCGGAATCTGTATGTGTTAAGCTAGAGGGTATGTGACAGTAGGCCAGTCCATAATGAACTTGGTAATACAGTGACAATTAACTCAAAGCAGAACTCTACTTGGTCACCTCAGAGGCTGCTCAACTTCAAGAACTTGGGAAAGACACAGCTACAGTCCTGTGAAGCATGTTTGCTCTCACATGATTAATTTTAATTGATAAAAGCAACACTGAAAAGCACAAAATGACATTATACTACTTTGATTTTTTTTCCACCATCAACTGACTCCCATTTCATATGCAAACTAAGCTTTTGAACTAAATAGCTGTAAACAGCTGCATCCTTTTAATTGACCGATTTACCTTAATAAAAATATGTACTTCGCTTAAGAATAATTTCTCTTACCTCATCTGTCTTTAAGGCATCACCAGTCTTACCCTGCAATGCAACTCTTAACTGGCGAATGTATACTTGAAGGCCTCGAGCAAAAAACTGTAGCCTAAAAAGCAGAATAAATTTGATTGTTATCTGATCAAGTAAAATTTACTAAGAAACAAGAAGATTCCAGACTTGTGTACTTGTAACAAAAACATGCATTGCTTATTCTGAGAAACTGGATTATCTTGATATGTAGCTTTTCATGCTCAACACTAAAAATGTTTACTTTCCCGTAATTTACAGATGAATGGAAATGTTCACATAAAGTACATAAGGATATATTAAACCTATTTAATTATACAGGGACCACAAACAATTGAGAAGCCAAGCACAAGTCATCAATTTCTGAAAAATTCATGAGATCAACAAAAACTAAAGCACATACCAGAAGTAGTGCAAAAACCAAGTGAATACAGGGGCCAAAACACTTCACTTTTTACATTGTGTTATGCTGCAACCTAATGCTACATTTAAATTCCTTCCCCACCACCCTTATCAAACAACACTCAACACCCCAGAATGACAAAGCAAAAACAGGAAGTTAGGTATTTTTGCAAATTTATTAGTCCTACAGCTGGCAACCCAGCCAAACTGAGCAACTGTACGAAAGGGGCAATGATAAGAGGAAAACCAGATGGTTACTCTGGCTGCACTCCAGAGAACCTGTGTGGAGATGGGAGAAACTTTCAGGAGGACAGCCATCACCACACTACTCCACCGATCTGGAATTAAGAGCAGAGTGCCCAGATGACTTATGAAAGCCTGCCTGGAATTTGCAAAAGGCACCTAAAGAACTCATAGACTTTGAGAATCTTGGTTCTCAGTCTGATGAAACCAAGACTGAACTGTTTGGCTTCAACTCCATGTGTCACATCTGGAGGAAGCCAGGCAACCGCTCATCCTCTGCACAACACCATTCCAACGGTGAAGCATAATGGGGGCAGTATCATGCTGCAATCGCTTATCAGCACAGGGACTGGGAGCCTGGGCAGTGTAGAGAGACAGCTGAGTAGAGCAAAGTACAGCGATAACCTTAAAGAAAAAAACCTACTCCAGAGCACTTTGGACATCAGAATGGGCTGAAGGTTCACCTTTCCAATGGGACAATGACAACAAGGGAGCGAGTGGCTTATGGACAACTCTGGGAATACCCTTGAGTTGCCCAGACTATGCCCGGATCCGAACACAAACATCCATCTCTGGAGAGACCTGAACATACAGCTGTCCAATTATGGTCTCCAACCAATCTGGGCAGAGCTCGAGAGGATCTGCACACAACATTGGCAGAGGTTTATGAAGCTTGTGTCAGACCCAAGACTACTCCAGGCTACAATCACTGCCAAAGGAGCTTCAGCGAAGTACCGAGGACAAAAGTGTCTGAACAGAATACCTGTGTCAATGGGATAGTTCAGTTTTATTTTTTAAACTTATAACAAATTTGCCAACTACCTTAAAATCCTGTTTTCGTTTTGTCATTCAGGGGTATTGAGTGCTGCTTGATGAGGGAAAAATTTATTTAAAATTTTTAGCATTTGGCTGCAATATAACAAAAGGTGAAAAAAGTAAAGGGATGTGATTACTGTCTGGACGTGATGTACGACTGGATATTGAGTTTATCTTGTGGATTACAAAAAGTCATTACTTCTATTAACAAGTCAAGACTAAGCCATCAGAAGGTACCCATGTTAAAGGTATAGTTATTGTAGTTACCTGATTTTAAAGTCTTTCAGTCTTTCTGCATTCAGTTTAGCTGTTAAGAAGTCAGGAATTTTTTTACCCAACTGATGGAAACTGAACAGAAGACATTCAACATAACTGAACTGGAGTTTGGGTTCTTCACCTCCAGCATTCTCCCCATTTTCTGCTTCTTCTGGAGGCAAAGGCATGTATTCCTGCAAAATACCACAAAAAATGTTGCTAGGCCTTCTGTCCAATCTTTTTATTCAATAAAAAATAAAACAACACAATAAAGACTTAAAGGAAAGCAATGTCTTAGAGAGATATCCTTACGCAAAAACACAGCAATACTTTTATAATCTCTAAGGAAAAGTGAACAAAAACTACAACAAACTTTTGGATAGAAATAATAAAAGCAGAAACAGGACAGCGTATTTAATTAGGCAAGAATTAAATTAAAACAGTTATTTAAAACCTAGCATTTACAACATAAATCTGCTGCTACAGGTTTCATAGTGTTATACTGCAAGTTTAGTTCTAGCTTTAAAAGACAAAACAAAAACGTAGCAAAAAATGAACATCAATAAATTAGTTATCAGCAAATTCCAGGAGGCCATGGCAAAAAAAAGATGTTAATTTCTCAGAGTAAATAAAAAAAAGAATTTAACATTCACACATTATGAAAACTTTTGCATGAAATTGTTTTTATTTTACATGTTCTAAATAAAAGTTTCGATCAAATTTCAAAATTATATGTGGGAGGCCTTTAACATGAAGCACAATACCAAAAAATGCATTATTAAATACCATTATTTAATAATCTATTATAGATGTATGGAAATAAACTCCCCAGAAATACATTTAAATACAAATTTCTGCTTTCCTGTAATTTCACCAGTTCAATCAAATTGGCTTATTCCTATTTATTTCAACTTTTAAAATGATACCGATTCAAAATTTTTGGAAAGAAGTAAAACCCAAATATCCAGTGATGCCTGGCACAGCTCGGTCTTACCATGCTACCTTTACAAATAAATGAACATACATTTTAAATGAACTGTGTTCATGCATGAGGTACTACCCATAACCCCCCTCTCCAAACAATGTTTTAAAATGCTTTCAATTGTATAAATATTGGTTGAGAAGGGAAGGTGCAACAGCAGTGAACAGGCTATTACTCAAGAGTTTATATATATATATATATATATATATATATATATATATATATATATATATATATATATATATATATATATATATATATAAACTGAATGCACCAGGTATATTTTAAAATGTTAATGTTCAGTTTAAAAAGTTTGTTCATAATATTAAACTTTTTCTGCCTTTACCAATTAAAAATTTCATATTCCAAAAACTAGGCGGTTACCTATTTTTCTTTAATTCTTTTTACACTAAGCTCATGTATAACCAGTTATATAAAATTATTTTTGACATTAAATTGGTATTTTTACAGGTGTTAAGTGTTCATTTTTTTAACAAAACTGAATTCTGTACGCTTCTTGTTCAGTAAGCGTAACACTAAAATTAAGCCCACAAACCTTTTTTTAACTAACAAAACATGCACACGAAGTTTTACCCATAATGCATATGGCATAAAAGTAAGGAAGACGCTTGTCATAATTAACAGCCACAATTCTCATAAAATGTTCGTGTGATGTTTATCAGGAAGACACAAGGTTAACATGCCTAACACATTTACAAGTAAAATACAAGCTTATTGGTTACTAAGAGGTGAAGGCTAACTCTTCTTTATCTATTCTTTTTCTAATTAAAAAATGTGACCTGTTGCACTAAACCCAAGTTTGCTCACTGCACACACTCAGTAAAGAAGTGTTAGTTTTAATTAGAGGACAAAACAAAAAGGTCTGAATTCACTAAATGGCTACTCTTTTAATTCCTGCCAAATACATGTCTCTTTCCCCTTCCACTCCAAGTACAGCTGGACCACATATACATCTGCTGTTCCTCTCTTTGCACTGGGTTGCTCTTAAGATACCCTTCTCTTAGTTTACTCTTCCACTTAATGTAAAGCTCAGAGGAGCAAATTCTAAAAATATGTTTTGAGATCAGTCAATTTACTGATCCCTGATCGAATCACGCAGAGAGAAATAATCAGTTAATTTACATCAGATGACGAGTGATCAGATCATCACTACTATAGCTACTGTCCTTGGCATTCACTGAATTAAAGGGAGAAGTGGTAGATGAGCTAGCATGTACTGTGTTTTGAAATACTACGGCCTTTGATCTAGATGCCAAATAGTCTGTGCATATTGAATGGATCTGGCTGTGCACTCACCGCTGGCATGCTACCTGTAACTTCAGAAATGCCCATTTCTAAATCATTTATATATACGCAATTAATTTCAAAATCATGCCAAAATGAACAATTCACCGAGTTTAAGTCCTTCAACAGTAAGAATGCTGAACAGCAAAATAATTTAAAAATACAAAAAAATGATATAAAGACACTACTTACCAGTAGCTTATCGAACAGTTTTGTAAGATTGGCTTCTAATTTATCCATATCACCACAGTAAGGACTCATCTCAGCCAGAAGTTTCAATACCTATTAGAAAGACAAGGTTACGGACTTGGTAATCACAATCTGTAAATTTTGAAGCAATGTAAATGGCAAAATTAGAGATGCTACTGTGAAGCTAGAATTTAGGGCTAACCATTTCCCCTCTAAACTATATTAATACACTGAGGATACATTTACACCTGTTTATCTAACCCAATTCCAATTTTAGTACACATGCAATACAGAACTTTAAAAACAGCAAAGAGGTACATGGAGAAAATTTCAGAATCATAACCATGATGAACATTTGTAAGTAGACCTTAAGCTTTCATAATGTGAATTTCATGTGGCCATTCAGATCAGATTTGTAAAGCCACAGTGATTCCCCCTCCCCTAAGATTAATGAGAATAAACAAACATGTCTCTCTGTGGTGAATAAGGGCATTATTAGCATACCACCATATCCTGACATTCACTGCATTCATGAGGTAACTGACATGAAATTCTACACGTGGTATTCAATAAATTGAATATCCTAATAACAAACTGAATTAAGTCTACACTGATACATAACAACTGACAACTATTTTATTTACCTCTAACTGGATATCCAGTTCTGCTACAGGACTTGTCAGGGTGTTCAGGATTGGGAGGACTTGTTCACAGAAGTAGGTCACAAATCGAGTTGAATGAACATTTTTCTAAAGACAGAGAAATTTACAAGATCGAAAATTAATTTATGTAAATTGCTTCAAAATAAGTACATCCATAGTGATACTATATATAAATAGGACATTTTAACACTCCTTTGAAAACATTTTAAATGAATATTTGGGGTGATCAATTTAAACTTTCCGAGAATATGAAAATGAATGTTTGCAATTACATTTAGGGCATTTAGGCTTTTCTTGCAAATACAAACTTTAACCAGAAGAAATCAAGAGTAATCCAAAACAGTGATTGAATTACAGGAGTTTTTAATCTGTATGAAACCCATGTCTGTGAGATTTTCTTCTGTGGAATCCACAGGATTGCACAGTAAACCAATTTACAAAAATGTAAAAACTGCAAGAAGAATCGGTTCATTTTCAGTTTCTTAGAGTGTAGCTCAATCACCGTCTTCTACTCACAGTGTGACCCAAAGTCTCTTTACATGCTTGTGAACCAATTGTTAAAAAAATTAACAGTGCCTAGGAGAACGTTTCCAGCCAAATAATATACAATAGTAAATTGACAAGTAAATCTATAAAAGGAACATTAAGATAGCTTAAGCAGCATTGGTGGTGGTTTGTGGGGCAACAAATTCCAGTGCCATATTAAGCAGTTATATAACAACATGGCTAATGAGAACGGGGTGTTCAAGCACTCCGTTTGTTCAGCTCAAAACTTTTGCATCCCAACCAACCGCTGTTACTTCAGGTGGGCTCTGTCCTGGGGCCCCTCCTCTTCATTATTTACCTCCTTCCCCTCGGTAATATATTTCGTAAAGTATAACATTAATTTCCACTGTTACGCCAACGACACCCATTTCTATCTCACTAGCAAACCTACTTTTTCCTTCCCACCCTCCTTGCTTACCGACTGCCTGGTTTTCTTCAAATGTTCTTAAAAACAGTGACAAAATTGATGTTATCTTCATGGGTACAAAATTAACATTATCCAAAACCGATAATGTTTAGTTTGTTATTGATAAGTCCTCTTTCTTCCCTTCCCCACAGGTCAAGAGTCTGGGTGTCATCATTGACAGTACCCTATCTTTTCAGTCCCACATCAATAACATCTCCCAGTCTGTATATTTCCACCTGCATAACATCAATCTTATTCGCCGCTCCCTCACTCCCCACACCACTGCTATTCTTGTTCATAGCCTTGTCACTTCTTGTCTGGATTATTGCAATTCCCTTTTCTTTGGTCTTTCTCACAAATCTCTATTAGCTTCAACTGGTCCAGAATTCAGCAGCCTGCATCATTACTAGAACCCCCTCTATTCACCATATCACTCCTGCCTTGTAGCAGCTTCATTGGCTTCTGGTAAAGTTCCACAATGACTTCAAAATTCTCCTGTTAACATTCAAGGCTCTCCACAACCTCACCCCTCCATTTCTGTCTGACCTCCTCCATGTTGCTGTTTCCTCCTGCACCCTTAGATCCTCTTCCTCCATTCACTTGACTGTCCCCTTTGTTCATCTTACCACCATGGGGAGCACAGTATTCAGTTGCTCTGCTTCCCAAATCTAAACTTAAAACTCATCTGTTTAAGACTGCTTTTTCTCTTTGGCTATAACTGCTCTGTCTGATTTTAAACTTTTTTTTATATTTCTTTGTATTTTCACTTTTCTTTATAATGTGATTATCTATTGTTCGGTGACCTTGAGTGTTTAGGAAGGTGCCTATGAAAAAATTAAATTTATTATTATTATTAAACACCTCTGCATTCCATTTTAGCAGGTATTTGTTTGAAAAAAATTCTCACGCATCATTTCTGTTCATTGGCTCCAATAACTGTACAACGCCCATTCAAACATGAATCTAGTCTACCTTTAACTAATAAGGTCTAGGGCAGTGTTTCTCTACCTTTCTGGATCTTCATGACTCACCAAGGTGAGGGCACCTTCCTTGGTAAATTGAGTGCGATTGTCAGAGCGAGGGGGAGTTTTGGGGCCTTGGTTAATTGAGCTCAATCATCAGAGCGTGCCATTCTCCACGGTGAATTGGGCGTAGACATCAGAGTGGGTTGAAGCACTCCCATGGTTAACCCAATGCAAATGTCAGAGTAGAGCAATCATGCGGGATTGTTGGAGCAGACCAATGCCACAGCCCAGTGTGCGACCCACTACAGTTATAAACAACAGCAACTTGTGACCCATTGGTGGAAGTCCACAATTAACCCAGTGGTTGAGAAATACAGGTCTAAGGCATTAATGATACTTCCAACAATGAACAAACACATTCCATCATTAGCCAAAGACACACACTCAACTGGTATGGTGTAAACACAGATAAGAGTACTTTAAAGGGATGCCCTGGGTAAAATATCAATTAAGCACAAACGACTTTCTAATTATGGTACAATACATTTCTCAGAGTGACTACATACAGAAAATAGAGGTACTGCTTGGCGAGTGCACTGCAACAGCCTGTCCATATTGTCTGTGTCTGCCGGATTGAGGTGTTGTTCTAAGAAAGCCTGCTCTGCAACAAGTTCCACCAGCTGCTGACGTCCACTCACAGTCTGCAGACCCTTTAGTCCAGACAGTATCTTCATTAAAAGTACAAATTCCTCGCCAGTGACATCTTCCAAGACCTAAAAACAGCATAAAAAATACATTATATCAATTTCTAAAAATATTTTAAATTAACAGTACCAAAATATTTAGTATTCATTCCATGATGTCATAATGCAAACAACTTGTCATAAAAAGTAGTACAGTATATCACACTTAATTAGGATGTAACACATCACTACCTATTCTAGTAAACAAATGTTTTTGTATCGTTTAACAAATAAACATGTCTGACATACAGTCCAACATTAAACAAGCTGTGGGTATACTGTACTGGTGCCTTCAAGGGTAGTTTCATTTTACACAAATATGTATACATATTCATTTCAGAATTGTATACAATCACTTTACAGTAATGACATTTGGAAATCACATTCTTCTTTACTTTAGTTCCAAACTGAAATAAAAGGACAGTTAGTGCGTCAGCTTGCTTTATGAACTTTTAATTACAGTATCTTAGATGCACATCTGTGCAAATAATACATGCCAAATGGCAAAAAAATAATTTTTATGCTCTGTATTAGGCTCTCTTTAGTTTCTGGGGGTAGACTAGGGCATCAGGAATGCACTATGAGGATGCCAAGGTGGCGGGCCTAGTGAGAATAGATAGATTTAAACACCAATTAGATTCTGTGGTCATACCTGGAAAAAATGCATTGTGGTTCTAGCGTAAATCTCATTACAGGTATCTGCTCTTCCTTACTTTGAGAACCACAACAAGAACAGTCATCTTTTTCATTGATCCACCCCTTGAATTTTATTTTTATATATATCCTGCATTGTTCATCTTCAGTAAATCAAAAAACAAACAAAAACAATCTGCCATGTGTAACAGTTAAAGACACCAAGGTAATGGCAGTAAAACAGGGATGAACCTGAGCTGTTTAAACCAAGCACTTAAACTTGGCTGTGCAAGTGCTACTATGAAGTAATATAATGGCACCAGGGTGGCGGCATGTTGCATGTTAATTGGCACATCCAACTATGAATTTCTTTGTACTTTATAAATGTCTTAATACTGACTCTAGGAATTACTTAAAACATCCTGCTTCTCAAACACTATGCACTGTTTTTGAAATGCCAGCCTTCTGCAGAGGTTTTTTTTTTTTTTTTTTTTTTTTTTTTAAAAACTAGAACTCACTGAAAAGCAACACTTTCAACACTTGTAGACAGTGATAAGATGGGAAGGGAGCAAACGATGATTTTTAACAATTTTTCTATGAAAAAGGTGGAAATACTTTGTCAAAAACTTACTGAACTATAAAGGAGATGAACACTACAGGTAGTCCCCAGGTTACGGACACCCGACCTACAACATACGAATGGGGCTGCAGCTGCGACGCATTCGCCTCAGTAACTGCCGCTCTGTCATCTTTGGCCCAGGGACACTGCAAGCGGTGGCTGGATGGAGGGGGTCGATTTCGCTGCTTGTGCAGTGTAGTGTCCATCGGGCGGCTCCCAGTGGCAAGCAGTTTCACTGCCCGCCCCCCGCTACAAGTGGTGACCCTGTTGTGGCTGAACGGAGGTCACTGAGGGTGAACGGGGAGGCGGGGGTAGCATTCTAGTGTGCCTCAGATGTCTGCATGTTGAATGGGGGCGGTGGTGTGGCAGGACACTGCAGGCAGCATATTGTAGTGGAGGTGACTGTGATGTGGGCTGGTGATGTACCGCCCCTCTCTGCCCCTATTCATTCTCAATAGCAAGCCTGCTTGTACTGTTACATAGCAGGAAGTTGTCTCTTGTCAGTACAGGGTGGTCCAGATCTAATTCTACAGATCCAGATCGTCTGGATGACTGATTTATGCGGGGATGATTCCAGTTCGGTGCGAAGACGATTCTTTGTGTCATCAGTTCACACACTTCTCGATGGTCCGGGATTTTTCGGGTGACTTTCTATGTAATAAACTGAAAAAGTTATGGCATAATGAAAATTGCTTAATTAGATCTGGACCACCCTATACATCAGACGTGTTGACGACTGGTGCCTAATCTGCTGTGATAGCGTGTACAGTGCTGTACAGAAGAGCTCATCTTAACCTTTTGTCTTCACCCTTCAAGAATGTCTCTGAAACACAAATCTGATGCAAGTGCTGGTGATACAGTAAAGAAGAGAAAAACCATCACCATTGAAAATAATGTAGAAATAATAAAAAGGTCAGAAAGAGGCGACACTCCATCATTCATTGGCAGAGCAGTCGGTCAACAATAACATTTATTAAAATAATGTACCTGTTCTGACTTGCATACAAATTCAACTTAAGTACAAACCTACAGTCCCTATCTCATACATCACCCGGAGACTGCCTGTACATTCATTATGCAATTAAAGTAATACGGGTAATGATGAAAGACTATTAACAATTACCTTTTTGGACTGTAGAAAAATGTAGTCTTCCACTTCTTTAGTTAATACATCATCTGATAAGGTCTTCAGCTTGTTGGATAAAAACTTAATTGCTCGTTCCCTCACAATGTCCTCACCTTGCAGAATCTGGGTAAATAATCCACCCAAAGTTCCTGTACAAATAAAAAAAAATACACTGTTATAATTACACAGTAAAAGAAATTAATCTGTGCACAGCATAAACTTTTCATTACACACACATGCATACATATATAATGTATATACTGTAAATGCACTGAACTGTCAGCTTATTATTACGTACACCCATCTAGTAGTGTGTTGCACCTCTTATTATGCTAGAAGTGTGTGCCTGAATGTGGAAACACTGTAGCCATATAGGGAAGAACTTGGTTCCAAAGTTCTACAAGTTCCAAACTACACTGTCTGTTGGTTTACAAATGAAGATACCATGCTAACCTTTCAAAATTATGAATAGGCTGATTATAGAAGTATAAAAATATCTCTAAAATGCTGTGGCTTTACATAGCATGTCTGAAATAACTCCATGGCAAAATTAGTGCAGGTAAAACAGACCACCATTCTTTTACAATCAAATGTGAGCATCTGAGTAAGAACAAGACCTTTTAAAAATAAATTCAAATTATATTCAAATAGCAATATTCGAGATGACAGCCCTAGTTGGCACACTAATGTATTAAATTAGAAAACTTTTCCAATACATTAAAACACAAAAATACAGCATATAAAATCTAAAAATATTTTTCTCTTTTTAGAAGCATCATTAACGAATATACTTAAGTGCACACACACACACACACAACATTACGGTTTTCTAAAATTTAATACCACTGTAAACAGAATTTAAAAACTCAAGCTGCTCTATGGCCCCTTTACCACCTGCTCTCACAGATGTCCAATTTTTCAACAATTTATACATAGGAAGCTAACTCCATTATTGCAGAGTTAGGCATATTCAGACATTTTAATGGTTTCTAAAAGCAAATAAATATTACATCCATTGTCTTTTCAACAGATGTTTTCTATTCTTTGCGTATTTGTCTGACAGCCACGCCAAATACAATAAGCAAGAAACTGAAATGCACTGAATAAAGTAGAGATGACTCGCTATGGATGACAAGCTTATATGTATCAGAATTTTAATGAATGATATCATTCCATATCACAGACCAGAGAAGAAAGTCTAAAATATGCATCAAAAATGAAATATTTACAAAAGTTGATAGTGTTCTTTACTATTCATGGAAATAAGTTAAGTTAGAGATAAAAATATACTTTTAAAAATGTGTCTGCTTATCATTCTATGTTTATATGTCAATAGTGCTATAACAGATAATGTAACAGTATAACAAGCTGTAGCAATATACACATATGGGAGGTCCTCATCACATTAAAGATGGGTGCATGTGTCCATGCTAAGTGGAAATCTTTGAGTCAAGAGCAGAACACATTTATTTAAGTACACAATAACAGCAGTAAACAACTGAAAAAATACAAGAAGCATGAATGTTTATCAACTCAGGATGGACAACATTCAGTTTGTGCTAAGTTTTAATGAAAAGAAAAACGGTTAAAAAGTAACTAAAAACAGAAGCAGAAGGCTTGTTTAAGAAAAGCAAATGACTACTTATAACATTTTATGAGAAAATTCAGTATGGCCACCAATTTCAAAATATTTTCAGATATAATAATTGTGTTAGATTTAATGAAACATGTTATGTATATTACAAAACGACAAAAACACTTCTGATTTAGTTTTGAATCCTTACTTCTATGCTACCATTCTACCCACTACTTACAGTGGGGGACATAAGTATTGGAGTATTGTAGAAACTGATTCTGTGGACAGGTGTGCTTTATACACATAAGCTGAGATCAGGAGTATCTGGAATTGATGAAGTGATTGATTGTAATCTGTGTGCCCGCCAATCTGTGGGAGCCAGAATTCTGGCTGGGTTGTAGGGGATCAAACACTTATTTACTTTTCAGGATTTTTGGTTGATTTTCTGTCTCTCCCCATTAAAATGAAACTACCATCAAAATTAGAGACTGTTCATTTCTTTGTAAGTGAGCAAACATACAAATTCAGAAGGGGATCAAATACCCCCACTGTATACATGAGCTCCCTCTGTTTATTTTACTAAGCGAATGTTTAAATTATAGGTTTCTTTTTTTTTGTTTTATCATGTTACACCAACTTTACTGGTTCCATACATTTCCAAACTGTTATTATCCAAGTAAATGTAGTGTAATGGTGAGACAGGTACACTAAGTTTGTCTCTACCAATTATTTAGGGAGACTTTATTATCCCAGAGGGAAATTTGTTTGCAGCAGGAAAGTACAAAAACAGAAGAAACTGTTACAGAGATCCAATAGATAAACAGAGACACAACATTTGACAACCGATATTATTGCATAAACACACACTTCAAGATCAATATCAATAAGAATAATTACTATCAACAGAAACTAAATACTAAGAATTTAGGATTTGTTTTTCTAGCACAAGTTTGTGTATAGATTATATAAAACATACTGTACAATGTAACTAACAAAGATATTACACACAAAAGAGATGTGAATGTTAATTTACCTTTTGCGTCCATCTTGAATATACACAGCAATGCATTATTTACCAAGTTAAATTCTGCAGAATCATCTAAAAGGGAAAAAATAAAGCCCATTTAATTGTACACACCTAGTAAGACAAAATTATAGTTTTAAACTTTTCCATACATTATATGTAATGTAATATAATTATAAAATATATAAATATAATTATATGTAATATGTAATCTAATTTATACTGTCAATGGCACAGCTAACTTGGATTTGGGTGTTGACACTGGCAGATTATCTATGCTGTGTTTTTTAGTTCAGCATTATCCTCATTTTTGTCATTTTTATATATTAGCCTCTCAGAAACTTTATAATTTGCTTTGTTAAATACTTTGAGAGTCAAACATGATATCAATGCAATAACTATCATAGTGAATGCCATTTTTAAAGTGACACATTATGAGCAAACAACAAACTGTCATTTTCAGCAGCATTCACTTTCTGTTTGCCATTGCTTATAGTTGTGTTATGAGTTATCAGGCATCCGTCAGCAGAACATGATCCTCACTTGAAATATTTCTGAAGATTTATTATGGATGGAGCAATTTAATTGTTTAGCGCCTGCATGTCTCAGCGCGAGTATTCTTATCGACAGAGATGCAAGCAGCAATGACAGCATATCTGATGCCAAATGTCACTGAAGCAAATAGTGAAACTCTCCTTTGGAGGTAAAAGAATATCTCCCTTAATGACAGATGTCACTGAAGAATTAAACTGTCACTGTTATTTTTAACAGTATTTATTTTGATATTTAAGTTTAAGACCATTTTCAGCAGGGCAGGTACATGCCGAATTGTATGTGAATATTTCTAAATGAAAAGGAAGAAATGTAAAGCACTTTTCAGTCTCACAATTAACCACTGAACACTATACAACCTAATCAGGACTACATGTGTATTCAGTTCAAATCATGATGATGCCTTCAACCTACTCTCGCATGCATCTGTACTGTAACATGGAGGATGGTGTAGGGAGATCTAGGAGTTACTTGCATTTATGCTTCATAGTCATCAAAACCTTGGACACTACTCAAAAAAATAGACTATACTCACTCAACAGTGAGCAAGTTTAAAATAACCTCCACAAAGACAGGCAATGTCATGGCATTGAGGGAAACAGGAGTGCAGCTGCAAGTTTAGTTAGCTGAATTTAGCAATATGGCTGCTGGCTGTGTAATGTTTGCAGTGAGGGGGATTCTAATTTGCAGGGATCCACTGCTTGAAGTGCTTGGAAAGGTTTAGCTGTCTGCTCTGCCATCCAGAGGTAAGACTTTCTCACAAATGAATGAATACATCTTAATTTCATCAATGTGTAACAGTATTAAACAAAAGAATTGGCCAACTCTCAACCACACAATGGCTGACTTTTAAAGGTAAAGCCTTTAGATCTAAACAGCTTTTGTATCACAGAAACTAAGCCAGTGCTTCGCACATTAAAAGTTGTGCATCCTATCTCAACCAGAGATGTGTTTCATCAGGAGTACTGTATAATAAATTGAAGGAAAACTTTAAGCCTGTAATGTCTCAATAGAAAGACAAAAGAGAAGGAAGCTAACATCTAAATCTGCATTATGTAACTGCAAAAACCAAAACATGGTACTGATATTCTGTAATATGTCGATCTGCACATATTAAACAGGAATTACTGTGTATTTGAAATCCAGTATTTAAATCGTATCATAATCATTCTGAATTATTTGATGACTACAACTTTGAGAAAAGCTGAAAATGTTCACCCAAAATCTTTACTTTATTAAATAGAGTAAACAATATTGAGGAGGTTTAACCGATTCATTGTAAATTATACCATATATGTAAGGGAAAAAAAATTAATCATCTACCTGACTGGAGAAGTTGAGTTAGAATGTCTGCTACTCTGGGGAGGTGTTCACCTGCAGCAAACTGCGGTAGCTCCTTGATTGCCTGTCGACGTATCTAAAGTCATGTCGAAAGAAAGAACAAAAAAAATTTATAATGGTTTTCCTTGATAAAGGGAAAAATTAAGTCAGAATAAGAATTTTTCAAAATAAAAAATGTTTTAGATATAAGCAAAGGCAAATCACACCACAAGGGGATTTCTGACATTCCTAAGCCTTTAAAGGAAAAAAAATGAGAACAGAATTTTTTCTCCACCACAAGTCATGACACAAAATACTACTCAGTCAATCTGTCTAAAACCCATTTATGGCATCACTGAGCTCATTGCAAGTTTTGAAAACTTTCCCAAGCAGATTTTTTTGGATTTTTGAAACAACCAAAAGTCACAGTGTGGCAAGTCAGGGGTATAAGAAGAGGGATCCACAAACTCAAAACCAGACTGCTAAATACTGACCATGATCAACTTGGCAGTGTGAAATGGCATGTTGTCACAATGGAGGAAAGACATAGAAAGGGGAAACTGGGGGGGGGGTGACCTCTCTTCATTCAGCAAAAAATTTTGGGCAAGCAGACTTCCAAGTACTATTTGGTTTTCACCGTAGTCCCAATCTCCAGCACAAAAAAAAAAAAAAAAAAAAAAGGCGAACATTGTTTTGCCAGCTCACTTGCACTGCCTGGCCTTTGGGGAGCAATATTTTTGACTGATTTTTGTATTCAAAATTGAAAAGCTAAACCAAGTTTGGCGTCCAGTCATCCAAAAAAAAATAAAAAAATTAGGGACTGTCATTTTTTAAGGTTTGTAAGAAAGATCCAACAGAAAATGTCTCAACACTGCCTCAATTCTTCTGTGAGAGGACTCAGCACCCAGTGGGAAGAAAGCATGGAAAAATTCAGCTCCTCGACTTCTTATGGAGATTGTTTAAATAAAAAAAATAAAAAAATACAAAATAGGAATAATGGTGCTCTCCAGGAAAATCAATGTGAACACCAAGAAAGCTGGAACAAGAATGATGGCTACAGACTTTTTGAACACCCATTGTGTATGTGCCTACTGTATGACCAAAATTCTATATCACGGTATTTTTCAAAATTATACCGGTTTCACGGTATTGGACGGCATTATTTTCCCCCATGCATAAGTGGACGTTAACCACATTTTCCATTTCAATTACTGGCTAAGAATAACCTATTCCACTGTCATGAGAATTTTACATTGTACAAAAAAACAGTTTAATGTGCACACAAGTTTTAATACAGTTTTGCATGGCCCCTTAAAGTGATACTTTTCAAGGGGGTGGCACTAATGAAGAGAAGGAATCACATTGCATGACAGATGCAGTCAAAATATAGAGCCTTTTTACTGAACAAAGTTTGCAAACAACTTAAACTAAAATTTTGACAACATATTTTCAACCATCCAAACAGGCATTTAGACTTAGTAAAATATCCAGAGGTGCTTGTAAAAAGTTGTATTGCACTGAACATGTCTTAGAAAAGGAATAAATAGTAAATAGTTTTTGTAAACCAACTACACTTTGTTAATGTTAACAATCTCTGTCCACTAACACATTAAAGTGACTTTTCAAACAACTTAACCATCATTAAACTGTGTAATATTTAAACTAATTAAAAATAACAATACAATAAATAATAGTATTATTACTGGAAATTGCACTATTACTTCCAGGACTTCAAAGCCAAGGTGCATTACACAGTATTCACCAAATTAAAATAAAACAAAACAAGTGCAACTTGGTGATGACATCTTTACCAACTAAACCATCATTAAGGCAAACTGCATTAATATGGACCTTGCTTCAAGCTAAGCTATATACATAAATAATAAAACTGCAACTTGCATTTATAATGCTATTTGTGGTATAGCCTTACGGAAGTGTATTAGGGCCATGGTGAAGAAAAAAAAAAAACTATGTCGAGATTAAAGTCGACATTTCCACTTTATTCTCGTAGTTTATTCTGTCATTAAAAGTAGAATGTCGTAAACTAAACTTCACCCTAAAATCAATGTTTAACTCACTAGATTTTCACAAACCCTGTCATAAGTTAATGTAGCACATTAAATGCTTTGTGTTAAGTGTTCCCTATGCATTACGCGCTCCTTAAACTGACTTCCTCTTGCACTAGGAGGCAGTGATCGCTGCACAGAATACATTCACTTCATGATATTCCTGCTCTCTGAAAATGTAGAATGCCAAGATAATTTTTCATGATGAAATTCATTAAAACAGGTATTAAACATGCACAGTAGTGTGGCGGTGGTGCTGCTCCCTCACAGTAAGGGGTCCTCAGGTGTACGTTCATTGTAAAGAACTTTATGGCAGGTGTGACAAGGCTCTAAAAAACTGGATGTATGAATGGATATCGCACTGGTTTAACTTAAATATTGTGTAAATGTTGGGTTTGTGATCTGGTGGTCGAAGACACGAACATAGAATTGAATGGATGTTCTTCTGAGCGGGCTTTCTTTATTGCATGCTTGCGGTCTGTTTCTGACGTATTAAACCCCCAGTCCCTATCCTTCCTTTTTCTTTCTCCACATAATCAATCGCCACATGATAAACGTCCTTGTGAAATTAAAACTAGTTATAAACTTCAGACCACGGAGTGTTTAGAACATTAAAAAAATGTTTAATTATACCGTCCATTCAGGGTTGCGCCCATCCCAGCAAGCATTGTGTGCAAATCCTGAACGTGGCGCCAGCACATCACAGGGTGAATACGTGCAATACATACACTAGCAGGGTTAATACAGCATAACAAAACCCGCCATCCTACATGACTTTGAAAGGAAACTGAAGCACGCCGAGTAAACCCACCAGAAAAACATGCAAATTCAAGGCAGGGAACACCCGGGACACACTTGCTACGAGGCAGCAGTGCAACCTCCACGCCACCGTGCCCCCACATGATTAATACATACTTTAATGCATTCCATCATGAAAATTATATCAAGTATTTATCTTAGCATTCTAAATGTTCAGGGAACAGGATTATCATGAAATTAATGTATTCTGTGTGCTGCCAGTGCCTCCTCTTAGTGCAAGAGGAAATCAGTTTAAGAAGCATTAGCGATTAACATGGCTCCGGGCACACTTAACACAAAGCATTTAATGTGCTACATAAAACTTATGACGGGGTTTGAGAAAATCTAGTAAATTAAATATTCATTTTAAGATGAAGTTTAGTTTACGATGTTCTACTTTAATAACAAATTACGAGAATAAAGTCAACATGTCGACTTTAATCTCAACAAACGGCGAGAATAAAGTGGAAATGTCGACTTTATTCTCGTCATAAGTGTTGAGATTAAAGTGGAAATGTCGAGAATAAAGTCAACATGTAATCACAGTATTACACAGTACCCAGGTAAATTACATAGTATTGAAAAAAAAATAAAACAAGTACAACATGGCTTGCAGTATTATCCAGTAGTATAGAAACAGTAGTCACACATTTGAACATAATGGTCCACATCCAAACTTTTAAATCTAAAGTATCTCCAGACAACAGACGTGACTCCTTTTTCCAGCAAAAGTTTTTCTGTGACATGTTCAACTTTATCGTCTAATACAGCTTCAGTTTCGGAATGTTCTCTGTCCATTTTCATCGCGCAACACCTCATTTACTCCGTTGTATGCTTGTTTAGTGGTGTAGCAGTGAAAAAGAGCCCCCGCACAACACTTCCACTAACGCATGTTCTCCATTACATGTGTTTAGCGGTGTACCAGTGAAAAAAGGTCCCCCTTAAACAGTTTCCCGCTGTGCCACGTTCCGAACGTTGTTTAGGCAATTTAAACCGGTGTTGTGGTATAAGAAAAATCCATATCATAATAAAAATAAAAAACGGTTTTCAGTATGAACCGGTATATAGTATGTGACATCTACTATCTGCTTTCGGGCGATTATTTTTATTACTCTTTTTATTTTATTTTGTTGTAGAATCAACTCTCGGCAGTGCGCAGCTGGGTGGCTGTGTGGCGCATGCGTATGGGCACCGTTCTCATTCCCTACCACCTTCGCTAATCATTCTTGAGGCAGATTGAAGACTTAAGTGCCAGCTTAATTGCAACACAAAAACTAACTTAATCAGTTTTAACGTGAAAAGATGCCGACGAAAGAAGAGAAGCAGTGGCCCGCTAGGATGGAGAAAAGAAGATCTGCTCAGGAAGCAGCAAGCGCATCAACCTCTGAGAAAACGAATGCTAAACAGAGAAAAGGTCAAGTGTATTCACTGCACGTTATCGTGCAGTACGCCGTTACAGATATTATTTTATTTATATATATATATATATATATATATATATATATATATATATCGTGCAGTACGCCGTTACAGATATTATTTTATTTATATATATATATATATATATATATATATATATATATATATATATATATAGAGAGAGAGAGAGAGAGAGAGAGAGAGAGAGAGAGAGAGAGAGAGAGAGAGAGAGAGAGAGAGAGAGAGAGAGAGAGTCTGAATCTCAAGTATATTTTAGGAAATTGGATAGAGTACTAGCAAATATAGGCAATTTCCAAGTGTAAGATTTAGCAAGGAATTACATCTTGGATTAAAAATTTTCAAAAAAAAAAAAAAAAAAGTGTATAAAACTTGAGAATGCATAATTGAATTCCAAGAATCACAAATAACCTTACTGCTTATATTATTAGTACTATAATTAATTTCAAAATGCACCAGAACAATCTTGTCTTGCAAGAATGTTACGTTCCTTAGCCTTGCATGTAATAGAAATTTGCATAAAGTGAAATATCCTTAAACAACGCCTTACATTTCCCCATAAAATAACTGCAACATGACTTTATACCCAATAATATGTACACTTACTTATTGTTTTCCACATAAACATGCATGAGTAGCATTAAATCCCGACTTCCCCTGTACATTGTTATTTTGAAGGCGTCTTTATAAGAAGGTAGAGCTAAGGCAGACTTGGCACCTTTCTTATATCCCATATAGCTGGATTAAGAACTTAGTTTTAACAAAAATGACAGCCAGTTGACACCTAGACATAAGAAGATACACCCAACATGCAAGACAGAGCAGTTGTACATGTCGAAAATAGGAGGAGACATGAGGACTGCCTCGTTTTTTTCCTAACAGTAACTTTTTCCACTCTGAAGTAGAGAAACAGAGGGAGTTGGTACAGCAGGTATATCACTTCCTCATTTATTCATCTTTGCATGCCACTTCAGAATGAGCAAGACAGTAGGAGTACGTCTCACTGCTTTTCATTACACGATGACTCTACAGCAAGGCCATGTTTTATTATTCCTTCACCCCCACCGCCCCAACCCCAAGTGGGAAACAGTGTGAAGTAAGAACAGGGCACTGGGCAGGCATTTTACTCACTCTTAGGCTACTGTATGCCACAGTGATTGAATCATAGCAAGAATATGTGAGATTCTTTTCGCACTAGTGGAAATGTGAGGGACAGACTACCCAGTGGGCATTTTCTTCTTTCTTGTACTGCTGTATTAAAGAGCAAGAGTATGAGAGACAGCTATGGGCAGTGACTGAGACAGATGAATGGGAGAAGAAGATCCTTTTTCACAATATAAAGAAAACAAACATCAATCTGCAAGGTGCATTATTTCAATTTTTATTCTCTTTTCCATTTTATTTTAATATTCTTGTATCAGTCCACGCAGAACTGAATTTGCATAAATTGGGGTTCTACTGTACTTTGTAAGTAGCAGTGGAATCACATCACAGTCCTTATGTAGTTACAGTGCATCCGGAAAGTATTCACAGTGCATCACTTTTCCACATTTTGTTATGTTACAGCCTTATTCCTCAATGAATTAAATTCATTTTTTTCCCTCAGAATTCTACACACAACACCCCATAATGACAATGTGAAAAAAGTTTGAGGTTTTTGCAAATTTATTAAAAATAAAAAAATTGAGAAAGCACATGTACATAAGTATTCACAGCCTTTGCTAAGAAGCTCAAAATTGAGCTCAGGTGCATCCTGTTTCGCCTGATCATCCTTGAGATGTTTCTGCAGCTTAATTGGAGCCCACCTGTGGTAAATTCAGTTGATTGGACATGATTTGGAAAGGCACACATCTGTCTATATAAGGTCCCACAGTTGACAGTTCATGTCAGAGAACAAACCAAGCATGAAGTCAAAGGAATTGTATGTAGACCTCCGAGACAGGATTGTCTCGAGGCACAAATCTGGGGAAGGTTACAGAAAAATTTCTGCTGCTTTGAAGGTCCCAATGAGCACAGTAGCCTCCATCATCCGTAACCACCAGGACTCTTCCTAGAGCTGGCCGGCCATCTAAACTGAGCGATCAGGGGAGAAGGGCCTTAGTCAGGGAGGTGACCAAGAACCCGATGGTCACTCTGTCAAGAGCTCCAGAGGTCCTCTGTGGAGAGAGGAGAACCTTCCAGAAGGACAACCATCTCTGCAGCAATCCACCAATCAGGCCTGTATGGTAGAGTGGCCAGACGGAAGCCACTCCTTAGTAAAAGGCACATGGCAGCCCGCCTGGAGTTTGCCAAAAGGCACCTGAAGGACTCTCAGACCATGAGAAAGAAAATCTCTGGTCTGATGAGACAAAGATTGAACTCTTTGGTGTGAATGCCAGGCGTCACGTTTGGAGGAAACCAGGCACCGCTCATCACCAGGCCAATACCATCCCTACAGTGAAGCATGGTGGTGGCAGCATCATGCTGTGGGGATGTTTTTCAGCGGCAGGGACTGGGAGACTAGTCAGGATAAAGGGAAAGATGACTGCAGCAATGTACAGAGACATCCTGGATGAAAACCTGCTCCAGAGCGCTCTTGACCTCAGACTGGGGCGACGGTTCATCTTTCAGCAGGACAACGACCCTAAGCACACAGCCAAGATATCAAAGGAGTGGCTTCAGGACAACTCTGTGAATGTCCTTGAGTGGCCCAGCCAGAGCCCAGACTTGAATCTGATTGAACATCTCTGGAGAGATCTTAAAATGGCTGTGCACCGACGCTTCCCATCCAACCTGATGGAGCTTGAGAGGTGCTGCAAAGAGGAATGGGCGAAACTGGCCAAGGATAGGTGTGCCAAGCTTGTGGCATCATATTCAAAAAGACTTGAGGCTGGAATTGCTGCCAAAGGTGCATCGACAAAGTATTGAGCAAAGGCTGTGAATACTTATGGACATGTGCTTTCTCAGTTTTTTTATTTTTAATAAATTTGCAAAAAAGTCAATTAAACTTTTTTCACGTTGTCATTATGGGGTGTTGTGTGTAGAATTCTGAGGAAAAAAATTAATTTAATCCATTTTGGAATAAGGCTGTAACATAACAAAATGTGGAAAAAGTGATGCGCTGCGAATACTTTCCGGATGCACTGTAATATTAAGAAGCAATTGAAGAAGTGGTAATGAAGGCTAACAGGATGGGGGAGGGCTATTTAAATTGCACTCGTGCCATACTCAATACATTCAAATCAAGGACGGTTAAGGAACATTCTTAAGTTGTACAGAAGGGCAACAGGACTGAAGAGTATGGCTCAGAGTAACGATTAAAGTTTTTTCAGTTTAAGCAAGCAGAGGTTAAAAAGAGCCAAAATATTCATAATTATGAAAAGAATGAGTGTGGTGGTTGGTAGCTGTGACTTAAAAATAAATATTTCAACTTGTCACACTTTTGGGTTACTATTTGCAATTGTGCAATCATGCTCAAATCACTATGAGGGAGCTGGTGGGCTGCAAAAACACTTAGATGAGGAAAAAGTGGATCACGACACCACAATGGCTGAGAAACACTGAACTAGAACATAGAGATACAGATGGGACCTGGTTAAAGATTCATTTCAAAGTAACAGAGATTCTTCAAACAAAAAACTACTGTAGAATAAGCTCAAAGTACTTTAACGGACATCCATGTTTTGAATTCAAGCTGTAAAGTTTAGGTTTATACAGATTAGGGCTGTCAACGCCACTATTAAAATAGAATTTGAATATAATGAAAGGAAATCTGACAAATGTAAAAGCATGGAAGTATGGTTGCTTGTTTTGTATTTTCACCTGCTTTTTAAAGATCTTTTTGCACATCACTTCGAGGAACAGCTACCGGTATGTCGTATTTTTGAATGGTTAGCATGTACCATCGTTTCTAAAACAGATGGGCTTCCTCTTCTCAGACATATCCCTTTACAGTGTATTTAGGGAAAATTTTTCATCACATTCCTGTGCTCTTAAATCTTCAGCTGCACTAAGAGTGGATTTTTAAATTTTTTAAAATTCACACGATTTTGCCTAATTTTTCACATGTATTACAGGCACAATGAAGGAGTTGGCAATGCACCCTGCTCCACATTCTCTTTGGTCATGTTTCTTTTATAATCGTCAAGCATCAAAATATCAATAAGTACTAATTTTAACATTTTAAATGACTTCAAAAATAATTTTTCATTAAATCGAATTTACAGCCTACATTATGAATGCATTTCAAGGTCGCCATGGCTCACTAAAGGATCACCGAGTAGAAGAGTACACTGGTCACTACATACGGACTAAACATTCCAACAACTTTTCATTAAAGGACCTGAATCTCCACAGAAAATATAACCAGCACCAGACCTCGTCATACAGTAGGTATGTGTGATCAACAAATATTTAAAACTACTACATTAAAATTAGTGATTACAATTTAAAAAGTGCTTTTCTACTAAAAAGTAGGCATAATTTTACTTTTAGGATATAACAGTATTAAAGCGATTAGTCTTGCAACAATGCATTATATTATTCCCAATTTAACTTGAAATTAAAGAAAAGCACATATACTGCTGTCCTCTTTGAGTGAAAAATAAAAAGAAAGCATTGTTAAAATAAAAGGAAAGGAAATCCTTGTCTGTTCTTACCGATACATCTTCATCTTCACACAAGTCTAGCTGAGCATTAATTGCAGCATCTGCCAGCTCAGGAAAGCTTTTGAAAAACTTGGGAATGAACTGTGCTGCCAAGCGCTTCTCTTTTGGACCACCTTTCACTC
This sequence comes from Erpetoichthys calabaricus, assembly GCF_900747795.2. Taxonomy (NCBI): domain Eukaryota; kingdom Metazoa; phylum Chordata; class Cladistia; order Polypteriformes; family Polypteridae; genus Erpetoichthys; species Erpetoichthys calabaricus. The sequence goes on along the minus strand of NC_041395.2, from coordinate 20,589,167 downwards.
CATCAAGAATAACCTGGTAGGCATCCTTGTGCTGTATAAAGAGAAGAGAAACAACTTTTACATTTTCAGTATTCATATCAAAAATTCAAATCATTGTTTTACTTAAAGGTGAAAATGAACTGTCAAGATTAGTGAAACTGTACATCCTGCAATATAATAAAATGATGATTCTTGTCATTTGCATTTCATCAAGAATACCTACATTTTTTAAACTAACTTTACTACAAAGTTTACATGCCCTCAGAAACAAGCGGCACACAACCAATTGGAGTTTGAAGCTCTATTTAAGGTGCTTACTTCTCCATGGTGTGAGGGTATTTTCTCCTAGAAATAGGCTGGCATGGGTGTGGACTTTACCAGAAAGGGACAAGCAAGAGAGAAAGGAGAAGACATCCTTATAATAAACTTGAGAATACATACTGCACATTTGAAACATCACTTCCCAACGCTTAAGCATCATACATTTGCACAAGCCTGACAATTGCTCCAGGGGCTATATTAAAATGCAGATCTTATGCTCTGACCTTCAAAGGTCATGAATAAAGACAATTTCCCTTCATGACTGATAAAGTATATCAAATAAAAAAAGCAAGAAATACATATCAGAGCCTTTCAATGTTCAGCATAATATGCAGAAACCACAATGAAGTTATCAAATGCAAATTACGAACTTAAATTCATAATTGAAATGTAAACATTTCTGATTTGTTGTACTGAATGTTTGACTGCCTGGATGATTAGTGATTTTAAAATCCAAGAAATCTGGGAGTGTGGTGTAGTGGTTGAGGATTTGGAATTCAAAATGTGAGGCTGTGGGTTCAAATGCAGCTACTCACACTGTGTTAGTTCAACTGCCTGTGCTCCAACTGGAAAAACAAAAGAAATGTAAGCAACTGTGTCTCAAATGTTCTAACATACCTTGGATGAAGTTGACAGCCAAATAATAATGTTGGATTTCATGGAAGCATATATAAAAAATAAAACAAGATGTTCTACAATCAAAAGCTCAACAGCCTGATTATGTGGACTTTAATTTTAAATGATATAAAATCCCTCCCAAAGCACTCATCTGAGCGCTTTTCTCAGTACTCAAAGCGCTATCCACACAGGGAGGAACCGGGAAGCGAACCCACAATCTTCCACAGTCTCCTTACTGCAAAGCAGCAGCACTACCACTGCGCCACCTGTGAGGTCATCATTGATCTCATCTTAAAAGACTTCAATAATTTTACATATAAGGACTCCACTTTTCTATTATTAGTTCTATTTTTGTATGTTATTTATTCATTATTATTCTCCCCAAACTTTAATCTGTTTCTTTTCTTGTAACCATTTGACATCTTGGGAAGCACTCTGAGCTACATCCAGTGTATGAAAATGTGCTACAGAAGTAAATGCTGTTGCTGTTACAGTTGGAACTCAAAGCAATGTCAAACTGAGTATGACAAAAACAGACATCACTGGCGGCTTGTGACTTGTTCACATTTAAAACAGGCCATTCCAAATGATACTGCATGACATACCATACCTATATCAACAAAGTTTTCAAAAAATAAAAACATGAGAAGAGGCTGGCTTATACGAGTACACAACTGTTGTCACAGACGGCTTGTGTGACCGAACACTCAAAAATACTCTTGTTAGGCTTGACTGGGAAATGAGCGTATTTGCTTTTATTACTATTATTTTACAATACAATCTGCAAAATTAATGTGTCTCCTAATGGTAGTGTTGTAAAATGTGTTTTGAGATTTTTCAGGAAAGGTAGATCAAAGAGTTCAAAGATAAGGTAATTATTTCAGGTAAGCAAGACACAAGTTTCAGGTTAATGTGGTTATATTCACTAATCATGGAGCTGGAGAGTTGTAAATTATTGCATGGTGGTTAGCATATATGACAATTACAACCCAGTAACCCAGTTAACACCTCTAGAGACCTCGGGTCAAATCCCTGCTCATCAGATGCTTTCAGTTAATAGGGAAAAAATATCCAAAAACATGTGGAAAACTTTATTAAGCATTAATAATATCCATCCAGATACACCAGTAATGCTTTGCTCACGTTTCAGAAATGTACTAGTTATATTAATTAAGTGAGCTCAGCTACATTAACAAACATCCCTCTGCCCAATTCACTGTTGCAATATAATCAAATCTAAAGAACAAAATTATTCAACAAAGGGGTCCAGGTGTAATGAAAGGTGTAAAAACATTTCTTTAAACATTTTTTGCAAAATTATTGTGAATTACTTTCACAAGACATGTAAATGTTTAACTGATTAGAATTACAGTTGAGTACAGCTGTTCTACTGCCACTGAAATCTTGGTCAATTACCTGTTTTAACACTGAACACTGGAAATGTGTCAGTAATACCTCAACAAAATACAGTGGAACCTCGGTTTGCGAGTAACTTCGTTTACGAGTGTTTTGCAAGACGAGCAAAAATGTTTAATAAATTTTTGATAAACGAGCGAGATCTTGCAGTACGAGTAGTATGTATACGCTTTGTCTGCTGAGCGTCATGTGATCACAACTGAGCTGATGGTTCTTCTCTCTTGCTGCGGGATTGTGGGCAATCGTCTCCTATTCTCCATCTGAGTCGGCGTGCCTCACTCATATAGTCAACATCCGTACGAGTGTATACTGTTTACTGCAGCATTAGCATTGTGACTGGGTGTGTGTGTGTGTGTGCTGTAACATGCAAGTCCCCGTCTTGCACCCTAAAACACAAAGCTGAGTCTCAGTACTTTAGCAGCACCAGCTTTATTCAGCTTGAAACAGCAACAGCGCAGTTATTTATTGTAGCGGGATCTGCTACTCTCCTATAGACACAGCAGTCAGGCAGAGACCTGCGCATTTATAATGTTCCTTGTATCACCCATCAACAGCAGGCGCTCACAGCATGTCCGCGATTTTTTCGGATTCGGTTTTACGACGAACTGCTACAGTGCTGGGAGACTGCGATTGCTTTGGGATGCTCTTTCGCGTGTCGTCCCGTTGGGTGCAATCCCACAAGAGTTTAGAAACTCACTCACACCAGCCATGATTCTTTTCAAAGGTAAAGTGCAGGTTAATTTGCTTTATGTATTTTTACTTTATATTTTGTATTAATCATTTTTATATGAATAGTTTCGGGTTGTGGAACAAATCATCCGAGTTTCCATTATTTCTTATGGGGAAACTCACTTTGATATACGAATGCTTTGGACTACGAGCACATTTCCGGAATGAATTACGCTCGCAAACCGAGGTTCCACTGTATATTTACTCCTTCATGTGCTATAAAGTAAAAAAACATGAATCCCCTTTTCCCTTTCCCAACCTGAGCTGCCAAAGACTCAAGACTGTGCTTCCAGATCACCCCACGTTTTAAAATATCTATAGCAAATAACTGGATTAAAAATAAAAGTTTTTTTTGTAGGTTTCTGTTACTGGACTCCGCTCAGCAGTCTTTCTGGTTGTTTGTGAGACTGATACCCGTAAAGGACCAGTGAACTGTCCATCACATTTAGTTCTTTCCTTACACTCAGTGCTCCTGTGACTCTAAACAGGACACATTAAATTTACCCCTCAGCACATGCAGAATTCAATGTATACTTATAACTTTCGATCAGTACTTGTCAACTGATTGCGTGTTGACCTCTTACTCGCTACCTCTCAATACATGGCCCGAGCATGCATGACGCTCCTGACTGCAGTAGGCAATATCTATGCAAAATAATGTAATACTTTGGAAAAGTGGCTTCCATAGTACAGTATGCCAGAGGAACCTGCTACTAGAAAATTACCTGAAGCGATTAAAACTCATTCAATTTCTGGCAACTCATAAAAACACCCCATATTAAAGGAAACTGTACACATCAAATAAGAATTTTTTTATAACCTCTATGTACACTATAGGTAGTTTAAATGCCAGCTCTCAGTGTAAAGACAACTTTGACAGAAATGGTCAAAAACACCTGCATCAATCTGTGCCCCTATAACAATAAAGTCTACCCGATACATTTCTTTCAAAATTAAGTACTTATGTTATGTCTTGTTGTGTGCCAAGAAACACTACTGGGACTCCTTCAAATCCCTGGCAATACACCTTCACTGTGGCTCACTGGGATTCCTCTCATCTTTAGCCAAGCCAGAACCTTTGTTCTTTTTGGTTAACTTTTGGTTAACAGGCCTGGAGGTGGGGCTCGATGGCGAGCGCCTGGTGGCCGGGCCTGCACCCATGGGGCTCGGCCGGGCACAGCCCGAAGAGGCAACGTGGGTCCCCCTTCCCATGGGCTCACCACCTATGGGAGGGGCCAAGGAGGTCGGGTGCAGTGTGAGTTGGGTGGTGGCCGAAGGCGGGGACCTTGGCGGTCCGATCCTCGGCTACAGAAACTGGCTCTTGGGACGTGGAATGTCACCTCTCTGAAGGGGAAGGAGCCTGAGCTAGTGCGCGAAGTTGAGAGGTTCCGGCTAGATATAGTCGGACTCACCTCGACGCACAGCTTGGACTCTGGAACCAATCTCCTTGAGAGGGGCTGGACTCTCTACCACTCTGGAGTTGCCCCCGGTGAGAGGCGCCGAGCAGGTGTGGGTATACTTATTGCCCCCCAACTTGGAGCCTGTACATTGGGGTTTACCCCGGTGGACGAGAGGGTAGCCTCCCTTCGCCTTCGGGTGGGGGGATGGGTCCTAACTGTTGTTTGTGCGTATGCACCGAACAGCAGTTCGGAGTACCCACCCTTTTTGGAGTCCCTGGAGGGGGTGCTAGAGGGCATACCTTCTGGGGACTCCCTCGTTCTGCTGGGAGACTTCAATGCTCACGTGGGCAATGACAGTGAGACCTGGAAGGGCGTGATTGGGAGGAATGGCCCCGCTGATCTGAACCCGAGCGGTGTTTTGTTATTGGACTTCTGTGCTCGTCACGGATTGTCCATAACGAACACCATGTTCAAGCATAGGGGTGTTCATATGTGCACTTGGCACCAGGACACCCTAGGCCTCAGTTCGATGATCGACTTTGTGGTCGTGTCGTCGGACTTGCGGCCACATGTCTTGGACACTCGGGTGAAGAGAGGGGCGGAGCTGTCAACTGATCACCACCTGGTGGTGAGTTGGCTTCGATGGTGGGGGAGGATGCCGGTCAGGCGTGGTAGGCCCAAACGTGTTGTGAGGGTCTGCTGGGAACGTCTGGCAGAGCCCCCTGTCAGAAGTAGCTTCAACTCCCACCTCCGGCAGAACTTCGACCACATCCCGAGGGAGGTGGGGGACATTGAGTCCGAATGGGCCACGTTCCGTGCCTCTATTGTTGAGGCAGCTGACCGGAGCTGTGGCCGTAAGGTGGTCGGTGCCTGTCGTGGCGGCAATCCCCGAACCCGCTGGTGGACACCGGCGGTGAAGGATGCCGTCAAGCTGAAGAAGGAGTCCTACAGGACCCTTTTGTCCTGTGGGACCCCGGAGGCAGCTGATAGGTACCGGCAGGCCAAGCGGAATGCGGCTTTGGTGGTTGCTGAGGCAAAAACTCGGGCGTGGGAGGAGTTTGGGGAGGCCATGGAGAATGACTTTCGGACGGCTTCGAGGAGATTCTGGTCCACCATCCGGCGTCTCAGGAAGGGGAAGCAGTGCAGTGTCAACACTGTATATGGTGGGGATGGTGCGCTGCTGACCTCGACTTGGGACGTTGTGGGTCGGTGGGGGGAATACTTCGAAGACCTCCTCAATCCCATTAACATGCCTTCCAATGAGGAAGCAGAGCCTGGGGACTCAGAGGTGGGCTCCCCCATCTCTGGGACTGAGGTCACCGAGGTGGTCAAAAAACTCCTTGGTGGCAGGGCCCCGGGGGTGGATGAGATACGCCCGGAGTTCCTCAAGGCTCTGGATGTTGTAGGACTGTCTTGGCTGACACGCCTCTGCAACATCGCATGGACATCAGGGACAGTGCCTCTGGATTGGCAGACCGGGGTGGTGGTCCCCCTCTTTAAGAAGGGGGATCGGAGGGTGTGTTCCAACTACAGAGGGATCACACTCCTCAGCCTCCCTGGAAAAGTCTATTCAGGGGTCCTGGAGAGGAGGGTCCGTCGGATAGTCGAGCCTCGGATTCAGGAGGAACAGTGTGGTTTTCGTCCTGGTCGCGGAACAGTGGACCAGCTCTATACCCTTAGCAGGGTCCTGGAGGGTGCATGGGAGTTTTCCCAACCAGTCTACATGTGTTTTGTGGACTTAGAAAAGGCATTCGACCGTGTCCCTCGGGGAATCCTGTGGGGGGTACTTCGAGAGTATGGGGTACCGGCCCCCCTGATAAGGGCTGTTCAGTCCCTGTACGATCGGTGCCAGAGCTTGGTCCGCATTGCCGGCAGTAAGTCGAACCCGTTTCCAGTGAGAGTTGGACTCTGCCAGGGCTGCCCTTTGTTACCGATTCTGTTCATAACTTTTATGGACAGAATTTCTAGGCGCAGCCAGGGTGTTGAGGGGGTCCGGTTTGGTGGGCTCAGGATTGGGTCACTGCTTTTTGCAGATGATGTTGTCCTGTTTGCTTCATCAGGCCGTGATCTTCAGCTCTCTCTGGATCGGTTCGCAGCCGAGTGTGAAGCGGCTGGGATGAGAATCAGCACCTCCAAATCCGAGACCATGGTCCTCAGCCGGAAAAGGGTGGAGTGCCCTCTCAGGGTTGGTAGCGAGATCCTGCCCCAAGTGGAGGAGTTCAAGTATCTCGGGGTCTTGTTCACGAGTGAGGGAAGAATGGAGCGTGAGATCGACAGGCGGATCGGTGCGGCATCCGCAGTAATGCGGGCATTGCATCGGTCTGTCGTGGTGAAAAAGGAGCTGAGCCGCAAGGCGAAGCTCTCAATTTACCAGTCGATCTATGTTCCTACCCTCACCTATGGTCATGAGCTATGGGTAGTGACCGAAAGAACGAGATCGCGAATACAAGCGGCTGAAATGAGTTTCCTCCGCAGGGTGTCTGGGCTTTCCCTTAAAGATAGGGTGAGAAGCTCAGTCATCCGGGAGGGGCTCAGAGTAGAGCCGCTGCTCCTCCGCATCGAGAGGAGTCAGATGAGGTGGCTCGGGCATCTGATCAGGATGCCTCCTGGACGCCTCCCTGGTGAGGTGTTCCGGGCACGTCCAACCGGGAGGAGGCCCCGGGGAAGACCCAGGACACGCTGGAGGGACTATGTCTCTCGACTGGCCTGGGAACGCCTTGGGATTCTCCCGGAAGAGCTAGAAGAAGTGGCCGGGGAGAGGGAAGTCTGGGCATCTCTGCTCAAGCTGCTGCCCCCGCGACCCGACCTCGGATAAGCGGGAGACAATGGATGGATGGATGGATGGATGGTTAACTTTTTATGTGAATTTGAGAAGGGATGTTCTTGTTGTTTGATATTATTTGTCCCAAATAAGCTTTTTAAATAAAGTGCCCTCTATTTGTTTAGGCCAATTATTTGACTTTTGAATATTACCCTCACAACTCAAGTAATAAACTTAGGTAACAGGTCTAATATCTCTTCACGGACTTTATAATACTCTCTTGGCAGACATAACAATAGATTTACATCAGAAACAGACACAATGTTCAAGGTGAGGCCTTACAAGCATAAGGAGACCCTCTCTGCTAAACAGCAGGTTACTTGTGGTAAGTGGAACATCACTGTGAGTGACATATTCAATTATATTACATATATTCCTGATTGGCAGACCAAATAGGTTGAGAGTTGGCATCACCTCCAACACCATCATCCTTAAGATCAGCGCAACCTCGGGTTGTGTCACAAGTCCCTTGTTGTATTCCCTGTATAGTCACAATTGTATATCTATGCACAGATGTACAACGGTTGTCATTGGCTTGTTTGCCAATGAGGAGAAGTCTGCCTACCTGGGGGAGATGGAGGAACTGTCTTGGTAGCATCAGTCTAACAACTTTGACCTAAATGTCTCTAAAAATAATGAAATGATTGTGGAGTTCAGGTGGAAGCACAAAAGGCAGCTCACAGCTCACTTAGGATCCGAATCTACAGTGGAGAGAGTCAGCAGCTTTCACCAAAAATTTCACCAAAGCCATAAAAAATGTCTAGGGCTACATTAAGGCAAATGGCCAGGACTGCAAATACTGCATGAAAAGAAGTTTCTTCCCTCATTCCATGTGAATTTTAAACTCCCTCTTTATTCTGCATCTGTGCTACTTTGTGAACTCCAAACTACGCTAATTATGTCATAGGTGTTGAATATGGAATATTAATTGCAATAAAATTGAATGCAGTCGAATGAGTTAACTACATTGACATGTAATGTACATATATGCATGTGGTGCATTCAATTTTGGTACAAATAATCTTCCATAACCAACACCTACATCACCCACATGAAGCAAGGAATCTTTTATCGTTATGTCATAGATAAAAACATGATTGCTTTTAGCTACAGCATTCAATTTTCTTATGACTTTAAAATGCAATATAAAAGTGTATTGCATTTTAATCCATGTCCCTAGATTGCATGTTGTAACTAAAAGCGAATCAAAATGCAATACATTTGCTTAAAGACCACGCATTAATCATATACGAAAACTAAATGTAATCAAATGACTGCCATCAAAGGGTGGGGCAAGAGGCGTCAGTAGTAGGTGTAAGGGGTGTTCCATTTCTAAACATTCTCTGCTCTGCCAGTGAACAGAAGCTCTGACAACGTGGACAGTGGAGTTTATAATCAAAACAGCAAAAAGTATGTTTCCAGTCTTGCTGAAAAAGTTTACCTCAAAAGTTGTCTAAAGTTATTTCCTTTTTATTCATGTTAAATTACAACCCCAAATCAGAAAAAGTTGGGACAATGTGGAAAATGTGAATAAAAAAAGAAAAAAGCAAGTTATAAATTCTCCTCAAATTTTATTTCATTGCAGACAGTATGAACACAAAATAATTCATGTTTTTTTTTTGTCAACATCATTTGATTTGTAAATAAATATCCATTCTTGCCATTCAGGCTTGCAACACATTTCAAAAAAAGTTGGGATGGGGGCAATTAAGGGGTAGTAATGAGGTATAATAACTAAATAATGATGTGATTTGAAACTGGTGATGTTAACAGGTGATTGCAATCATGATTTGGTACAAAAGCAGCATCGAGGAAAGGCCTACTCCTTTAGGAGCAAAGATGGGCAGAGGATCGCCAGTTTGCCACCAAGTATGGGCAAAAATCTTTGAAATGATGAAGAAAAACGTTTCTCAAAGACAGGAAGAGATTTGGGCATTTCTCCCTCTACAGTGCATAACATAGTGAAAAGAATCAGGGAATCTGGAGAAATTACCGTGCGCAAAGGCCAAGGACGCAAGCCTAAACTGAATGGCCGTGCTCTCCGAGCCCTCACACGGCACTGCATTAAAAACTGTCATTCATCAATAAATGATATAACTGCGTGGGCTCAGGACTACTTCAGGAAGTCACTCTCAAGCACTACAGTACGTAGTAGTTACATTAGGAAATGCCAGCTAAAACTGTACTGTGCCAAAAGGAAGCCCTACATAAATAGTGTCCAGAAGCGCCGTCGACTTCTCTGGGCTCGGAGGCATCTGGAATGGTCCATTGTGCAGTGGAAACGTGTATTGTGGTCAGACGAATCGGTTTTTCACATCTTTTTTGGAAGAAATGGACGTCGTGTGCTGTGGACCAAAGAGGAAAAGGACCATCCAGACTGTTACCAGATACAAGTCCAAAAGCCAGGGTCTGTCATGGTATGGGGTTGTGTCAGTGCCTTCGGCAAAGGTAACTTGCACTTCTGCGATGGCACCATCAATGCTGAGAAGTATATCTCAGTTTTGGAGGAACAAATGCTGCCTTCAAGACGACGTCTTTTCCAGGGACGCCCATGCTTATTTCAGCAAGACAATGCCAAACCACATACTGCGCGCATAACAAAGGCATGGCTGCGTAAGAAGAGGGTGCGGATGCTTGACTGGCCTGCCTGCAGCCCTGATTTGTCTCCTATAGAGCATGTTTGGCACATTTTGAAACGAAAAATGCGTCAACGAAGACCCCATACTGTTGCGCACCTAAAACGTTGTTTGCAGGATGAATGGGACAAACTAACACCTGCAACACTTAGTCACTTGATTTCTTCAATGCCTAAACGTCTTTTAAGTGTTGTTAAAAGACAGGGGAACTGTACAAAGTGGTAAATGCTGTACTGTCCCAACTTTTTTTGAAATGTGTTGCAAGCCTGAATGGCAAGAATGGATATTTATTTACAAATCAAATGATGTTGACAAAAAAAAAACATGAATTATTTTATGTTCATATTGTCTGCAATGAGATAAAATTTGAGGAGAATTTATAACTTGCTTTTTTCTTTTTTTATTCACATTTTCCACACTGTCCCAACTTTTTCTGATTTGGGGTTGTAACTACCGCAGTAAATTTGCCAAGGTGTAGGCTGTTGGCAGTTTTGACTAAATACTGAATATAGTAAAATAAGCTTGGTTTCTTCGTTCCTTTTCATTCATATACTCTGTCATAAGTAGAGCCCATACTTACCAAGCATCTCATTATTACCTCTAGGAATTGCACTAAATGTCACATTAGGGTAAGAATTCATCCTACCTCAGAATAGGACAAGAGATGTATTTATAACATTATATTTAACAATAGTGTTATATTAATTACATTTATAAATATACATTTATATTTAGATTATTTATTAAGCCACCTAGTCCTAGTAACTCCCAAGAGTAGGAATGAATGATGCCATGATTTTACAGCACTCCTTGCCATAAATGGCCATTCATTTTGACATTATGTAGGTTTCCGATGCTTACCCTAAGGCTTTACTACAACAATGATAATCATCATCATCCTCCTCCTAGTAGTGGAAGAAGGCAAACATAATAAGGTAAGATACTAATGCTAAGCTACATGTAATTGTTGCCATTTGATCACAACAATATCAAGAATAATATAGTAATGATCACCAAGACACATACTTTCAGTTCATTTACATGCACATACCTACCCAGATTAAGGTGAATAACCTGATTAAGCCAGCAGTTCAAGGTTGTCATCGGCTGCCATGAAACTAAAAATAAGCATAATGCCTGTAATAATTCTGTTGTATTTCATAAATGTTTATTCAAATGGACTATTTAGAGGTTTGTCATCTGATTGCACACCATTTTCTTCTTGACAAAGCCCTTCAAAGAACCCAGTACGTGTGCTTCTTTCCTTATACCAAGTGCTGCTGGAATAACAACAAATGTATTTTTAACATCAATAAGGTAAGTATTGTTTTAGGTTACTCATTACTTTAAAAAGTAATTGGACCATTTAACCCACATTACTTTTAACGTGTGACCTTACTGCTCTTGAGATTGTGTTGCAGAGTTTAATATTGTACATTCAGTTCATCAACACAATTTTAGCTATTTCTGAAATATTGAGAGATTATTTAGGTCAGGAGAAGAATCAATACGATTACTCAGACATTTGGCTCTGGCATAGTATTTTGTGGATGCTGAAAGCGTGTGCAAAGCAAATACATGCGCAGGTTGGCAGAGTGCAACAGGCATGAGCAGACTACAAAACCCTTAACAGTAACCCAGTAATGGGTTTACGTGGCCACATAATCCAATTACTCACAGAGATATCTACCAGTTAACCAGATTTCTCAGAAGTCAATAACTCAATTTCTCTAATCTGAATAATCGGGTTTACCATGGCATTTTAGAAATTAGATTTCTGTGAATAATCAGGTTATTGAAATGTATGTAAACGCGCTAATTAACAAGGAGTTAAGCCCGATAATGGCCTTGTTTATTTAACAACGATAAATGATCATGTTTATTTAACAATGAATGATCCAGAGCCGTACATTTACTTTTGACCACACTAAGCACCACATAAAGTAATAGTTATCAAAACTATCTGTGGCTAAAAGTTGCAGTCACTCTTCCAGTGTGCTTTGCCCTGCCTCTCTGTGATACACCGAAACTTCTGCAAGGCTCTATTTATGCAATAACTCTTGGGGTCTCCATCTGCCTTCTTGAACCTTCCTAGGCTAATAAAGCCTGACATGAAAGTCCCGGGGGTTCATGGAGGCAAAACTCAGGGTACCTGTGTGACATTTTGCCATCAGTCACCAATCCAGCCCCACTTATTTTTCAGGTATTTTGCTGGCTACTACAGTAGCCATCTACTATTGTGATATTGCTTGTGCCTCACATGTGTTTGCTCATCCACACTTGGAGCAATGTTCTTTACTTGTGTGACAACTTGCATGAATATAGTTTGCTTTAATAGTAACACACATGGATGTGTGAGCAAATGTTTAACTCTGTGTATAAACTCATGTTGTAAAAGTGTTCAAAATTTGAGAAATGCTTGGTGGTGACCTACCCAAATCACTGCTAATGCAAAGCCATGTTTTCTCTGTGGCCAAAACACTACCAACATTTTCATGTCAGCAGAGAGCGCGTACCTTCTCTGTGTAGACAGAAATATCATGCAACAAAAAAAGATTTGTTACGAATATGATACCATTTCTGTCAGACATATGTTTTTACAAGTTTACTGTTGTCCAGAATTTCCAAAACATTCCACCATTCCTAGGATGTGCATGTTGATCTCTGCATGAATGTCATCTTTTGGCAGCTTCTTGTGAGTTAGGACAGCTCTCAAGTTCTCCTAAATCCTGCTGAAGTTAGGAGTAGATTCCTAAATTAGGAAAATTGATAAAAAGCTTTTTACTTCTAACAGATAGACCAAATTGGTATTTCTCAGAGAATTTTGAGCCAATAAGGACCATTAATATAGGTACAGATATTATATATTTTTCCCCTCTTTTGACAAGGAAGACAATAAAATCACCATTGACATCACCAGCTTCCACCTTTTTAATGAGATGTAGGATCACCTGCCATATGGAAAAGTGGTATTATGGAAGATTTATGGAAAATCAACTTCATCCTCTAAACAGGATCATCTCTAGACAGAGGAGCAGCGTCAGCGACAGACTGCTGTCACCGTCCTGCTCCACTGACAGACTGAGGAAATCGTTCCTCCCCCAAACTATGCGATTCTTCAATTCCACCCGGGGGGGTAAACGTTAACATTATATAAAGTTATTGTCTGTTTTTACCTGCATTATTATCAATCTTTAATTTAATATTGTTTTTTTGTATCAGTAAGGTGCTGCTGGAGTATGTGAATTTCCCCTTGGGATTAATAAAGTATCTATCTATCTATATCAACTCCTCATTACTACAACTGTTAACACACGTAAACCAACCTTTTGATTCTGAATGATCAGTTTATTCTATTTACTTTTGACAAGATTAAAGTGTGGTCTTGAATCGAAATGCAATACAACTGGACCAGCCACATACGTTTGCATTGCTTTTAGTCATGACAAGTGATCCATGGACATGAATTAAACTGAAATATGCTTCAGCACTACATTTCAAACCGACATGCTATAGTGAAAAACAATCACAAAAATAAACACAGCACTGTTCGTTTTTTAATTATGGTATGATAAAACCGTGCCAAAATTAAATGCGCATTGCAATGCAGTTAAGTGTTGGACAGCATGTACCTCGGGCACCCATCTTTTAGAGTAGGTAAACTATTATCCTGCAATAAATCAAATGGTCATTTAAAAAACTGTTAATTGTGTTTACTCAGGTTGTCTTTTGCATTACAATAAATTTGATTGGTGATCAGAAAAAAAAAACAAGCGTTATGAAAAAGCAAAAACAGAGGAAATCGGGAAAGGGAAAATACTTCTTCGCGGCACTGTACATTTTTTTAATGCTCAGAGCTGCTTTTGACACAGTAACATCTCACTCCCGTTGCCCTGCGCAATCGAGTATATGTCAAATAAATAAAATCTTCAAATCGTATAACACTTATATCTGTGTTTGCTCGTCGGGTACCAGAACAGCAAGAACTGTTCCGATCATTGTGATCACCAAAACACATACAACTTTAATATTTGGTGCAAATTCAACCAAAAAAAAAAAGTTAAGTCTAGTTAGCAATGAAGGACCTTATTAAGAGACAAAAGAAAAAACAAAAATGCAGCGTTAGCGCCCTCCGGGGCAGTTTGCCCACCGTGATGTAAAGCCCACTTTGTGAGTGCCTAAGGGCTAACGCTTCGTCCCACTAACTCGTTCAAACCCCCCCAACATATAACTCTTAAATCATGCAACAAAACTCTGTCAAATCTGAAATTTCAGCAGAAATCTGACAAACTAATTAAAACAAATCACAGCTTCGAACGCAGTGACCAACTCCGGCAGCCAGGGTGTAAATCACGATGACTGGACGGACCAAAACAAGCGTCGGTGTCGCCGCAGCCGCCGCCGCCTCCTCCTCCTCCTCCTCCACCACCACCACCACATGGACGGCGTAATCAGGTATACGAGACCTTACCTTGCATACATCGTCTTTGGCATCCGCCAATACGCCGTAATTCCGATATAGCTCCTCCACGGTAACCGCCATGAGTACAAAATGCACGGCAGCGGAATGGCTAGGCTTTCCTTGCAAAGACTTCTGGTGCTTTCACTCCTTCTGCTTAATGTCGTCGCGACTCTTCGGCAGCGCAAAGATGACGGTTCTACTATTGTTTTCAGCTACAGCTTTAAGTATGCGTATTTACCTCCAAGCACAATTCCATATATTTGTCCCCTAACTTCGTCGAACACGTTCAACTCAGCCTCAAACACTTTTAGGCCGCTTCCCTCCCTATTAACGCCGAAAGAAAAGAAAGACCGTGAGACCTCGGGATCTCGCGAGGAGATTAACCTCGCGGGAATGCGACGTCAAATTTTTGACAAAACTTTATTGACAAGAAGAGAAAGAAAGTACAGTATGAATGAAACCTTTGAAGTAAATTTCAGCGGGCCATTTTCTCAGAATTCAAATTTGTTTATCAAAATTGTTTTATATTATTATTTTTTTTAACCATCGAGAATTATGTTTTTTGGATTTCTCAATTGCTTTCAGTATCATCCAGCTATTACTCGGATATGGAGTAAGTAAGCTCAGGGGTGTGTATGTGGATGAGCCTATGATGTCCTGGGTAATGCACTATCTGTTCATCAGACAGCAATTCCCAAGCACGGTATCACCACAAGGAATACATAGCCCTGTCTCCTTTTTTCTTCACCCTGTATACCTAAGACTATGACTACCAGGTCATGTCGCATACAGAAATCATCAGGTGATTCTGATGGAGTGCACCGATAAGGAGGACAAGACAGAGGATAGCAGTCAAGTGGAGGACTTAGTGCAAAGAGAAATTGTCTGCAACTAAACCTCCTTTTTTGTTCTAATTTGACGTCAGGATGTGTGCAAGCTCCACCCACCATTTTAAGGAGTGGATGTAGAGGGGGTCCACTCCTACAGGTAATTGGGGGTCCACATTAATGACAGGTTTGACTGGTCTCAAAACACAGAGGAGCTATATAAGAAAGGCCTTTAATGTGGAAAGTGACATTCTGCACATCTTCTACAACTCCGTGATGACCAATGCAATTTTCTATGCTGTGGTGTGCTGGTATGGAATCAACAGGCTGATTAAAAGGGCAGTCTCAGTTATGGGACACAAACTGGACAACCGGGAGGTAGTAGTGTAGGAGAGAATTAAAACAAAACTGAGTGCCATTATGAACAATGCTGCACATCTTCTTTATGACACACAAACACTGAGGAATTTCAGCCAACAAATCAATCGGCAAAAGTGAGTCAAGAAACACAATGGAGGCTCCTTTATACCAATAACAAATTGCTTTCATAATACCTCAGTTTGACAGCTCTCTTATCGTTACCGAGTGAAAAGATTTCTTTCTCTTTAGTTATTCTGGTGTGTATTTGGGAGAAGGGGTTGTTTGTTATATTATTTATTTATTGAGCTTCTATTTCAAGCTAAATTTTCCTAAATAAAGTACAATGTATCTATTTATTATGTACTGCCTTTCCTATCTATCTATCTATCTATCTATCTATCTATCTATCTATCTATCTATCTATCGATTTAATACTAAAGTGAGAGCTGCTGTTGACTTAGTTGCACCTGAAAAGACAGTTAAAAAATCTTCTAGCATTGTACCATGGAAGACCCAAAGAGTGTCTGATTTAAAGAGAACATGCCATAGAGCTGAGCGTAAATGGAGGAAAACTAAACTAACTATTGACTATGAAATATTAAAAGTTAAAATAACAGAATACAATAACACAGTCCATCTTGAGAGGCGCTGCTATTTCTCTAAGATAATAAATAACAATGCTAGTAATCCCAGAGTCTTATTTTCGACGATTGATCGTCTGTTAAACCCAAGTAACTCAAAAGAATGCCTCCTAAGTACTTCCAGTAAAACCTGTGAGGCTGTTGCTGTATTTTTCAATCAAAAAATTAATGATATTAGAAATAACATAGTAAATCTGCCCAACAGTGAGGATCCTCCTAAATCCCAGTACTCCGTTACAAACAAATTAAATTCTTTCACCAGGATAGATTTATCTGATTTACATAAAATAATTTCCCAAATGAAACCCTCCACCTGTGCCCTTGACCCAATACCAACAAGTTTTTTCAAAGAAGTATCGGGCGTGCTAATTGATAATGTTGTTGACATAGTAAATTCGTCATTAGATACGGGGGTCTTCCCAGACTGTCTTAAGACTGCTGTAGTTAAACACCTACTTAAGAAAAATAATCTTGACCCCTCTGCTCTTGAAAATTTTAGACCCATCTCTAACCTGCCTTTCTTAAGTAAAATTCTAGAGAAGGCAGTCATTATGCAGTTAAATGACCACCTCAATTAAAATGCTATTCTTGATAAATTTCAGTCAGGTTTTACAACAAATCACAGCACAGAAACTGCACTCGTTAAAGTAGTAAATGATTTACGGGTAAATGCAGACAGAGGCCATTTATCTGTTCTCATCCTCTTACATCTGAGTGCCGCATTTGACACCATTGATCATAATATTCTTAAGAATGGCCTTAGTCAATGGGTGGGCCTCTCTGGCAGTGTCTTAAATTGGTTTGAATCCTACCTGGCAGGGAGAAAATTCTTTGTTAGTTGTGGTAATTATAACTCAAAGACACGCCTTTGCCGTGAAGCTCCAAATTGAGCTCAGGTGCATCCTGTTTCCCCTGATCATCCTTGAGATGTTTCTGCAGCTTCATTGGAGTCCACCTGTGGTAAATTCAGTTGACTGGACATGATTTGGAAAGGCACACACCTGTCTATATAAGGTCCCACAGTTGACAGTTCATGTCAGAGCACAAACCAAGCATGAAGTCAAAGGAATTGTATGTAGACCTCCGAGACAGGATTGTCTCGAGGCACAAATCTGGGGAAGGTTACAGAAAAATTTCTGCTGCTTTGAAGTTCCCAATGAGCACAGTGGCCTCCATCATCCGTAAGTGGAAGAAGTTCGAAATCACCAGGACTCTTCCCAGAGCTGGCCGGCTATCTAAACTGAGTGATCGGGGAGAAGGGCCTTAGTCGGGGAGGTGACCAAGAACCCGATGGTTACTCTGTCAGAGCTCCAGAGGTCCTCTGTGGAGAGAGAAGAACCTTCCAGAAGGACAACCATCTCTTCAGCAATCCACTAATCAGGCCTGTATAGTAGGGTGGCCAGACAGAAGCCACTCCTTAGTAAAAGGCACATGGCAGCCCGCCTGGAGTTTGCCAAAAGGCACCTGAAGGACTCTCAGACCATGAGAAAGAAAATTCTCTGGTCTGATGAGACAAAGATTGAACTCTTTGGTGTGAATGCCAGGCATTACGTTTGGAGGAAACCTGGCACCATCCCTACAGTGAAGCATGGCGGTGGCAGCATCATGCTGTGGGGAAGTTTTTCAGCAGCAGGGACTGGGAGACCAGTTAGGATAAAGGGAACGATGACTGCAGCAATGTACAGAGACATCCTGGATGAAAACCTGCTCCAGAGCGCTCTTGACCTCAGACTGGGGCGACGGCTCATCTTTCAGCAGGACAACGACCCTAAGCACACAGCCAATATATCAAAGGAGTGGCTTCAGGACAACTCTGTGAATGTCCTTGAGTGGCCCAGCCAGAGCCCAGACTTGAATCCGATTGAACATCTCTGGAGAGATCTTAAAATGACTGTGCACCGACGCTTCCCATCCAACCTGATGGAGCTTGAGAGGTGCTGCAAAGAGGAATGGGTGAAACTTGCCAAGGATAGGTGTGCCAAGCTTGTGGCATCATATTCAAAAAGACTTGAGGCTGGAATTACTGCCAAAGGTGCATCGACAAAGTATTGAGCAAAGGCTGTGAATACTTATGTACATGGGATTTCTCAGTTTTTTTATTTTTAATAAATTTGCAAAAATCTCACGTAAACTTTTTTCATGTTGTCATTATGGGGTGTTGTGTGTAGAATTCTGAGGAAAAAAATGAATTTAATCCATTTTGGAATAAGGCTGTAACATAACAAAATGTGGAAAAAGTGATGCGCTGGGAATACTTTCCGGATGCACTCTATCTATCTATCTATCTATCTATCTATCTATCTATCTATCTATCTATCTATCTATCTATCTATCTATCTATCTATCTATCTATCTATCTATCTATCATACTAGGATATCTAAGCAATCAGCCACCCTGTCAGGTATTTCTTTATTAACCACTAGACAAAGAGCCCGTTTCGACAACGTAAGATGAAACGGGCATGAATGGAATAGTCATAAGTATAAGCACCACAAACCTGATATAGGTGTATTGAATGAATGCGTAATTAGGCCTCGAGCTGTAGTCGAAATCGCCTTTCAGGCCTCTAGAGCTTTAATCGAAGTCGCTTTTCTCTTTGAATTTTTGCGGCCGTAAATCCGCCGCCTCCCGCGATGTTGGGGTTGGATGTCAGTCGAAGTCGCCTTTCTCTTTGAATTTTCGCGGCCATAGTCGCCTTTCTCTTTGAATTTTTGCGGCCGTAAATCCGCCGTCTGCCGCGATGTCGGTCTCGTAAGGTTTTTCGGGCAGCTGTGCAGAAGGCGACTGCGCATTCAGCTTCGGACGGACGTGAGTGAATGAGTGAGTGAGTGAGGAGACTGGCGAATTATGTATTAAGATTGAATTAAAGTACACAACATATTCATACAACATGACTTAAATGCATGATATTCTTGTTATAGCTTCTGACTGCTAATATAAAATACAGTCAAAGCAAGCATTTTACAGTCCATAAGTGTGCCACCATTAACAGGATACTCTTGTGCTTCTCTTTCTCTTCATCTTCCCAGCATCTCATGTGGCTGCAGCATGACTTCTGGTCATCCTAGTATTTTTTTAAGTTCCCAAGGAGGCCCGATTAAAGAGGTGGGTTTTCAGCAGTTTTTTGAAGTGTTTAACATTAATGGTCCACTGTATCTCTAACAGTAAAGCATTTCAGATTGTTGGTGCGTAGAAACAGAACGCTGCCTCCCCAGTTCTTTTACTCTTCACTCTCAGAATTCTGAGCAAGTTTTTGTCAGAGGATCTAAGTTTAAAATTAGAGATGTGGGGGTACAAGAGGTGCAGAATATACAGGATGCCAGATTGTTTAGTATTTTAATATCAATCCTAAAGGGCATGGGCAGGCAGTGTAATCATGCTAAGACTGGTGAGATATGCTCAGATTTTCTATTTTTAGTTAAACATTCTTGGTACTGCATTGTGGTCTTATGTCTCTTTTTTGGTAATCATGGTAGGAGTGCATTGCAATAATCTAGACCGGGGTCCTGGGGGTTCACTGTTGCTTCAGGTTTTTGTTTCAACCAGATTTATAATCAGTGCCAACAACTGATAACACTGATCTCATTTTATTAGCTGTTATTTTCTTTATCTTCTCTTATTCTACATTCAGAAAAGCACAGTAGCATCCATCCATCCATTATGCAAACCGCTGAATCCGAACACAGGGTCACGGGGGTCTGCTGGAGCCAATCCCAGCCAACACAGGGCACAAGGCAGGAAACAATCCCGGGCAGGGTGCCAACCCACCACAGCACAGTAGCATGAATTCAACATTTATAAGACATAGAAATATTTCTGTCTTTACTACAGATTTAAATGCTGAACTCTGTTTTGTTGATTTCATTATATTTTGTCCTTTCTCTGTGCAGTTTGCTTCCTTCATTGTATCTTAATCCGGTCAAGTCACGTCAGGTTGGGGAGCCTGCACTGGAACAGCGTGTTGCTGCACCCACCACATAAACAAACAGCTTGGGATCCTGGTTGGCAACCCTCCAGGCAGACACATGGTCCAGTCCCACCCTCAGGAAATGACCCTCTATCTATAGGTGTTACATGGGCGTTCCCTTGGCCTGGTCCAGCCACTCAGGTCCTCTGTGAACTGGACCACCCTCGAGTAATCATGCCACGTGGCTGTAGTGGCGTAACTGACGCTCTCTCACAATGCAGGTTGTGAAAGATAGAGGCACTGTCGACCCCTTGAACCCTCAGACCTAATGTCAGACACCAGGTAAAAGTCCAATATGACTTTATTTTATAATAATAATGTGCACCAAGCACTCTACACTCCACTATACTCATATAATACACAAATCACTAATCAATAACCAATCCTCCACTCCCAGACATGTTGCCACCCTTCCACTCAGCTCAGCTCCTGATCTGGGATTTCCCACAGTCCTTTATATCCCCTGACCTGGAAGTGGTTCCAACCCTGCAGTCCATGACTTGTTATCACTTCCGGGTCAGAGTAAAAGTCCTTTTCTTCATCCTGGAAGCACGTCGTTCCTTCTGGTCATGTGATCAGGACATACTTCCGGGTTATAGGGCACGTATAAGTCCTTGAGCCTCCCTGCAGTGTCCTCTGGTGGGCCCCACGGTGTCCAGCAGGGTCGGGAATAAAAACTCCATTGTCCATAACTCAATGCTGGTCTTTGGGGCACTTCCATGCTATAGGGAGGGCTCCATCTAGTGGCCTGGGGGTATTGGCCAGGATGAACGACCAGCCATCTCCCACAAGGTCATGTGCCTCATTCAGGACTCTATGAGCAACACAAAGTCAAACCAGCGGTACCCAAGGACTCTCTGAAAAGACACACATGAAGGAGTCCTGTCTTCATCTCAGGTCACTGGATAGCGTCCATGTCTCACAGCCATTGAGCAAGACAGGAAGCACCAGGACTCTAAAGACTTGGACCTTCGTCCTTTTGCATAGATATCGGGAGCGCCACACACCCCTTTCCAGTGACCTCATGATCCCCTATGCTCTCCCAATCCATCTACTGACTTCATAGGAAGAGTCACCAGAGACATGAATGTCACTGCCAAGGTAAGTAAACCTCTTAACAAGGTCAACACTCTCTCCGCAAACAGACACACTGCTGATGGCTGTGCCCAAGAGGTCATTAAAGGCCTGGCAAGCCCAGACACTCAGACTCCTCACTCAGTCTCTCGAGATCCCCGAT
Source organism: Erpetoichthys calabaricus (assembly GCF_900747795.2). NCBI lineage: Eukaryota > Metazoa > Chordata > Cladistia > Polypteriformes > Polypteridae > Erpetoichthys > Erpetoichthys calabaricus. Next base: position 20,567,752 of record NC_041395.2, on the reverse strand, counting down.
CAGAGCCTCCATGGACTCCGCAAAGATCACATCATCCTCAGCAAAGTCAAGATCAATGAAGCGAGCAGAGCAGACACGCTGGCAAACAACACTGAATCATGAAAGGCTGCAACTACTTTAGCGCCAGACCTACTAATTAGTAAATAATGGATTAATTAAAATAATTAGAATACCAGGAAATGTAGAATGAAAATCAAGATAAAAATATTGTTAAAATGAAAAAAAACATTACTCCCATATAACTGCTTAGTACATTTTAATATATGGATGGAACAAAAACCTGCAGCCACACACAGGGGGTCCCCAGGACCGAGTCTAAGAACCCCTGACCGATATGCCTGAAGACTAAGTGTGTATTAACTTTACAGTGTCTTGCAGTGATATAAAAGATCTAACTTGTGCAATGTTTCTTTGTGAAAGAACAATGTCTTAGTAATTGGCTTAATGTGTGATTTAAATCTAAAATGACACCAAGATTTCTGGCCTTATTTGTAAAGCCATATGCCCTAGTTTATTATTGCTAACTAGCTGTGTAACCCCGTGCTTTAAAAAGCCAGGGGGTCCTAGAAACTATTGAAATCGTCAGAAAAAAAATTAAATGTAGAGATGTCAGGTAATTGAAAGGAACAACTCTGGGTGTCTCTCTCCTAGGAGGTCTCGTTTTGCCGATGTGCTCTCTTCACTTGTGTTATTAGCAGCTACGTGACTTTGTCTTTCTTCAGAGGTTTCATATCACTGATTTGCTCGCCTCACTTGTGTTATTAGTGGCTAAGCAAGTTTTCGGTTTCCTCGGAGGTGGAGCCCTTACCCCGACTCCACCTCTTACTTCCGGGCCGGACAGGCGGGCAGACACACTTCCACATGTAGACATTTATATATAAGATACTGCTTATGGTCTACAAAGCCTTAAATAATCTCGCTACATCCTATATCTCAGAATGCCTCTCATCTTACAATCCAAATCGTAACCTTAGATCTTCAAATGAGTGTCTGCTTATTATTCCGAGAGCTAAACTTAAAAGAAGTGGTGAGGTGGCCTTCTGTTGTTATGTGCTTAAAATCTGGAATAGCTGACCAATAGAAATTGGCCAGGCTAATATGGTGGAGCACTTTAAAACACTGTTAAAAACAAAATACTTTAACATGACTTTCTTATAGCGTCACCTTAGTGTAACTCTGATATTCTGTATATGCATTGAATTATCATTATCATTCCTGGTGGCTCCGTAATCTGTACTAACCCCTACTTTCTCTGCTGTTCTTTTTCCAGTTTTCTGTGGTGCCGAGCTGTGCCACCACCATCTGATCAAAGCACCGTGATGTCTCTACATTGATGGATTGAAGGCCAGAGGTCCACATGACCATCATCATCAAATTCTTCTACGTGAAGCCTGAAAGCCATGAGGACTGATTGAGATCATTGATTGAGGTAGAATGCTGAGAGGGAGCTGGGTGGTCTTGTGGCCTCGGAAACCCTGCAGATTTTGTTTTTTTTTCTGTCCTCCTGGCCATTGGACTTTACAGTATTCTTTGTTCCTTAGTATTGCCTAATCTTATTTATATATTTTTTCTTATTTCTTTCTTCACTTTGTAAAGCACTTTGAGCTACATCATTTGTATGAAAACATGTTCTAGAAATAAATGTTGTTGTTTATTGTTGTTATCAGTACTCACTTTTTTTCCAATAATTAAAAATGTCTTTTTTATTGTTAAGTTTAAGGAAATTATTTCTCGTTCTGTTGATGATGCCAGAAGATGCTGACTCAGAGGATTTAGAGCCTCTGGCTCATCTGGTGCTATTGACAAGTAAACCTGCACGTCATCTTCCATAGCTGAGATCATTCGCTTTATATTTTGAAATGATCTGTCCTTATGGGAGCAGGCAGACTGAGAATAATAAGGCACTCCATAAAGGTCCCAGTGGCATCCCATGGATCCGAAAGCCTTAAAATGGTTTTATAGTGAACTGAGGATCTCTTCTCTGTAGGCTGACTCATCATTGTAAATTACGAGGCCTACTATTGTGGTGTCTTCAGCGAACATAACAATTGTGTTAGATCCATGTATGGGGACACAGTCATAAGTGAAGAGGGAGTAGAGTAGGAGGCTCAGCACATGGCTCTGTGGGACCACAAAGTTCGCAGTCAGGGTAGAAGAAGTGTGCTTGTCTAACCCTAACAGACTGTGGTGTATTGTCCAGGAAGTCCAGATTACAATTATAGAGGGAGGTGGTAACGCCCAACGTACTGAGCTTGGTGACCACCTTGAATCGGATTCAACATTTTGTTGTAAAACGTTTAAGACATATTTAAGGTTTTTGCATTCTGTTCTATATTTCCACAACCTTGTGTGCTTCCCGGCTTGTCTCTCTGTTATATGTATGTATGCTGCTGGAGTATGTGAATTTCCCCTTGGGATTAATAAAGTATCTATCTATCTATCTATCTATCTATCTATCTATCTATCTATCTATCTATCTATCTATCTATCTATCTATCTATCTATCTATCTATCTATTATATAGTGCCTTTCATATCTATCTATCTATCTATCTATCTATCTATCTATCTATCTATCTATCTATCTATCTATCTATCTATCTATCTATTATATAGTGCCTTTCATATCTATCTATCTATCTATCTATCTATCTGTCTATCTATCTATCTATCTATCTATCTATCTATCTATCTATCTATCTATCTATCTATCTATCTATCTATCTATCTATCTATTATATAGTGCCTTTCATATCTATCTATCTATCTATCTATCTATCTATCTATCTATCTATCTATCTATCTATCGATTATATAGTGCCTTTCATATCTATCTATCTATCTATCTATCTATCTATCTATCTATCTATCTATCTATCTATCTATCTATCTATCTATCTATCTATTATACAGTGCCTTTCATATCTATCTATCTATCTATCTATCTATCTATCTATCTATCTATCTATCTATCTATCTATCTATCTATCTATCTATCGATTATATAGTGCCTTTCATATCTATCTATCTATCTATCTATCTATCTATCTATCTATCTATCTATCTATCTATCTATCTATCTATCTATCTATCTTATTATTATTATTGCACCTGACATGGCCAGAATGCACTCTGTGACTGTAAGCTAGATAAGTTATTTATTTAGATATTACATTATTAATTCAGGCTAATGTATTGTGATACTATAAGCGTATTTTATGGACCATGATGCAGCAGGCTCCTATTCATATTACTAACTGAGAATGGTAAACCGGATGGCATGGACGCAGGTACACGGCGATGGGACCATGAGACATACTGTGCAGGCGTGTACAGCGCGCGTCTCATAAACCGCACGCAAAGTCGTATCCACCGCGAACGAAGGAGTCACGGCCCAAAAACGAAAGAGCTCAACTGACGTGAATGAGAAATGAAGCAACAACGCGCCCATAGCTAACGACTAACAACACAGCCATACAAAAAAGAGGATTCTGCGCTGCAGCCCAGATTCAAACGGAAGAGGTTACGGCAGTCCCACAGGTCCACAATGATAGTACGGAAGGTGCAGGCGTCACCGCCATATTGTGAGTGGCACTACTGCGGAGTGAAGTTAGGAATAATGTGCTGCTTGGGATTGTACAAACCACTGAACGCTTTACACCGAATTCAAACACAATACAGCTCAACGATACAAACACGAGCCCACCTGGATAAGATCAATGAACGCAGGCGCCTACAACGCGCGTCTGAAACTGCAGAAGCAAAGCAGACACGGGTTCAAAATGAACGAGCTCGACTGACGGATATACAAACACGAGCCCAGCTGGATAAAATCAATGAATGCAGGCGCCTACAACGTGCGTCTGAAATGCCACAAGCAAAGCGGGCACGGCTCCAAGACGAACGAGCTCGACTAATGTATTTCAGGATACCCAATGCCGGGGGTAGGCGAGCGAAGTGAGCAGGGGGCAGAGCCCCCCTTGTACTGTATAACCAAATCTTATGGAACCTGACATTAGCTCCAGTGCTACAATATGTGGTCTTATTGGTGTAACATAAAAGGTTGAAGATTTTCAGAATTTGTGTTCACTTTGCCAGGTTCACAACACAAAATCCTAATTTAAACACTGTGATGGATGGGCAGGTGTTCCTTGGATTCCCTCAGGGCAACATGGGACATGGAATCCGTTTCTTCAGCCCCATTGGATGCTGTAGGAGCCGCCAGGGGGAGCTCATCAATAACCTGGGGACTATTCCTGTTACACTAACCCGGAAGTACTTCAGAGTCACGAGGACGGAAACCCGCAGTACTTCCGGGACACTTGAGAAGGATGATGTGGTGTTTGACCCGGAGAAGGTACACTTCTGGGCCATGGACTATAAAAGGACTCTGGGAATACCAGCAAGCGAAGCCGGAGTTGGGTGGGAGTGTGACGGAGCTGCTGGGTGTGGAGGATTGATTTGTGTTATTGGTTATTGTGATTATTGCTTTATTATTGGAAGAATTGTGGTGTGTGCTGTGTTTTGTGCAGTTTATTGAAGAATATTATTAAAGAATCTTCTTGGTGCTTTTAACGTGTGTCCTGGACATCTGTCTGGTGGGTTCAACGGGGCAACAGCGACCCCTAGCGTCCACAATACAATATGCAGATTCTAAAAGAGAATAAAATGTGGAGATATATCTAAAGGAGAGTGAATGGCTTCTTCTAGGCTATGTCCTGTTAAAAATGGGTTTAATGTCAGCTCTTATGAACATTTAAGCAGTTTATGGCAGTCAGTCAAACTAGAGCCTTGTTTTCTGATATTTTCCCCATTCCACACACACACATTTACACACTGAAAAATGTCCACCTTCCTTGCTTATCCCTGTTTTGGTGTAATTAATGATTAATGCCATTTTTAAATCAAAACTTAGCAGTGTGGATGTAGCCTGAGATTGTGAATTTTAATGTGAATTAGGTTAGTTAATCAGACAAGGCATTCACACTGAATGCAATAATCGTGTTGAATTTGGCAGTGGTTAAAACTGATTTTTAGTTGCCTCAAAAGTTAAATGAAATCTTTTTAAGGGTTGAGTCACCGAATTTTGCTTTGGAAATTAGTCAGCTAAAGAACAAACTCAGGACTGGAGCCAGGAGTCAGCTTTTCTTTATTCAAAACGATGTGTCACACACTTGCGAATGACTTGAATAACGACAATTCCACTCCAGTCCAGGGGGTGGTGAGGTGCACGGACTGTTTCTCTCGATCCTCTGCAGACCAATCATGGGAAATCCCATAAGGTTCTGGCACCTACAGTGACGTCACCTCCGGCCCTGGCACCCATAAAGATGTCACTTCTGATCACAATGACATCATTTCCAGCCCCAAGACCCATAAAGATGTCACTTTCAGTCACAATGACGTCATTTCCGGTCCCGGCCTTTAAAGCTGCCATCTTTATGCACTCAAATCACAACCTGAACTGGAACATTACGCAACTTAACAAACCCATTTTGCAGCCAGGGCATAATATACGGGTGGCTGCCCCAAACCTTTTTGATGTCTTCTGTCTGTTCTTATGACAGATGTCAAAAGAGTCCTTCAAGAAACTAAAATCAAAAAAAGCACAGGACCAGACAATATAATCTGCTTCACTCCTATGCAGAGCAGCTCTCTCCAGTATTGTACTCCATATTTGAGATGTCTCTGGATTTACAGCAAGTGTTTAGACTCTGGAAACGGGCGAATGTTATTCCATTAGTAAAAGCTACACACCCAAGAGCAGTAAGTGACCTCAGGCCGCTGGCATTAACTTCTCATGTCATGAAATCCTTTGAGAAGTTCATTACGAGACAACTATTTAACAAAACCCAGGCTAACGATGCATTCACATGCTTTTGAATAATTCTGACTCTGAGTTGTGACATTTCACCTTCCCACTTCAGTGGATTCACATGAATTTTTGGTTGGACTGTATGGAGAAACACAAGGTCACTGCTGATTTGCTACTTGGTTAGCAAAAAAAGTAATTCAAGATAATAAGCAGTTTTTGTGGAAATAAAGAGCAACATAATTGTATTAAATCTTAATGACTTTCCCCCAGGTGTAATCCAACCAAAAAATGGTGTTTCTGGCTAACCACGTTATATGTTTTATTTTAAAAGTTACACATACAGTATATATATCCATCCATCCATCCATTATGCAACCTGCTATATCCTAACCACAGGGTCATGGTGGTCTGCTGAAGCCAATCCCAGCCAACACAGGGCGCAAGGCAGGAAACAAACCCCGGGCACGGCGCCAGCCCACCGCAGGGCACACCCACACACCAAGCACACACTAGGGACAATTTAAAATCACCAATGCACCTAACCTGCATGTCTTTGGACTGTGGGAGGAAACCAACACAGACACGAGGAGAACATGCAAACTCCATTCTGGGAGGGCCCGGGAAGCGAAACCAGGTCTCCTTACTGCGAGGCAGCAGCGCTACCCACTGCGCCACCACACATATATACTGTATATATATGCACTGCTCAAAAAAATTAAAGGAACACTTTTTAATCCAAGTATAGCCTCAAGTCGATGAAACTTCTGGGCTATTGATCTGGTCAGTTAAGACTAGCAGAGGGGCTTGTTCATCAGTTTCAGCTGTTTTGGTGTTAATGAAATGAAATTAGGTGCACTAGAGGGGCAACAATGAGAAAACCCCCAAAACAGGAATGATTTAACATAGCATAGCATGGTGGGTCAGTGATGGTCAGTCTGGGGAGGCATATCCATGGAGGGACACACAGACCTCTACAGGCTAGACAACGACACCTTGACTGCCATTAGGTATCGGGATGAAATCCTTGGACCCATTGTCAGACCCTATGCTGGTCCAGTGGGTTCATTCTGGTGCACAACAATGCCCAGCCTCATGTGGTGAGAGAATGCAGGCAGTTCCCGGAGGATGAAGGAACTGATGCCATTGACTGGCCCCCACGCTCACTCGCCTGACCTCAATCCAATAGAACACCTCTGGGTGGGACATTATGTTTCGGTCCATCTGACACCTCAGAGTGTCCAGGAGCTCAGTGATGCTCTGGTCCAGATCTGTGAGAAGATCCCCCAGGACACCATCCGTCGTCTCATTAGGACATTGTCAGCCATGCATACAAGCACATGGGGGCCATACAAACTACTGAGTACGAGTTGGAGTTGCTGCAATGAAATTTCGGTGAAATGGACTCACCTGCCTGCCACTGCATTTTGTTCCCTTTGATTTTCGGGGTGTCTTTGAATTCAGCCCTCTGTAGGTTCATCATTTTCATTTCCATCAAACGATGTGCCATCCTTTCAGTCCACACGTATTACCATATCAGTCCATATCAGTAGATATAGCCAGCAGGATTTGTTTCCAGTTGAGATCTGATGTGTTTTCGAAGTGTTCCTTTCATTTTTTTGAGCAGTTCAAGAATGATTGTTATTGGCTGGCAGTGTGACATAGTGGCTAAGGCTTTGGACTTCAAACCCTGAAGTTACGAGGTTCAGATTCATGTGCCTGTGCTCCAACTGGAAAAACAAAAGAGATGTAATGATGTGTCTCTCAAATGTTGTAAGTCGACTCGGATAAAGGCATCAGCGAAATAAGCAAATATAAATTTTGCATTAAGAAATCTCTTTACTCTGTTCTTTGTTGGGAATGTGAAATATACGAAAAAAATTAGATTCTCTGCAAACAAAAAAGATATAAAAGTGTACAGTTTGCATGTGAGATCAGTGCCTTTGTATGGCGTTTATACAGCAGCTATTTGAAAATACAGTAGTATCTTTTCAAATGATATTCATCATTATACTCTGGCAGTTTGCTTTACCTGTTTATAGACCCGAGAGAATAAATTGTCACTAGCCATCCGCCCTGTCAATCACCGCTTGGTCCCACCTCTTTTGGGTAGCAAGCCGGTGAGTTTCCGGTTCCGCTGACTAGTTTCCTTTCGAAGGTGGAAGATGGCGGTCGAAGACTGCCAGGGTTTGAAGATTAGGATTTCCTGCTGCTGTCGTTTCGCGGGAATTTTGCTTCTTGTGGTGGGATTGATGACAGATGTCGGCTTGACTACCACACATTGGATAGTGACAGAGGATGGCAAGATACAGCAGCAGGTGGGTAGACATCGTTATCTTCTTTGAGGGGCCCTGTCGTTATTTTGGTAGGATGTTACTTAAGTGAAAATTTGCTTGTAGTGTAAAGTCCATATGTGTTGCCGTTCGTGAGATGACAGTTCCGAGGGTGTGAAGGATAATTTGCCCCTATCTGTATTTTATTGAGGGGAATGGAAGGCGAGTTAGAGAGTGGGTTTTGGGTGCTGTCATTGGATTGACGCTACGGTCGGGAGGGGCAGCCACCGCAAGGAAAAAAAGCACTGCGTCTTCGATGTCAGTTTTCATCCTAAAACAATCTGCTGATAAATCCTAAAGGTATTGTTTTGTTTGACAATTCGAGTATCTAAACATCAAATCAGAGCATAAACAGGAATTCATCGTTGAAATCTTACAATAAATCCATCCGCGTCAAGTCGATGACCTTAATGTCACTGCAAATGTAAGTCTCTGTCACGGATAGAAACTGAACTTCAACGGAACCTGGAAATACTAGAAAATTCCATATCAAATGATCCCTTGGGTCCAATTTGCAAAATCTCGGCATTATGGTTTATCATTAATATTAGCGAAACAGTTCGCATGGACGTGGAAAAGTCGGCTATATTTTTCTTAAGCTAACAATAGGAAATTGAGTAATTGTAATGTGGAATCTAATAATAGTACTTTTATTTATATTTCGTGCTTTAAACTTTTAAGTAAAGCTCAAAGTGATTTATAACAGTTTTGAATTCTCTCTTTCACTCTCGATATATATTTACATATACACACACATCCAGTCATGTGACAAAGTAGGTACATCCCATAAAATGTTTATTTTTTTTTTTTAATCTATGTGGACAGATCAAGATTTGATTACTTTCTAGTGAACGGACTATAGGGAAAGGTATTGTAATCGTCCGAAGATTCGATCTCCAGATTTTGAACGAATCTCGTCGTTTCAGACCTCCCTGATTTTCTCGTATACGAAGTTTAGGGAAAGTATTACAGTCGTCCAAAAATTACATTTCGAGATTTTAATCTCGACATTTTAGACCTCCCTGACTCCGAAAATACCACATTTTGGAATTGTGTGTGTGTGTGTGTGTGTGTTTAAACGCGATAACTTGAGTACGCTTTCACTTGGGTCAACCAAATTTTGCATACAAGTGTTAGATACAAAACGTAGATTTCTGACAACTTTTGGCCTATTTCCTCTAACAGTTTACTTTTTGTTCATGCAGCTGCGGAGTCCGATTTATTCAACTTTACTTGTATAATAATTGTTCAATATATTATTAATTTGATTTGTTTTTTATGGTTCTTTAATGATAACCTAAAAATATCATAAATTTGAAGTATCCATCCCCATATCTGAGTATAACAGAAAGCTTAGGGGAGACCACTCCCAATTTTTCTTTTCGTTTAATGAGCATCTATAGAGAAAGGTAATATAACATTCATAATGCCATTTTTACATTTTTTATTTCATTGTATATTTTAAATAAAGAAATGAAAAATTTGCATGTGGAAAAAGTAAGAGCTCCTTCCATTTAACACCACCTTAAGCACCTCAATTTAGAATAAGGTGCAGATGAGTAAAACCTATTTAGAGAGGATTTTGTCTGAAAGTGTCGTCATCAGTCTCTGACATCTTTGTTTAGTCTGTTCTGAGGCTTAGATTGAAAGTGATCTCTGAGGAGGCCTTCAGGCAGAAGATTATCCGTGGGTCTGGAAAAGGATTTAAAAAGACCACCAAACATTTGAAAATCAGCATTTTCAGCTATAAGTGGAGAAGATTTCCAACACCTGCCAAGCTCTCCAGGCCAGATCTCCCTCTCAAGTTCAGCCCAAGAGCAGAACACAAGATGCTAATAGACAGATAGATTGAACTTTATTTGTCTTTTTATTTTGTCTAAGTAAATAAACAGATAATAAATATACACACACTGTAGTCTGAACACACACCAGAATGGCTAAAATGGAGGAAGGGAAAAAAAGAAAGAAAAACATCTTACTTGGTAGTCGCAGTCACAGTGGGGCATTATGCCAGCATATTGACCCAGTCACCTGTCTTTGACACCCTTAAATTAAACTAGCTGTGGTAAAAAGCCTGGGGTCCTAGAAACTATTGAAATCGTCAGAAAAAAAAACTGAAATGTAGAGTTGTCAGGTAATTGAAAGGAACTACTCTGGGCTCTCTCTCTTAAGAGGTTTCATTTTGCTGGCGTGCTCGCCTCGCTTGTGTATTAGCAGCGGGAGGAAAAGTAAAAGGGATACCGTTTTGCCGATGTTAGCGGCTAAGTGACTTCGTCTTTCTTCTGAGGTTTGGTTTAGATAGATAGATAGATAGATAGATACTTTATTAATCCCGTTTTGCTGACGTTCTGGCCCTGCTTGTGTTATTAGTGGCTAAGCGAGTTTTCTGTTTCCTCGGAGGCGGAGCCCTTACCTCGACTCCACCTCTCACTGCAGGGCTGGACAGACACACACACACACACACACACACACACACACACACACACACACACACACACACACACACACACACTGCCACACATAGACGTTTATATATAAGAAACCCCATCTAAATCTGTTAAGTAGTATCTCGTGAAAAGCAGACAGACAGACAGACGGACGTTGGGTTTATATATACAGGTGCTGGTCATAAAATTAGAATATCATGACAAAGTTGATTTATTTCAGTAATTTCATTCAAAAAGTGAAACTTGTATATTAGATTCATTCATTACACACAGACTGATGTATTTCAAATGTTTATTTCTTTTAATGTTGATGATTATAACTGACAACTAATGAAAGTCCCAAATTCAGTATCTCGGAAAATTAGAATATCAATTAAGACCAATGCAAAAAAAGGATTTTTAGAAATGTTGGCCAACTGAAAGGTATGAACATGAAAAGTATGAGCATGTACAGCACTCAATATTTAGTTGGGGCTCCTTTGGCCTGGATTACTGCAGCAATGCGGCGTGGCATGGAGTCGATCAGTCTGTGGCACTGCTCAGGTGTTATGAGAGCCCATGTTGCTCTGATAGTGGCCTTCAGCTCTTCTGAATTGTTGGGTCTGGCGTATTGCGTCTTCCTCTTCACAATACCCCATAGATTTTCTATGGGGTTAAGGTCAGGCGAGTTTGCTGGCCAATCAAGAACAGGGATACCATGGTCCTTAAACCAGGTACTGGTAGCTTTGGCACTGTGTGCAGGTGCCAGGTCCTGTTGGAAAATGAAATCTGCATCTCCATAAAGTTCGTCAGCAGCAGGAAGCATGAAGTGCTCTAAAACTTCCTGGTAGACGGCTACGTTGACCTTGGACCTCAGAAAACACAATGGACCAACACTAGCAGATGACATGGCACCCCAAACCATCAGTGACTGTGGAAACTTTACACTGGACCTCACGCAACGTGGATTCTGTGCCTCTCCTCTCTTCCTCCAGACTCTGGGACCTTGATTTCCAAAGGAAATGCAAAATTTACTTTCATCAGAGAACATAACTTTGGACCACTCAGCAGCAGTCCAAAGGCGAGACACTTCTGACGCTGTCTCTTGTTCAAGAGTGGCTTGACACAAGGAATGCGACAGCTGAAACCCATGTCTTGCATACGTCTGTGTGTGGTGGTTCTTGAAGCACTGACTCCAGCTGCAGTCCACTCTTTGTGAATCTCCCCCACATTTTTGAATGGGTTTTGTTTCACAATCCTCTCCAGGGTGCGGTTATCCCTATTGCTTGTCCACTTTTTTCTACCACATCTTGTCCTTCCCTTCGCCTCTCTATTAATGTGCTTGGACACAGAGCTCTGTGAACAGCCAGCCTCTTTAGCAATGACCTTTTGTGTCTTGCCCTCCTTGTGCAAGGTGTCATTGGTCGTCTTTTGGACAACTGTCAAGTCAGCAGTCTTCCCCATGATTGTGTAGCCTACAGAACTCGACTGAGAGACCATTTAAAGGCTTTTGCAGGTGTTTTGAGTTAATTATCTGATTAGAGTGTGGCACCAGGTGTCTTCAATATTGAACCTTTTCACAATATTCTAATTTTCCGAGATACTGAATTTGGGACTTTCATTAGTTGTCAGTTATAATCATCAACATTAAAAGAAATAAACATTTGAAATGCATCAGTCTGTGTGTAATGAATGAATCTAATATACAAGTTTCACTTTTTGAATGGAATTACTGAAATAAATCAACTTTGTCATGATATTCTAATTTTATGACCAGCACCTGTGTGTGTGTGTGTATATATATATATATATATATATATATATATATATAAACATGTGCTGTAAAAAGCCGGGGGTACTAGAAACTACTGAAATGTTCAGATGTCAGGTAATTGAAAGAAACTACTCTGAGCATCTCTGTCTTTCCTAGGAGGATTCGTTTTGCTGAAATTCTCGCCTCGCTTGTGTATTATGCGGCTAAGCGAGCGTCTCTTTCTTCGGAGGTTTCATTTTGCTGATGTGCTCGCTTCGCTTGTGCATTAGCGGCGGGAGGAAAAGGAAGAGGGATACCATTTTGCCAACGTACTCACCTCACTTGTGTATTAAATGACTAAGTGAGTGTCTGTTTCTTCCAAGGTTTTGTTTTGCCAACGTGCTTGCCTTGCTCTTGTGTTTCCTTGGAGGCTGGGCCCTTACCACGACTCCACCTCTCATTTCCGGGCTGGACAGACACACACACTTCCACGCGTAGACGTGAGATAGTTTGTTGGCTGCAGGTACTCGGTGTTAGTGTGTCAGAGAGAGGACTCTCTCCGAATCCCAGAATTTCAACATGGTACCTACAGGTAACTCTTGTTCCTGTTGATGTCAAAGTGCACGAGTCTACCATTAGAAAGAAACTGCGTAGATTAGATGTACACGGTAGGTATGTTGTCCAGAAATGATGTTGTGGGTGAGACTAAAGTTTCCGTATGGACGCCTAGGCAAGGATCAAGGGGTCAAATATATAAAACTTATATTTGTACAAAATGAAGCTTGAAATGTGTGTGCAACGTTCTACACCAAAGCCATGATTTATACAAGAGAACTTGTGTATATTCACAGCAATTCTAATACATATCTGTACGCAGCATTTTGAAGAAAGTGGTAAAGGATGACACCTTTGATGAAGTAGGAAGATGCAGCCAAGCCAGCGAAATGACAACTCACGTGTCTACTTATTATTTTAAGCCCTTATTATTATGTCTGTCAATGTGACAAACATATTAAAGATCAAAAGTGATGACTATGATATTCAGACCCAGTTTTTAGTTCTCTTTGGAGAGGGTCAATGCTGTGTGTTCACACTAAAGAACTTTTTTTTTTTTTTTTTTTTTTGCCAGTTTAGGCTACCTGATTGTGACTTCTCCGGTTTATAAACCAAAGAGCAATAAAAACATAGATGTGATTTCCTCCCTGAATACAGAAATCTCAAAATCTCATGCCTATTCATAGCTTAATACTGACCTATTCAAATAAACAACCTCTGAATGGTCGAGCCTTGGTCCCAGGGCTGAGGAGTCGGAGACAATTTTGGGTTCATGGAGTCAGCAAAAATGTACTAATAAATTTAAATTGTAATGAAAAACAAATACAGGAAGTTCAAATGTCTCATTTCACAAACAATAGTCAGAATTAACTACTTCTCTGATGTAAGAATAAAGCCCAGTGCATAGTTGTGTTACTACTAAGGTGAAGTTCAGCTGAGCTATTATATAACCTGACATTCACATATTGTAATCTGAATTATGGTGCATTACAAAGAGTGTTTTCATTTTATTTCAGATATAATGTGTTTAACAAGTTCATTTGAGTGTAAACGAGTGTAATGACGTAGGTTGAGGTGTGTGCTATGGGGTTCTTGTGTTTTGTTTAAACTGGCCAATAGGGTAGAGAGTCAGCTTCCTAGCCAGTAGTTCTGTGGTTAATTGACGTGTATGTTGCCTTCCTTCAATCAACATGGAAAACACATTAGTAAATTAAATAAAGAGGAGTCGGAGTCAGAAGTACCAGAAACTAAGGAGTCGGAGTCGAAGGATTTATCTATCGACTCCACAACCCTGCATCATCCCGCCAAATATGCAGAGAAAAACACCTTTCAGTCTCCAAAAAAACTCTGCTTTTCTGCCTCTTCCTGCTGTTTTACATTCGCTTCCCCTGATCCTGTCATTCAGTTCTGTCAAGGAAGGTGCTCTGAGTCCTCACAAAGTGCTTTCCCCCCCCAAGAGTCAATCCCACAGCCCTTGCAGTAGCGAGGTATGTCGCCATTTCGACATAATGCCAGATGTGTAACACAAATGTGAATTTCCCATTGGGATTAATAAAGTATCTATCTATCTATCTATCTATCTATCTATCTATCTATCTATCTATCTATCTATCTATCTATCTATCTATCTATCTATCTATCTATCTATCTATCTATCTATCTATCTATCTATCTATCTATCTATCTATCTATCTATCTATCTATCTATCTATCTATCTATCTATCTATCTATCTATCTATCTATCTATCTATCTATCTATCTATCTATCTATCTATCTATCTATCTATCTATCTATCTATCTATCTATCTATCTATCTATCTATCTATCTATCTATCTATCTATCTATCTATCTATCTATCTATCTATCTATCTATCTATCTATCTATCTATCTATCTATCTATCTATCTATCTATCTATCTATCTATCTATCTATCTATCTATCTATCTATCTATCTATCTATCTATCTATCTATCTATCTATCTATCTCAGCCATGCCTATCCACACATGTGGTGATTTAAAACAAACCTGTGTTCCCTCTGAGTGCAGTAGACGTGTTTCTGTGTGTTACTTACAGTTATTACTTATTATGGGTTTAGGCACTGATAGCTTTAATAATAATTCTTTGCCTTTATATAGCGCTTTTCTCACTACTCAAAGCGCTCAGCAATTTCAAGTTAAGGGTCTCGCTCAGGGGCCCAACAGAGCAGAATCTCTACTGGCGTTTATGGGATTCGAACCGGCAACCTTCCGATTGCCAGTGCAGATCCCGAGCCTCAGAGCCACCACCCCGCCTTGATAGTTCTTTTTTATTCTATTAAATGCACTTTGTGATGTGATTGGGTCATGTATATGCAGAGGTGCAATGGTAGCACTACTACCTTGCAGTAAGGAGATCATGGGTTCGTATCCTGGGGTCTCCCTGCGTGAGTAGTGAGAAAAGCGCTATATAAATGTAAAGAATTATTATTATGCCAGCTGTGTAAGCCTGTATTGTAAAATGCCTGGGCTCCTAGAAATCATGGATGCTGGCACTTATGAACTCCTTGAGAGGTAAATATTTTTTTCAAAAAAAACCACCATTTTCTGAAAGCACACAAAGCAATGGTTTCACATAGAAATCAACATAAAACATTTGTTGTTACATGTCGTGGTCGCCATTTCATCAGCAATGCGTGCCAGGCTGGAGCCATATGCAGTCGTAGTGCGTCGTAATGTGGTTTGTACCTCTTGTCATTGTAAGTGGCGGTCCTCCCAGGCAAACGTTACCATAGGTGCGTCAGCTACATGAACCTGTTCGGCACTGTGATCAGCTGATGCGGGTACCTCACATTCGTTTTCGATCACTTGTATCAAAATCGGAGTCTGACAAGACAGAGTCCAATTCAGCCGATGATATGCAAAACGTCATCCACGGAGTATTTTGCTTTACACATTCACTTTGCCAGATGTCAATGCCATTTTTGCTGCTGTTGTCACCTCGCTACTCCCGCAAATGCAGGGAATCTCTGTCAAACCAATGAAGCTATCTTTCCTTCTGTGACGATGCGGGTTCGGCTCCGTGCTCCCACCTGCTATTTGGGAGCCCTTGAACCCTACACAGTCGGTAATGTTACCGATGAGCTAGACAGTGAGGCAACAACATAGCAAGGGGATGGTACAAAGTGCAACAGTGCTTTTATTAAACAATCAAAAACAAAATATTCAAATAAATAAAGTTCAGTGAGTCAAATTCTTGAAATAAATCTATATATATAAAATTCTTTTCGCGTTTGAAACGGAAATGACGTATGACCACGTGATATGGAAATTATGTATGAAACGGATATTACGTATGACCATGTGATATGGAAATTACGTTGAGAACAAAGTGGACGCTGGGAGGCATGGATTGTCGGGCTGCTCTGCCGCATTGAGAGCTTCGCAGTTTCGGGCAGCATCCTCTCTTCTCGCACTGTTTGTGACACTTCAAGTGCCCCGTCGGCTCCTGGGAGAGTGGAAATCTTTGCGAATGAGTGTAATCGGCGCCATCGAAGCAGGACTCTGTTTGTAAATTGCCCTGCATGACTACTTACTGTCCCTTAAGGTGAGTTCAGGTCACTAAAACCCCGCAACATTCAAGGTTGCTTTTGTAATCAATTATTTTACAGACTTCTTCATGTAAAGTGTTGGACTTTGGAATTGTTTGTACCTTCTGCCTGTTAATCATGGAAGGGCAGCGTCCACATTTATCAGAATTATTTTTCTCTTGAATCACAGGCACATAGTGCAAGGTTGTCAGGCGTTGTAATTCCATTTTGTATTTGGCGCCCTTACGCCGACCAATTAACCTGTTCCACGTCATCCCTCCGTAGGCACATGATGATGTGAACATGTCTGCAAAAAGTGGGGTCTCCTGCCCTGCAAAAATACCATAAAAGACGATCACCTGGCGCGCGCGCGTGCGTGTAGCTGTGCCGGCCTTTGAGACGGTGACTGCGCTTCTGCCTTAACTCTTTCAGGGCTGATGTCGACTTTTGTCAAAAGGAGGAGTTGACGATGGTAATCAATTGTAAACGGTGACAAAACCAACCGTTATGTTTTAGTTGGAATCTCGTTGCTAGAAGGCACTGACATCTGGCGAGAGATCAAAACGGACGTGTACTCCGTGGACAATGTCTTGCCTATTCTCTCTAAATTGGACTATGACTTGTCAGACTCCGATTTTGATAAAAGCGATCAAAAATAAAATGTGAGGTTCCAGCTTCAGCTGACTGGTCCCCAGCTAATCATGGTGCTGAACTGGTACAAGTAGCTGACACGCCTGCAGCACTGTTCACCTGGGAGGACTGCCACTTAACAATGATGAGAGGTAGAAGCCACACTGCAATGCACTGCGACCATGACTGCTGCTGCTGTCCCAGCCACACAAAGACAGCCTGGCAGCATGCCTGTCGCACATTCTTGACAAACTGGCAGCCACAGCATGCAGCAACAGACATTTTATGTTGATTTCGATGTTAAAC
Organism: Erpetoichthys calabaricus; assembly: GCF_900747795.2. Classification (NCBI taxonomy): domain Eukaryota; kingdom Metazoa; phylum Chordata; class Cladistia; order Polypteriformes; family Polypteridae; genus Erpetoichthys; species Erpetoichthys calabaricus. The sequence continues at coordinate 20,550,367 of NC_041395.2, read as the reverse complement.
CATTTCTTTTCAGAAAACTATGTTTTTTGTAAAAAATATTCAGCCCTCAAAGAGTTAAGTGAAAGTAAGCATTTTAAATTTTCTTCCTCCTTCCCCTGAGCTATAGCCCAGACAACGGCAAACACGGAATCCCTTTTCTAGACCGTGGCAAACTAATATTAAGGCGCTTCGCACTTTCTTTTGCGCATATAAGGTTATGAGGTTGCGAGAGGCACGCACAGGAGTGGTGGACCTACAGTGCCATCCCGGCCGGTTAATGGCAGGGCAGTCTCTCCAGTCTACACGAGACCCGCCGCGACGCTCCCCAAAAGGCGCTCATATCGTCAGTGAAGACGTCTCTCTACACTATATAAAAGAAAAAGGCAAATTTCCTTTCTTTATACCTTATTTTCCTTTTATCCCAAACCAAAACCTTCTTAACACTGCAGAGGACACAAAACTAATTTTCTTTAATTGCTGGTAATGCCAGTAAGGCACATTACCACAGGCAGAAATTTGGACGTTCACATAGAAAATGTAATTTCTATACCACAGCCGTCATGTAGCGCCTTTCATAAGGGGTCTACTACCGAGAGATGATCCAAATACAGTTTAGCTGCTGTTAGTACTACTTACCTGTTGTGTTATAGCTCCTTTAAAATGTAGTTTACCCGAAACCACTCCAGTAGTGCTCAATGTATCTTTACTTCTTAAAATGTTAATGTGTTACTGTTTAATAACTTGTAGACTACATTTTAGTTTTTTCCCATGCACTCAGTGAGTGAAGCCACTGGGTAATCAGCTAGTAATTCATAAAAGAAACATGGAGGTTTAAAAATCAATACAAAAACGATCCTTTAAAACCGATGTATAAACAACGCTGGAAGCAGTCCTTTAAAATACCATTCAGAACCCGATGTCTTCTATCCTAGCGTCTCTCCTGCTTCACCCGTCTGGGCTCCGCAGCAGGCAAGACGCTCTCTCTGCAGCTGATCCTGGCTTCGGTCGCACACTCATCCCAGACTCGAGACTTGGTCTCTTTGATGACCAGGATGCTCACATCAAGGACTTCTCCACCAAGCCTCCTGACTTCTGCAGCCTTCTCGGCATTACGCGGCCAGTCGCCCTTCACTGGTCACTCCCGCTACTCGATCACTCAGCAATCCACTCCTGGGTGTCGGCCTAACATCCAGGCTTCCATACAGCTGCCTGCGAGCATTCACTTGCTTGCTCGCTCACCCGCACCGGCTCTCTCTCTCCCTGCGTGGAGTTTGCATGTTCTCCCCGTGTCTGCGTGGGTTTCCTCCGGGCGCTCCGGTTTCCTCCCACAGTCCAAAGACATGCTGGTTAGGTGGATTGGCGATTCTAAATTGGCCCTAGTGTGTGCTTGGTGTGTGGGTGTGTTTGTTTGTGTCCTGCGGTGGGTTGGCACCCTGCCCGGGATTGGTTCCTGCCTTGTGCCCTGTGTTGGCTGGGATTGGCTCCAGCAGACCCCCGTGACCCTGTGTTCGGATTCAGCGGGTTGGAAAATGGATGGATGGATGGATAATTTGGAGGGCAGGTGTGAGGGTATTCTGTCCCCACATTGGTCTGAAGTATGGCTGTTTGGAATTGGCTTGTATCAGAAGCCTTTAAGTACCATGACACCCTATTGGCTGTAGGGGTTGGACAGAAAACCTATAGATTGGCTTGCTTTACCTCACCCTCTCTCTCTCTGACCAAGTGATGAAAGTCCATCTCACACCATGAACTGAAAAGGACAACACAATGAAGAGCACAGATCGGCATCCATATTGAGACAGGCATGCAGCCTGTTCTGAAGAAAGATGACCAAAAATGAAGACTTAACTAGAGACATTTTAAGTTACTAACAAGTCTGTGTGCCGCGTGAAACTATACATTAACATTTATCGGGTTGTATGGTTGCCAATATTCACTTGTACTTTGCTTATTGTTATTATTTATGAATATTATCAATAATACATTATTTAAAGTGTAACTTAACTCCTGCTTGTCTTTTACTACACCTAATTGCCTAGGGTTATAAATGTAGAAGGGAAGGTGGGGAGAAGTTCTAAAGTACAATACCTCATAAACAGTGGTAAGTCTGTTAGATTTGAGGCATTCTGACAAAGACTACACATTAATAATACAAAAGGGGTTAAGTAGAGTAATAGAGAGCTCTACCAAGACAAAACAAAAGGTAAAGGTAAACGTCATAAAAATGAGTGTATACCCAGTTTTATAAATGTGTTTTTTTTTTGTACAAGTATTTTCCAGTTTGTTTGGAATACGCATATTTTAACACTCAAGTATATGCAAAGTTTTATAAATGAGACCCCAGGTCACAATCTGTAACAAATTGTTCTGAACAGATGAGGCAAAGATAAGAGTCACTTGGTCATAGGACTAGAGGACATTTTTGTTAAAATCAAAGACAGCATTTGACCAGAAGTACCTGATAGCAACTGTAATGCATGGTGGTAGAAATGTTTTAGTTGGGGGCTCTTTTGCAACCTCAAAGCCTGGGCAGCGCACCTTCACACAGTTCACTATGAATTGTGTTTTTGGATGAGAGGGTGCTTGAGGATAATGTGAGACCATCTGTCAGAAGATTCAAAAGCTTAACTGAAAATGGACCTTGCAAGATTACAGTGGCCCCAAAAATACCAGTAAATCCACCAAGGAAAGAAATGGAAGGTTCTGGAATGGCCAGTTCAAAGCACAGATCTGAATCTCCTCGAGCTGCCATGGTGGGGATTCAAAATATGCTGTGCATGCAAGACACCCCTCAGACATGGCACAGTGGAAAGAATTCTGCATGTAATAGTGGGAGGAATTTCCTTCCAGTCAGTGTCAGGAAACTGGACATTTATAGGAAAGGACAGCTATTAGAGGTAAGGGTAGACTTTTCTTTTCCAAAGGTGGAAATGATGTATCAATGTTTTTTCAAATAGATTATTGCAATCAAATCTTCATTTTCTTTAATTACCGTATATCCTCACAGATAAGTCAGGGCTTGATTTTACCGTATAATTTCTGATATTTTATGATGTTAGTCATATAAGTCAAATGCAGAAGACTCACACTATTGGTCCAAGAGATAATGATATGCTAATGCCCACCTGAGAGAGTAACCATGGGGCACACGGCTCATTGATTCTGCGAAGATCACAGCATCGTCAGCAAAGTCAAGATCAGTGTGTTTCTCTTCACCAACAGATGCCCCGCAGCCACTGGACCCCATGACCCTGTGCAACTCCCAGTCCATGCAAGTATTGAACAGAGTAGGAGCAGAACACACCACTGACGAATCCCAGAATCAACTGGGGAAAAAACACACAGCTTCTGCCTCCACTGTGCACAGCACTTACAGTACCTATGTACAGACCGGCCATGATTTCAAGCAACTTTGGGGGAGATCAAGCAAAAACTCAGGATGTCCCATAGATAACTCGACCAGCTTAGTCAAATATTTTATGAAAGTCACCAAAGACTGCAAAGAAACTCTGCCGATATTCACATTTGCTCTCAATGAGAACTATCAGTGCTAGAATGCGGTCGATGGTAGACTTCTTAGGCTTAAAACCAGACTGCTCTGGTCGCTGCTAGGCAAGTGATCACAGATCCTATTGAGGATGATTCTAGCAAGGCCCTTACCAGGCACTGAGAGCAGTGTTAACTCCGTGTAGTTGCTGCAATTCAGGTGATCACCCTTCCATTTCTGGATAGGGATGACAAGTCCCGTTTTCCAGTCAGTTGAGATCACTCCTGTCATCTAAAGGGAAGCAAAGATTGCTTGTAATGCCAGGAGGACAGCCTTACCACCAGCCTGGAGAAGGTCACCTCAGATACCACAGATCCCTGCAGCCTTCCCTACCTTCAGCTGGTTCACCACCTGTGCAATCTCGGTGAGACCGGATGGTTCACAGCTAATTGGAGGATCAGCCTCAAGAACCGTGGACCCAGAGATATCCAACGTCCTAACTGGAGGATCATCTTTAAACAGCTGCTCAAAGTAGCCAGCCCAGCATGTCACAACTGCAGAGTCACCCGTAAAGACCGTTCCATCAGCTGCCCTGACTGCGACTCTCCGAGGAACAGATTCAGATCTGATCTGAATGGTTATCTTAAAGTCGCCTTCCTGTTACAAACCATTTAGTGACAGTAAAAATGGAGGGCATATAAAGAGAACTGGGGATATAGAAGGTTGAGGAGTAATATTTTATAATGATGCACAAAGCTAGTCGAGAATCATAAGACAGGCCCAAACAAGGTAAGAGAAAGTGTTTTTGGAGCATGTGGCAACACAGGAGTTGCAGTTTTGTCTTTTTCTTTATATTGTAATTTTTCTGTTTTGCTAATTATTTTGTACTTTGTGTATGTAAGTGTTATGAGGTGAATGTGGTGCTTTAGCTGTCATGTGCATGATCCACAGATCAGTAATTCTTCTTTGCTGAATTTGTTTAGAGAATTTTATTCACACTCTGCATGTGCTAATGAGTTTAGAAAATGGATACATGAGGAATTGTACTTTCTATTATCACAAGCTTGATAATTTGAAAAGAAGGTCATTCACCTAAACAGAAAAGTCGTCTGTTAGGTTAATTGGTCATTTTCTTAGCATAGATTAATTGTATATGATATTTATAGGTTTAAGGTGAGACAAAAGTGTGCTTCATGAATCTAGTTTTCTGGCTCTGAATCCAGTAATCAGTTACTGTTCATGTAGAGCTTACTTGTGTGGTTAGTTTTTATGCAGGTACCCTGGATGTCCTCCCACATCCCAAAGATGCAAAAACCTGGCATGCTGGTTTAATTGGCAAGCTTGTGGCTGGGTGGGTGGGTGTGCATGTGAGTATGTGAATAGGCCAGCAGTGGTTTGGCATTTTGTGTAGACTTGGATTGTGCCATGTCTCAGGACTAAGTGAGTTTAAGGAAAGTTATTTTGTTTATAGTTTTTGGTTGATCACTTTGTTATGTTTAAAGTCAGAGGTGATATCATTTTATTTGGCTTAAACTATAATACAGGTAATGTGTATATTATTATTTTTCTCAAATCCTGGCAATAGTATGTATAGTATGTATATTAGAAATATTAATTTGTGTTTTTTTTGTTTAAGGTTGATTCTTCATTAAATTTAAAACATCCTCATGACCTTGTGATTTTTATGAGACAAGAGGCAAGAGTGAGCTACCTGAAAGAGCTTGAGGTAATTAATCTGATTAATCTGAATTAATCTGATAAAAGGTGAGCTTTTATGGTACATAGTCCTGAAAGATGCCATGTCTCCAAACATATATAAATCACGGATAGGCATGAAGAGCCTGTGCAGCTTCTTACCCCTTTTTAGTCTAATGTTCAATTTGTAATATAAACATACCAGTAATGGCGCACTGCACGATAGATAATGTGCAGTGAATCCACTTGACTTGAGCATTTCTACTTTTCATTCTCTTTCTCTGTACATTTATCATTTGTTTGCTCAAAGGTTGATGCGCTTTCTGCTTCCTGAGCAGCTGTTCTTTTCTCCACCCTAGCGGCCCTCTTCTTTCGTCGCCATCTTTTCGCATGAAAACTGATTAAGTCAGTGTTTGTATTGTAATTACTTAGTACATTTTCTTTAATTTTTCACTTAAGCTGGCACTTATGTCTTCAATCTGCCTCAAGAATGATTTAAGATATGAAGAGGTAGAGGAAGTGACGGCGAAGGTGGTTAGGGATGAGAATGGTACCCGTATGCATGTGCCACACGGCCATCCTGCTGGCCGCTGCCGACAGTTGATTCTACAATAAAATAAAAATAAAAAGAGGAATAACCTTGGACTGCGGTGGGTTGGCACCCTGCCTGGGATTGGTTCCTGCCTTGTGCCCTGTGTTGGCTGGGATTGGCTCCAGCAGACCCCCGTGACCCTGTGTTCGGATTCAGCGGGTTGAAAAATGGATGGATGGAGGAATAACCTTGGAGGTCAATCATCATGCTGAAAGCGGACAGTAGAGGTCACATAGTATGTGTGTAGTAAATTTCAGGTCGATAGGTCAAACAATTTGCGAGCTACAGGCGATTTAAAATCCTGGACAGACAAATGAACAGCCACGGTAGCGTATTATATGTAAAGATAAAGCGATGTAAATATGGGTTAATCATTAATTTTTAGTCTTGAATATAGTTTGTTTAGAGTGTCAAGTTAGCCATGTTCCAGGTGACATTTCCTCAAAGTATGCTATACTAACTGTTCTCCGTGGCTTCGCCCATGTAGTAGTGAAACAGGAGAAACTTGAAAAATCCAAAAAAAAAAAAAGTGAAATAATTTGTATTGAGAAGAATTTATATTGATAGCTTTCGTATCCGAGGGCCTCTTGATATACAATATTTTTGGTTTTGCTATCAGGGGCGAGAATGTTGCTGTGAAAAATGTTAAAAGCCAAGCGGAAGGTATGTACGGTCCAACATTAAACGTTGGCACTGTACCTGATCGTGTTCAGCTCTGACGGGAGAACGTCCCCCACGTGGGGAGAAAAGCACATGGCTGTGATACCACATAGCTGTGACCTCTCCCAAAAATGTCAAATGTTACTCTTTAACCATCTCTAGATGATCATGTCTGCTGAACAAACACATATCACTAGCTAAGCAGAGGCAAGGTACACTCCAACATGTGGCAAGAGGTAGAGCCACTGGAACAGAGGTTGGAGTGTAAGTGAGGAGGGTCCTGCCCGGCTCCCTACTCTTGAGGTCCTGCCTCCCCCTCCCCTCGGCCCGCAACCTGTCTTTTGGATTCGTGTGAATAATTCGGTGAACTATGATACTTGGCGCGATGAGAGAAGTCACAAAATCAACTGGAATGTTCAAGCAAATTATAGGAAAAAAAAAGATCTAAATCCGTTAAGTTGTTTTCTCGTAAAAAAACAGACAGACATACATACAGACAGACAGAAGTTGGATTTTATATATATCTACATTCTTTGCAATAGTCTGTTAGCTTTGCTTTTTTGATCAAAGCTTTAATATTTAATAAGTTGCTTTAAGGTAAATTAACAAACTCAGTACTGTTATAAGCTAAATCAAACAGAGTGATAGCATTATATCTTTGGAGTTTTAAAAGTCATACCTAAACATCCAGAGCTGGTTGTATTCTAAAAGAAGAAATATGTACATTCAAAGTTGAAGGATTAGATTCCATGTGCACAGTGTAAAATTAGAATTCAGTTGTTTGTTAATAGAGGTTGACATGCCAAATGGGCAAGCCTGGTATGCTTCATACGGCTGCGGTTGTTACAGATTTTCAGTGCAGGTGATGTTCTACTTAATCCATTTTTTGCTTTGGCTAAAATATACAAACACTATAGGTCATTTAGCCTGCCACAGCTCTTCAAAACCTATTCCATTACTGAAACATGAATGCCCCCAAATATTACTATCTAGTTTGCTGCTTCTTAATTTATTACATTTTTTTTTGTTCTCTGAGGAAGACAATTGTAATGTTTGCAAAATTTACTGGTAATCAACTGTGTCCCCTTGTTATTTTTGGAGAACTCCTTTAAAGTAATACCCGGTATCCATGCTGCCTGTTTTCCCTACTAATTTAACTTTTCTCAAACTGAAAACCTTGAACTTTAAAAAAGCTGGAGCTTTAAAAAGTTGGAGGTGCCACATATACTGATATTGAGGGAATGACATGGCATGTAAAGCCAAAAATTGCATAACTGTGTTGCCACCCGAACCTTATAGGACATGCCATCATAAGCTTGTGCTGACACAAAATGAGCACATTGATCCCAAATGCTCTCTAATTGACCCTGCTTCTTACAAATTTTTATCAGTAATGTAAAGACAAATGCATGAATATATGAGGAGTGTTCAAAACGTTTAAAAATTCTCTTGATGCGAGCTTATGAATTCATCAAGAGTCCTAGTACCAATGTCCTTGCATATTGAAGCAGCAATGAGGTTATTGTCAAGCATCAAGCAAACCGTGTAGTGAGAAAGCCAGCTTTAGTGAGACTGAGGTACTGGAGTGTGTAGTATGGGCGCACTAAGCAAAGAAGAGTCAGAACTTCATTGTATTCAGGGCACAATATGGTGAGTACAGTTAGCAATGTTTGACATCATACAGGTTTATGGGGTCCTTGTTGTCATGTGTACAGGTTACTTACATTTGCTGATGAACACACAACATCCATCCATCCATTTTCCAACCCGCTGAATCCGAACACAGGGTCACGGGGGGCTGCTGGAGCCAATCCCAGCCAACACAGGGCACAAGGCAGGAACCAATCCCAGGCAGGGTGCCAACCCACCACAGGACACACACAAACACACACACACACACCAAGCACTCAATAGGGCCAATTTAGAATCGCCAATCCACCTAACCTGCATGTCTTTGGACTGTGGGAGGAAACCGGAGCGCCTGGAGGAAACCCACGCAGACACGGGGAGAACATGCAAACTCCACGCAGGGAGGACCAGGGAAGTGAACCTGGGTCTCCTTACTGTGAGGCAGCAGCGCTACCACTGCACCATCGTGCCACCAACACACAACATGTTCTGGAAAAAGTATGCGTTTTAAAATGACAGTACTTTTAAGTATGCATGCACATTCATATAATAGATATTTTTTGTTGGCAACTTTTCTTTAGAAACAGCTGGTTGCACAGAAAATCCACATTGAGGAAAATGAAGACAGAGACACAGGCCTAGAACAAAGACACTATAAAGAAGATTTGGACTGTGTCAAAGCAAAAGTTCCTCTGGGAGATCTTGATCTTTATGATGGTACTTTCATCTCTTTGGAGAGTAAAGGCATTAGGTATTAAATCTTTTTTTTGTGTAATATGTAGTCATTTGTTGGATTTGAATATTTACAACATAATACATCTTATAAAGCTTGTAAAAGGATTTTGGAATATTTAATGTAATTAAGTTTACTTTATTGCTCGTCTTTCATGTTGTTATGAAATTAAAGCATTTTTAATATGTTTGTACTACTCTTATAGTCCAGAAGACTATTTCGATTCCAGAATGCCTCTTTCTCCTTACCTAGCAGTGCCTGACTGCACAACAGCCCTAGAGCTTCCATACAGCATTCATGCTTTTCACCATCTACGGGTGAGTAGACACATGGACTCTGAAATTTGACCATAATTCAAATTTAAATGCAAATATTGAAAAAAATGCTTGTGTTCAAATGTGTACTTAAAAAAGTAAGGGTGCTTCATGCATGTTCTTGTATTAAGTATATTACAATATGAAGGATACCAATGTAAATTAAAAAAAAAAAAAAAATGGTGTAATACCCTGCCATGTCCCTTACCTACAATCATGGCCGAAATTATCTGCACCCCTGGAATTTTCCCAGAAAATGCACCTTTTCTCCCAGAAAATTGTTGCAATTACAAATGTTTTGGTATACACGTTTATTTTTCTTTATGTGCATTGGAACAACACAAAAAAACAGAGAAAAAAAGCCAAATCTGACATCATGTCACACAGAACTCCAAAAACCGGGCTGGACAAAATTATTGGCACCTTTTCAAAATTGTGGGTAAATCGTTTTATTTCAAGCATATCTTGCTCGTTTGAACTCGCCTGTGGCAAGAAACAGGTGCTGGCAATATAGCAATCACACCTGAAGCCAGTTAAAATGGAGAAAAGTTGACTCAACCTTTCTGTTGTGTGTCTGAGTGTGCCACACTAAGCATGGAGAACAGAAAGAAGAGCAGAGAATTGTCTGAGGACTTGAGAACAAAAATTGTGGAAAAATATCAACAATCTCAAGGCTACAAGTCCATCTCCAGAGATCTTCATGTTCCTTTGTCCACTGTGTGCAACATAATCAAGAAGTTCACAACACATGGCACTGTAGCTAATCTCCCTGGACATGGACAAAAGAGAAAAATTGATAAAAGATTGCAACGAAGGATAGTCCGAATGGTGGATACACAGCCCCAATCAACTTCAAAACATATTCAAGCTGTTCTGCAGACTCAGGTTGCAACAGTGTCAGCTCGAACTATCCATCGACATCTGAACGAAATGAAATGCTATGGCAGCAGAGCCAGGAGGACCCCACTGCTGACACAGAAACATAAAAAAGCCAGACTGGAGTTTGCCAAAATGTACTTGAGGAAGCCAAAATCCTTCTGGGTGAACATCTTGTGGACAGATGAGACCAAGGTAGAGATTTTTGGTAAAGCTCATCATTCTACTGTTTACAGAAAATGGAATGAGGCCTACGAAGAAAAGAACACAGTACCTACAGTCAAACATGGTGGAGGTTCTAAGATGTTTTGGGGATGTTTTGCTGCCTCTGGCACTGGATGCCTTGACTGTGTGCAAAGCATCATGAAATCTGAAGACTACCAAAAGATATTGGGGCGCAATGTAGGGCCCAGTGTCAGAAAGCTGGGTCTGCGTCAGAGGTCATGGGTGTTCCAGCAGGACAATGACCCCAAACATACCTCTAAAAGCACCCAGAAATGGTTGAAGACAATGCACTGGAGAGTTCTGAAGTGGCCAGCAATGAGTCAGAATCTAAATCCGATTGAACACTTATGGAGAGATCTCAAAATTGCTGTTGGGAGAAGGTGCCCTTCAAATCTGAGAGACCTTGAGTAGTTTGCAAAAGAAGAATGGTTGGAAATTCCAGTTGAGAGGTGTAACAAGCTTGTTGATGGTTATAGGAAGCGCTTGATTTCAGTTATTTTTTCCAAAGGGCTTGTAACCAAATATTAAATTGAAGGTGCCAATAATTTTGTCCAGCCTGATTTTTGAGTTTTGTGTGAAATGATGTCAGATTTGGCTTTTTTTCTCTGTTTTTTGTGTTGTTCCAATGCACATAAAGGAAATTAAATACGTGTATACCAAAACATTTGTAATTGCAACAATTTTCTGGGAGAAATGGTGCATTTTCTGGGAAAATTCCAGGGGTGCCGATAATTTTGGCCATGACTATATGTTGTACCAGTAAAGTGTTTGGATGCAAATACTCATTGAAGGGATTTTCTGTATTTTCACTACATTTTAGAAGAATAATTAAGACATGGAAACTATTAAATCACACATTTAGATTTATGTGTGCAGTGTTATAAAAGACAGAATAACATGTATACAGTTATACAGTGATCAAAAAGTGTTAAAACTGTCATTCTTCATTTCACACCCTCTCTCTGAAACATCTTTTTTTCTTCTTTATTTCTTTTTGTACTGCCCTGGAAAAAAATGAAATCAGTAAAGAGATGAATAGGTGGATATTTGGATCAATGGGTTGAAGTAAAAATATTTTGATTTTTTTTCCTTAGGGTGTTCAGGAGAGGGTGAACTTGACTGCTCCTCTCTTATCTAAAGAAGATTCTATTTTTAGTTCCATATCATTGAAGCATTGGAGTATTGAAGAAGTGGGACATCGAATTCATGAGGCCATGAAAAAAGTAAGGAAACTTAAAATAGTAAACATTATTTTCATCCAGTAAAACTATTCATATGCTGTTATAAACACAGAAATTTTACAAGTCTGTCTCATTATTATAAAAAAAATCGCCATTTCTGTTTTTTAATATTACTTGAATATTTAATATCAACAAGTGTACATTTTTTAAGCTTTGCAAATAACTTACTGAATACATCAATTTGGTGTATGGTAGACTGATATCCTGTTAATTACATTCTTCCTCTTCTTCATCTTTTCCTGCTTCAGTGTGGGGGTGTTGTGCCTGATCAGCCTTCTCCACACAGCGCGGTCCTGCACCTCCTCACCAGTCAAGCCCTTTTCCTTCAGATCTTCTTTTACTTTATCCATCTACCTCTGTTTTGGTTTCTCTCGCTTTCTCTTCCCCCTTTTCTTCCATTCCCATCACTCTTTTCCTACTGTACATATGTATTGTCTCTCCTCATCACATATCCATACCACTTCATTGTTTCATGGGTTTATTTAACATCCCTAACCCTGCTTAACTCTTTTATGAAACCCCTAAATCGACAAATCGCCCACCCACCTCCCGAAAATAATGAGACAGAAAAATGAAACTATCTGGGAAAATTTAATATAATTTTTTTTTCTTATTTATTAAGGGAAATAAATTCAAACATAAAATATTAAATACAAAATATAAGTAACCAGTAATGGCACGAATACACTTGACTTATAGTTTTCATCCTCTTTCTCTGTACGTTTATCATTTGTTTGCTCAGAGGTTGAGGCGCTTGCTGCTTCCTGAGCAGCTCTTCTTTTCTACACCCTTGCGGCCCACTTCTTCTCTTCTTTCTTTTCATGTTAAAACTGATTAAGTCCGTTTTTGTGTTGCAATTACTTAGTATGTTTTTCTTAATTTTTCACTTAAGCTGGCACTTAAGTGTTCAATCTGCCTCAAGAATGATTTAAGATATGAAGAGGTAGGGGAAGTGACGGGGAAGGTGGGAGGGAATGAGAACAGCACCCGTACACATGCGCCACACAGCTGCTGCTGCCCGCTGCTGAGAGCTGATTCTATAATAAAATAAAAATAAAAAGAGTAATAAAAATCATCAACCCGAAAGCGCATAGTAGACGTCACTTAGAATTTGTGTACCAAATTTCAGGTCAATAGATGAAACGGTTTTCTTGCTACAGGTGATTTAAAATCCTGGCCAGACAAACGGACAGCCACTGTAGCGTATTATATAAGAAGATAGTAAAGTTAGTTTGGCAGTGATGACACAGGTTCAGACCTTCTTCGCTATCTTTGGCATGATCTGAACTTTTGTCCCTACGTAGAATTCGTTTCTTTTTATATGTAACAATCTATAACACATGATTAAGATATACATTTCTTTGCAAAAGTAATATTTGTGTTTTTCATTTTTTCTACTTTCATGTATTATAAGCTTAACATTTATTATCATCTAAAAAGCATCATTTAGATTAAATAATCTTTCAACTCTTTCAAAGCATAGTATACGAGTAATAAAACAAATCTTTGGACTAAGTGTTTCTTTCTGTCAGTTTTCTCAAATCTTGACACAAAAGCAAACTTCACTAATCCAGTCCATTTTGGCCCGGTTAAGTTTTTATCCTGAGCTTTTGCTAGTGGGCCAGTGGTCTTTTTTTCTTGACACTATTCCATCTCAGAAATATTAAAATTAGTTAATTAGCAATTTTATATTGGCCCTGTGTGGATGTGTGTAGAGCCTGTGATGAACTGTCTTCCCGTTTCGTTCACAGTTCTGCTGACATAGGTCAAACTCTCCAGGACCCTAAATTAAATTAAGTGGGATGTTTGATTTTACAGCATAGTTTGTAAGCAATGTAATAAAGTGGTGTAGGTACTGAACTCTGGCTACCATTTAAAAAATGACCAGTTACTTAACCTCCCGATGCACCATCTGTAAAAGGTCAATGTGGACAGTTGTACTGTGCATCTGTGCTTGTAATGTTCTTTTGTGCTGGTGCTCACTATATATATATATATATATATATATATATATATATATATATATATATATATATATATTGAGAAGTATTTCGGACACCTTTTTAAAGTCCACCACACGTTTATTTTCCATAATTACACTGTCCATTGTGCACAAACCCCAGTGCCTCCGGCACCAATCTCCCCAAAGTCCAGGCTCTTTTTCAGTCTCTGCCTGCTTGTCGGGCCGCCTCCTCTCTCCTGCCTTTAAACTTTGTCCACTCCTCACACGACTCCAGTCCTCCTTTGCAGGGAAGCGGCCCCTTTTATAAGTACCCGGATGGGCTCCAGGTGATCCCCGACACTCCCTAGACACTCCCCTGTGTGGCGGAAGTGCCGGCTGTGTTCCCGGAAGCCCTCCGGGTGTTCCCAGTCTTCTTCCCCCCAGCACTTCCTGGTGTGGCGGAAGTGTTGGGGTTCTGGGTCCTTCAGGCATGGGGGCGCCCCCTGGCGGAGACCACGGGCCCCTACAGGGTTGGGCTTCCAAACCCTGCACCCGTGGCCCCCAAAGGAACCTGGGCAGTCGCCCCCTCGTGGTCTGGAGGAGGCATGAGTCCTCCTCCTGTCTTCCTGGGCGTTCTGGGTGCCACCCCCAGCCGCGTGCCACAATATATATATACTAGCTGAATGCCCACTGGCTTCGCTCACTGAGTGCAAGGGAAAAAAATAAAATGTAGTATTTATAAAATTAAAATAAAATTAAAAAGTTTGTTTATTGCCAATTTTATTTTTCATCAAATAAAGAGCACTTACAATAACATAGAAATCAATATAAACAACATTATTAACATCATTATCATATGAGAATATGAAGTAATATATAAGAAGCACATTGCATATAAATATAAATTATTAAACAGTAAAATCTTCTTCTATAATATGGTACCGTGGCTGTTCGCTTGTCTGTCCAGGATTTTAAATCACCTGTATCTCGCAAACAGTTTCACCTATTGACCTAAAAGTTGGTACACATATACTACGTGACATCTACTATCCGCTTTGGGGTGATGATTTTATTACTCTTTTTATCTTTATTTTATTGTAGAATCAACTCTTGGCAGCACGCAGCAGGGCGTCCGTGCGGTGGATGCGTATGGGTGCCGTTCTCATTCCCTACCACCTTCCCTAATCTTTCTTGAGGCAGATTGAAGACTTAAGTGCCAGATTAAGTGAAAGGTTAAAGAAAACGTACTAAGTAATTGCAACACAAAAACTTAACTTAATCAGTTTTAACGCGAAAAGATGCCGACGAAAGAGAAGCAGTGGCCCGCTAGGGTGGAGTAAAGAAGATCTGCTCAGGAAGCAGCAAGCACATCAACCTCTGAGCAAACGAAAGTTAAACGTACAGAGAAAGAGGATGAATACTAGGAATGCCCAAGTCAAGTGTATTCACTGCACGTTACCGGTATATTGATAAAAAAATTTGAACAACATATAAGAAGCATATAAATTATTAAACAGTAATACATTAACATTTAAGAAGTAAAGATACATTGAGTACTACTGCAGTGCTTTCGGGTATAGTACATTTTTTGTTTGCCCATTACGTGCATAAATGTATAAATTTTTTCGTGTACCTACCCGAGAACATGCAACATATAACTGACCTTGGGAGAAGCATGGATTTTAAACACATGTTGAGTTCATCTGCTGGTGTCCCTTGTGGAATAACTGGTAATGTTTGACGAAAATCTCCTGCGAGTAAAACGTCAGTGCCTCCCATTATTTTGGTAGGATCTCTTCTGAGATCTTGCATTGTTCTGTTCAAGGCTTCATAAGCTTTTTTATGTGCCATGGTGCACTCATCCCAAACTATTATCTTTGAATGTTGCAAGACTTTTGCCTTTCCAGAGCCCTTGCGTATGTTGCAAATTGAGTTTTCGTTGTGAGCGAGGTTTAATGGTAATTGCAATGCCGAATGTGCTGTACGGTCTCCATCTAATAATGTAGAAGCAATTCCCCATGACGCTACAGCCAGAGCTATGTCACCATTTGCTCTCTCGGCAAGAATCAGGTTTATTAAGAATGTTTTTCCTGTTCCTCTGTGGTCATATGTAATTTCCGTTTCAAACGTGAAAAGAATTTTATATATATATATATATATATATATATATATATGTAACAAAAGTGGTTGTTTGGTTTTTATAACTGGGTACACACAGCTAAACTAAATTTTTGTAGCTTTCTATTTGCTGCAGATTCTTTACCTGGTCCTAGGAACATATTTAAATCTTATTCTTCTTTCACAACAGTACTCCAGCTCTGTTCCATTTCTCTCAGTTTTTATACAAACCTCAGTCGTTATTCTGTTTTCATTACATTATGCAGAACTAGGCTGACTCTCTAGTTAAGTGGAAAGAACACCGTGATCAGACTGTAGCATACATAGGTAGATTAAATATGTGCAGGGCTTGCTTCCTAAGCTAATTAGCTTCTGCTTGTTTTTTTGTAATAAACCCTTGTCAATTATTATTACAAAATTTTTCAAGTGCTGCTGTTTGTTGCATTGGGTATGCAGTTTGAAGTTTTGTGATTAAAAGATAAAATAAAATTCATTTGTATGTGGAAGGTAAAGATTTCAGATGTGTGGTGTTGCATAATCCTTTTTTTTCCACTGCCCCCTTTTATTTCATATACTTTGATGAAAATTCATGTCACAAAATGAGTTGTCTATAGCTTATAACAACTTTTTAAAATTAGACTTATCTTTCAGTAGTATGGAAGGCTGCCATCAGGTTTGGCGTGCCAGTGTTAAAGATGTTAATAGTTTGTAGTCATTTATGTAGTCCTTTATTGCTTATACTCAATTATATATATATTTTTTTGTAGAATTCTTCCTCATGGGTGTTGTATAACATGGCTGCATTTTATTGGCGAATGAAAAATGAACCGCGCCACGTAGTGGAATGTGCACTGCGTGCACTTCACTTTTCACCCAGGTATGTGAATTGCTCAGTCTACGTGTCATTAAAGTCTTTTGTTAATGAAAACATTAGTTTTGTGATATCTTTTGTCTGCTTGAAATGAGGATGGAGTAGTGAAGTGTTTAGAAGGTTTTATTCACTGTGTTTAAATAACTTTGAGCGCTATTTTATATTATAAATGTGTCAATCAATATTGTAAAATATTGGTAGTTAATATCGTGTGATGCTTGATGTATTAAATATAGGGCACAATCTTGGAACATCTAGTAAACCATTCCAAATGTTAAAGTATTTTAAGCACTTGTGAAATGAATAGCCTTGACACACGCAAAAAGGTTTGGGGCAGCCACCCATATATTGTCCATGGCTGCAAAAGGGCTTTTGTACAGCACTCATGTGTACTGTTCTGAGTTCTCCACTGAACTGATTGGTTTAGGAAAGATGGCGGCTTTATAAGCCAAAAGGCGGAAGTGATGTCATCTGGCCGGTACCGGAAGTGACGTCCGTCTGGGGACACGGAACTGGAAGTGTCATTGAATCAGGCAGGTTTTCCCATATTTGGCCTGTAGAGATAACAGGTAGGTTTAGTGCACCCCACCACCCCCTGGCCTGGCAGATAATTACCTCTGCTTGGTGCACTCAGCTCACTCCTAGTCACACGTGTGTGACACGCTTTAAACACAGGGGTGCTGTAATTAGGTTTTCTAATGTAATGTCCAGTAATGCTGCATAAAACTTCCTTTTTTTCCAGTGTTTATAATAGCATATGTTTTGTTGTTTTCTCAGGCAGGCATTACATAAGTATACTAATGATGTTCTCCTTAGTGCTGTGATGGCTTTTATTTGCTAATTTTGGCTTTGTATTTTCTTTTTTATGTCTTGCAGACAAATGTGTTTTCATTTCATTTTTTGAATTGGAATAATTTTTAGTTTGTCTTCATTGTCCCCTTTTTTTTTGCAATTAACAGGCAACACAAAGATGTGGCCCTAATCAACATGGCCAATGTATTACATCGAGCCCATTTCTCTGCTGATGCAGCTATTTTGGTCCATGCAGCTTTGGACATCACTGCAGATTTCTTGACTAGCCATTACACTCTGGGTAACATCTATGCGGTAAGTATATTGATACGTACTTGTCCTTAGGTGATGTCATACTAGCCTTACTGTCTCTGAAATTTTATTCTGTCAATCTCACATGTATTAACTGCAATGGGATAGAGGAAAAAAGCAGAATACGACAGTGCAAGTGGCTGAACTGGAAAATTTTATGTTTCTGGTTTAGTTGTGGAACCTCATCATGTCCTTTACAATTTCTGCTTTAAAACTGTATTACTGCTGAGAATGAAGAATAGTTTTCCATTGGATTATCTAGTTAAGTAAAGAATATGTACAATCTACAGAAATTTAAGACTTGGAACATTTTTTTTTTGGTTTGACAAAGAAACGGGCCTTTTTCTTGCACCAGGCATGAAGCAACATCAGTGATTCTAGATTGTGTGCAAATGTGCCTGGCAACGTGCATGTTGATCCTTTTTCTTGGTTAGACAAACAGAAGCAAAACTGTATGCTTGCCAGAGAGGGTAATGGGGTGAGCAGGCAGTGCTGAGTGCATATTTCATGAGTTTTTTTGGAATGAGCAACTTCTGAACAGCTGTAGCAACCAACAAAAGCTGTCAGTCATGAAATTTTGGTAAAATTGTATGCATCAGTAAATGTTGTAAGTTGTTATTTCTGCATATTCTTTTAATGTTTTGATAACAGTAATTCATGAAATCCAGACCAGTTGTTGTTCTGTAGATTTTTTTCAGTGTCTAGTAAATATCTAGGCCTTTAATGACCCTTTGGGCACGGCCATCAGCAGTGTGTCTTTTTGCAGAGAGAGTGGCAACAGCATTGAAAGGTTTACTTACCTCGGCAGTGACATTCATGACTCTGGTGACTCTTCCTATGAAATCAGTAGATGGATTGGGAGAGCATAGGAGGGTTATGAGGTCGCTGGAAAGGGGTGTGTGGCGCTCCATCTCTGCAAAAGGACAAAGGTCCAAGTCTTTAGAGTCCTGGTGTTTCCTGTTTGTGAGACATGGACGCTCTCCAGTGACATGAGACGAGAACTGGACTCCTTTGGTACTGTGTCTCTTCAGAGAATCCTTGGGTACTGCTGGTTTGACTTTGTGTCGAATGAGTGATTGCTCATGGAGTCCCGAATGAGGCAGGTTGAGGCACATTACCTGCATTGTGAGGGTGTGTCCGTTACAGCACTGTGGCCATGTTTGCGGATTCCCCGAGGGCGATCCAGCTCGTGGAATCCTCATTGTTGAAGACCTGAGCGGCTGGACCAGGGCAAGGAGATGCCCATTTAACACCTGGCTGCGGCAGATAGATGGTAATTTTCGGGGGTTGGGAATGGGGGTTGCCAACCGGGATCCCGAGCTGTTTCCTTGTGTGGTGGTGGCGGCAATGTGCTGTACCAGTGCATGCTCCCAGACCAGTAAATGGACATGGCAAATTTGACTTCTGTGAAATACAGGAAGAGAGTGTAGCCCAGGTTCGATGTTCTGAATGTCTCTCTTCCTAGCAACGCAAAACAAGTTATAATTGTGCTTTGGGATGAATATAGCAAAACAGCACACATTTTAGGCAATTATGTCATTTTTAGAAGGGGATCTCAACAAATTTGGAAGTCTTAAAAGATGGAAAGAGTAAAGTTCTATCCAAATGACAGAAAGAATGACTGAAAATTTTGAAACAACAATGCTGTCCTTATAGGCCTCTCACCCTGCTGACCACAAATTGAATTAACTTGCTATCCGAATGTTATGTTTCTTTAGTCTTCAATACAAAAAAAAAAAAAACACAAAAGGAGTACTTCAGATATCCCCTACGTGATAGCATTGTCTCTGCACATTGTCAGTTAAAAGATTTGTGTGATGTGACAGTTAACTCTAATGGTGGACATTGAATGTATGTTTATCTCAATTTTCAATTCACTTCAAGGGAGACGGTCAATAAACTCCTGAAATTTTTCAACGTGGTAAAACATTTTAATGCTTTAATTGATGACTGATTAAACTTTTAGATGTGGAAAGTGCTTTTGGAGTTTTGTGTGTGTGTGTGTGTGTGTGTGTGTGTGTGTGTGTGTGTAAATGTTTATTTTTGCTAGATTTTGCTCATAAGTATACTGCTATTACATGGATTCTAGATCTGGATTTCTTAAATTTTCACAATATTTGTTGGTCTCCTGTTTGTTTTGCATTCCAATTCTGTCATCTTCTCTACTACTGCCTTTCTTCTCGCCGTTGGATCATAATTCTCTCTGTTTTTCAGATGCTGGGGGAATACAACCACTCTGTTCTTTGCTATGACCATGCTCTTCAAGCCAGGCCTGGGTTTGAGCAGGCCGTGAAACGTAAACATGCTGTCCTCTGCCAGCAGAAACTAGAGCAAAAATTAGAAGCCCAACATAGGTAAGAGGCTTCTAGGAATTATATTTTGCTTTTATTATATTTATTCTTTTATTTGTTCTTTACAAAAAAAGACAACATCTTCCTGCTTTGCACTATCCATAGTACAGTTTGATATATTTCCCGTATATTTTTATCATATTGTCCATGTTGGTTTAAGTGTCACAAACTGGTCAGTTATTTTATAAAGCCAAAATTTCATTAACCTACTCCAGACAAATTTCACCCCCATCATGAGCATGGTTCAGTTTGGTACAATGCATAGTATAGTCCATAACTGTGGTATAAACATACATGTTTGGCAATAGCATTGTAATTGTGTAGGGTACATTTTTTATAAATGACATTGTCTTCCTTGACAAACGTAGGGATATTTGAATGACACTAAATAAGTGGACATTGGTGGTGTAGAAAATGTACAACTCTCTATAAAAGCAGTATGCTCATCTTTGAATAAAGACTTTCATGTGGATAATATTCTGTGCTTATAGTCTCTGAAAGTCATAAAATGGTTCTAGGAGTGCCATTCAATTCAGGTTAATAAGGTAGGCTACTTGGCTGTAAAAACCCAGTCTCGCCACGCTTTTGTGGAATTTAACAGAATCTTTTCAGAGTAACAATCCGTATTGAAATCCAAGTAATCCAGATTTGAGAAGATGATAGCCAATTCCTTTTTTATTTAATTGTATTGATTTTATTAAAATCACACAACATTCCATACAAATAAATCAATTGTTACAAAAATAGGATCGAAAACAAATCAACCTCCACCCCTGAGAAAGAGAGCTAGGTCAGCAAAGTTAAACTTTAAAGCTAGTAAAAATAAGTAAATAGATGAATTAATAAGTGAATAAAGATAAATGGAAAAAAGGGAGAGAACCTGCTTCCTCAGTGCTTTAAAAGCTTATTCTAAAATTTTATTGATTAGATCCTGCCAGATTTTGAAAAAGTTCTGCACAGATCCTTTAAGTGAGAATTTGATTTTTTCCAGTTTCAAATAGTACATAACATCAGGTACCCACTGACTAAAAAGAGGTGAGTTAGGATTCTTCCCGTTGAGCAAGATAAGTCTACGTGCCAATAGTGTAGTAAAGGCAATCACAGTTTGTTTGTCCTTCTCCACTTTAAGCCCATCTGGGAGTACCCCAAACACAGCTGTTAATGGGCTAGGAGGGATTTTGACACCAAGGCTGTCTTCTTCTTCTTTCGGCTGCTCCAGTTAGGGGTTGCCACAGCGGATCATCATCTTCTTCCATATCTTTCTGTCCTGTGCATCTTGTTCTGTTAGACACCAAGACTGTCTGATAGGCATTTAAAGATTTTGGTCCAAAATGATGTTAATTTGGCGCAGGCCCAAAACATGTGACCCACTGAGGCTGGAGCTTGACTGCAGCGTGTGCACGTTGGATCTTGTCCTGGAAACATTTTGGACAATTTTAAGCGATGATGGCCAATTCCATATGTGACACCTGTCTTTCTTAGCCTTCACTTATAAATACACCCAAAAGGTAAAGCTCTACCATCAGCTCAACACTACAATACATTCCTGCACTAGAGTTAACATACTTTTAACGACTTGGTGCTACGGTGCTCTCACTTGTTTCATGTTAGTTAGACACGCAGGTAAAATTTTCAGTCTATTCTCTATATGTATGTGAAAATGGAAGACCAACTCAAAGTTTGGGTGCATTACAAATTAAAGTTGCACCTCCAGTTTAAAAGTATTTTTATTATTAATGTTTGAACTTAACTGTGCACTGATGGTAGACTAGCTGATAACTGAAAACAACAGGATATTTCTTGCCTTTCTTATTTTTGTATTAATTTATAGGAATGTGCTCACCTTTAGCCATTTAAATTACTTGCTCTTTTGAAAAGAGTTTTTCATTTAGATTTGTAATGTTATTGCAAAACATAAAGCTGAATCATAGCCTTGGTTTTGAATGTAATAGAATCAACAAATTTGATTTAGGTAAAAGTGATATTAAAAGCATTAGGAACAAATTAGATTTTTCCCTCTTTCTCCTTGAATATAGACATTATGTTTTTATGTTCTATTATTTGATGAGAATGACTAATTCAGTGTTTTTTTTTTTCCTTCATATAGGTCACTACAGCGTACGCTGAATGAACTTAAGGAGTATCAGAAACAGCATGACCACTACTTACGTCAGCAAGAGACTCTGGAAAAGCACAAACTGTTACAGGAAGAGCAGATTCTTCGCAACATTATCCATGAGACACAAATGGCTAAAGAGGCTCAGCTTGGTAATGAAAATGTCATATGAAAATGAAAAAGTCCAGATACCGTTACATCAGCAATGCGGACTGGTGACTATTTGCAGTTTTTTTTTTGGAGCTCGGTAGAATCAGTTCATATGTAGTTGCTGATTATTAAAACCTAACAAATCTGCCAAATTGGTGATCAGTAATCGGACATATGTATGGCTTTTACACGAGACATTTTTTGTTGTATTTTTCCAAAACCTGCAAATGATTCCCCTTTTAAACTTAACTACTAACGTGCACTGAAAAGCTTCACTTTCTAGTCACCGAATTGTGCTGTGTTAGAAAAGAGATTAGACTAAATGTGTCTTTTAATGGAAATCTGTTCAGCTGCTGTGTTTAAGAAAAGGAAAAAAAAGTAACATGATTTTAAGATGGTGTTTTGGTTCAAATAATTTTAATGTATGTTTAGATTAAATATTAATTAAAAATAGCTGATTAAAAATGACACAAGCTAAGAATCCACTAAAATTATTTTACATATTATTATCTTGCAAAGACAATGTTTACTTCTATATTAAGGTTAAAGGATGTCAAACAGTCAATTTTACAGAAAAAGTGTAATACAAAATGTAAACCAAAAAAATTAAAAACCAAAGCAAAAATTTTTGAATGCATGCTTTATAGTTTATCCCAACATGAAATGTATCTTTAGAGCATTATTTGCATTTTGTCTTTTAGGAAATCATCAGGTTTGCCGTTTGGGAAAGCAGCAACAAAGCCTTCATTGTTCCTTTGACCTTCCCGTGCGTTACCACAGAGGAGACATCTTTGAGAATGTTGAATATATTCAGGTCAGTGGGAAATGGCGTGGTCTTCATATCAGCAACTTGTTATTGCTTTGTGACAGTGGTTCACAACCCTTTAAATGAGAAGCCTTTATTTTAATGAATGTTTTGAACCACTAGTTGTCTTTCTACAATTTCTGCTTTGACTCAGTTTATCATTGTGTAGTGTGCAGTTCATGTAAAATATATTGCAAATAAGCGTGACAATGCTCTTTGAAAAAGATAGAGTAATGATCTCTTTAGGAATCTCTGTCTTGATGCTTTTTGATTAAGCAGCAAGACTGCAACTTGTAATGCTGCCATTTCACTCACTTAGTGAACTTAAATTAGTTGTCTAACCAGACAATTATGTGTATTTTATATATGTTACTTGCCCAATGTAATTTGCTGTGATGTCCAAGAAATAATTTAAACCTAATTTTTTACGTATAGAGAGAGAAAAAAAAGTTTAATAGAACAACAGTGGCAACCAATTCTGTACAGTGGCAAATGATTTGAAAATATGCATAGAAAAAAGAAAAAACTCTCAATCCACATCTCCGTTATTCAATTGTATGATCAAAATGCATGTTTTTTTTTGCTAAAATATTAATAGCTATTTCCGTAAAAATAGGCATTCCCATAATATAGTGCTTCTGAAGTAAAAACTCTTAATTAATGAGGAGGAGAGGCAGATCTTCATTTCAAAAGCGTACTTTCAGTATGGAAACATTTGGGGGAATGTTGCTGCATCATTTAGGTAAGCATATCTGATGCTCAAGTTAAAGAATAATACCGTATATACTTGTGGATAAGTTCTCCCGCAGATAAGTTGGGACTAATTTCTGGTATTTTATAATGTCGGTCATATAAGTAAAATGGGAATAAGTCATGCTATTGGTCCAAGAGATTATGATATGCTAACGCCCACCTGAGAGAGTAACCACGGAGCACATGGCCGTTTTCTTCTTTGTGGGTGCGGCAGTGGGCTGTATCAGCGTGTGCTCCTAACCCCTCTCTCTTGCACTCTATTGTTCCTACGTGACCACACAGTGATACCCGAACTATTCTGAAGCAACGTTTGCACTAATGAGTGTTTTTTGTATCTCACACCCTGTACACATTTATCATAAGAGCATCCCTTATCTATGATGGAGCGTTCGATCAGAAGAAAATATGAAGCTGGTTATAAATTAAAAGTCGTTGAAGGGGTGAAAGAAATTGGTAACTGCACTGCTGCAACAAAATTCAATGCGTCTGAGAAACTGATGAGAGATTGGAGGAGGCAAGATGATATCTTCTTCTTCTTTCGGCGGCTCCCGTTAGGGGTTGCCACAGCGAATCACCTTCTTCCATATCTTAAGTGTCGCATTTTTGAATGGGTATACAAGTCAGGGTCTGATTTTTATGAACGATTTTTTGGTTTTCAAGACGCGAGTGTATGTGGTAGTGATACGTTACTGTGACCAGTGCTTCTGTAATTGAAGACTTTATGAATGAGGAGTAAAGGCAAATCTTCATTTCAAAAGCACAGTATTATGGGAATGTCTTTTTACGTTTAGTTGTGCTCAGATTTATCCTGGAAGTTATTATTAATAATTTTTTAGCAAGAAATACATATGTCTTTTACATGTTTTGTGCTTTCTACTGTATAAGGGACATATGGATATTGCGACACGAGTAATATGGAAATTTTTTCTTTTTTCCACTGGCATTTTTCATATTGTATGCCGTTATTTGCAAATTGTTGCCGTTAATGTTCTGTTCTGTCATAAACTTTTGTCTCTCATTCTGCGTGAAGACATGAGGTTAAAATGATTTCTCACCTGTCCTTATAAACTGCATGGGGTAAGTAGCATACCATTTTTGAATGGAATACTCTGTAGTCATGAATTGAATATACATTGTTTTATTTCAAGAAAATAATTTATAAAATTTACGTGTTTCTTCTTTTTTGGGTACATTTTACAAAATGCAATTTTTTTATCAGTCAGTCTTTATATAGTGACTTTCACACCAGGTACATTCAGTGATTTAAAGGTTGCAGTCATAATTTTCAGTTCCTTCGTTACAAATAGCTTTGAAACAATGTGAAATTTTCCATTAGAATAACACAATATATGTGAAACCAAAATAGATTCACCTCATGTGCCTTAAAGTTGTTTGCCAAGCCATTATCCTCTACTCGGTGTCTGGATAAACGGCACAACTGATGTTAGTGCCTTTGCTCCAAATGTAGACAGGGCAGTTCTGCATTTTAGCAGTCATAAACTAGTGATTTATGCAAGTCATTTAATACTGGCACTGCTTACTGTTTCTTGTTGTAGTTTGGAGATGACTTTCCTGTGGCTAGCACTACATCCCTCAACTCTGAACAGAGTCTCAATCAAAGTGAACACAGAGAGCTATTCCCAACACTTTCTGCGCACTTTCAGTATGGAAGCATTTGGGGAGAAGACGTCACATCATTTAGGGTAAGCAGATCTGATGCTCTGGATAAAGAATAAGTAGGAATTTAGTGATATAATTCCATGACCAGTGCCCAGTATTTCATTGTTTCTACTCTAAATTTATTATTTTTACTAACAAAAAGATGTCTAGACATTAATTACTGTTTTTGATAATGACCTTATTCATTATTTGATTTTTGATGTGTTTAATGACAAATGATTGTTATGGTTTCAAGTTAAAATATGCTAGTTTTATATAACTTGCTATGTAACTAACGCCCCTAGTTTAAATCTGCACTGGGCAGGTTTAATATAGTTGGCAACATTTTAACAAGAACCTTTGGTTTTTGTATATCATTAAAATTATATTAATTTGTTTTTCAAACATTATAATTGTGGCAGTGTGTCTGTTTACGATCATAGTTGTGTTGTTCTACATTCTTTTCTCTGTGTGAATCACAAAGAACATGTCTTATATACAATATACACAAAGTGCTCACTGTATTCGATTTCATTGAGAAGTTGTGAATGCTTTTGATTTATAAAGCAGGTGTAGCTTCCTACAGATTGACTTTATGAGCATTTTGAAAATGACAGTATCCCAACACTTCATGATAGTAGAGCCTGGACATACTGCCTGCTGAGGGCCAAAAAGAAAACAAGTATGGGTTCTGTATGGCCATTTTTGTTCTCTGACCTTTATGGGGAATGTTAATCCAGAATATCAGTTGAAATAGCAGTAAAAAATTATAGTAAATGTTGCGTATGAGGAGACTCATTAGTGCATCCAAAAAGTGTTGTAAAGGTTTTATCCTCAGACGCATGGAATTATTTGTGCAGCTGAATTATGATTTATCATCCAAGAATCAACGTTCATATATAACATGAAATCTGAGCTAAGTTTTAGCTCAATTCACAAGGAATACAAACACTGCAGACTGAGACACAAGTTATTGTATAAGCTAAAAAGTTCCATTTCCTGCTAATTCATTCATGTCTTTGGATCATTCCTGTTGCAGTCTGATGATGGTACTATAATGGGCTCTGTTTTTATGGCACTGAGCTACAGCAGAACCAAATTTGAATTCAAGTTCAAAGTTTATTGTACTGCGCACAACACGTTTCCCTGTACAATGAAATTCTTTCTCTGCTGTCCACACCAAATGACAAAATCAACGAATAAAGGTAAACACAAATAATAAGTAGCAGATAGATAATAAGTAACAGAGGCAGCATAAAGTATAAAAACAGAATAGAAGTATAAAGTGTAAGGTGCAGGTAGGTGTGTGATGGACAAGTCCAATACAGTTGTGTGAGTAGATGGAGTGAGGTGAACCACAGTTATAAACTCCAGTCAGTTATTTAGGAGTCTAATGGCCTTGGGGAAGAAAGAGTTTTTTAGCCTGGAAGTCCTGCATTTCATACTCCAATACCTCCTGCCTGAGGGTAGAAGTGTGAACAGTTCGTGTTGGGGGTGGGTGGGTGGGGTCCCTGAGGATCGAGGCAGTTCTCCTGCGGACTCTGCAGTTGCAGATGCTCTGCAGAGTGGGCAGTGGGTTCCTGGTGATCTTCTCTGCAGGCGTTTGTGGTCCATAGCAGTAGTGTTGCCGTACCACACGGTGATGCAGCTGGTCAAGATGAGCTCAACAATGCAGCTGTAGAAGTTGCCGAGGATCTTAGTCAACATACCAAACTTCCTCAGCCTCCTCAGAAAGTACAGCCACTGTTGAGCCCTGTTGACCAGCTGTGTGGTGTTAAGGGTCCAAGTGAGGTGCTCACTGATGTAGACGCCCAGGTATTTAATGCTGCTCACCCTCTCCACTTCAAGCCCTCGGATAAACAGTGGCCGGTGAGGTCTCCTCTCCTTCATCATGTCCACTATCATCTCCTTCGTCTTGTCGGTGTGAGGACAACAACCTCACCCTCAACACAATGACACCAGACTGGCCACCTCCCTCCTGTAGGCCGCCTCATCCCCGCCAGTGATGCATCCTATCACTGTGGTGTCGTCTGCGAACTTTAGGATGATGTTATCTTTGTGGGAGGCGACACAGTCCTGGGTGAACAGGGTGTAGAGGATGGGGCTGAGGACGCATGCCTGTGGGGTGCCTGTGTTTGTGATAATGGTGGCTGAAATCCTATTACCAATCCTGATAGACTGGGGCCTGCCAGTCAGAAAGTCTAGGAGCCAGTCACAGAGGGTGGGGTGCAGGCCAAGTGCAGACAGCTTATGGGTGATAGCCATGTTAAAGGCAGAGCTGTAGTCAACAAAGAGTATCCTGATGTAGGAGTCTTTGTTCTCCAGATGGGAGAGGGAATAATGTAGTACTGCCGCGATGGCATCTGAGGTGGACCTGTTGGGCCGGTAGGCATACTGCAGGGGGTCCAGAGTGTCCGGTATGCTGCTGTGAATGTGGGCCAGCACCACTCTCTCAAAACACTTCATGATGATTGGAGTGAGTGCTACTGGCCTGTAGTCATTCAGACAGGTGGGTGGGCTTTTTTTTTTTTTTTTTAGCAAGGGGGACGATGATTCTACATGATACCTGTGACATTGTAAATAATCAGATAGATAGATAGATACTTTATTAATCCCAAGGGGAAATTGACATACTCCAGCAGCAGGATACTGATACAAAAAAACAATATTAAAGAGTAATAAAAAATGTAGGTAAAAAACAGACAATAACTTTGAATAATGTTAACGTTTATCCACCCCGTGTGGAATTGAAGAGTCGAAATAGTTTGGGGGAGGAATGATCTCCTCAGTCTGTCAGTGGAGCAGGACGGTGACAGCAGTCTGTTGCTGAAGCTGCTCCTCTGTCTGGAGATGACACTGTTCAGTGGATGCAGTGGATTCTCCATGATTGATAGGAGCCTGCTGAGCGCCCGTCGCTCTGCCACAGATGTCAAACTGTCCAGCTCCATGCCTAAGCAGGTGCCTTACTCAATGGTAGAATTGTTTCCATCCATGAGTGGGCTTCTTCAGCAGGATAATGTGCACTTTCCCCAAAACTTCAAATGCCTTAGGACGTTTCTAGGAATGCCAGTGAAATTGGCTACATACTGTACATTGCCCCAAAATGCCAAATATTGTTTCAAGTGTCTTTGACTTAGAATAATATGTTCTGGAATAAAACTTAACCACCATCTGATTTTTAGAATCTGTGTCACACATTGGATTCAATATGGACCAGCATTCTACTACTGCAGGTTTGACATCTCGTTGAGTCAATCCTGCAGTTACTTCAGGCTGTGTAATGGCAAATAGACCAAGTACCTGATAAAATGATCACTCATTATGTGAAACACATGCTGATGAAGTATGCTGTGACCTCTATGGTCTAGTATTGAACTAAGTGAGTATGAGTGGAGACAGCTATCTAATATTGCTTTTTTCCTATCAGTCTACTCTCAATGACAAAGTAAAAATGTATTTGATAATACTTCCAAATTTACTAAAAACTAAATTTGGAGTGCTGTGACACTCCAAATTGTGGTCACGTGCATCCTGTTTGCTTCAGTTCTCCTTGAGATGTATCTAGAACTTGATTGAAGCCTATTTTTGGTAAACTGAATTGATTGGGTGCTGTTTAGAAAGGCACACCTGTACCTGTTTATATAAATCCTACAAAATACGCTGCATGCCAGGACACAATCCAAGCCATGAAGTCCAAGGAACGCTCTGTAAATCTCCACAATGAAATTGTGGTAAAGCATAGATATGGGCAAGTGGATCAAACCGTTTGAAAAGCTTTAAGTATTACCAGGGGCACAGGGGCCACAACTGTGAAATGGAAAAGGTTTGGAACCAGCGGGACTCTTCCTAGAGTTGGTTGACCAGCCAGAGTAGTAACAAGGGGCAAGAAAGGCCTTGGTGAGAGAGGTGACCAAGAACCTAATGGTCACTCTTAGCAGAGTTTCAGAAGTCCTCCACTGAGATGAGAGAACCTGTCAGAAGAACAAGCTTCTCGGCTACACTCCTTCAATGAGGTGTTTATGGTAGATTGACTAGATGGAAGCCATTCTTGAGTAAAAGGCATATGACCGCTCGCTAGAAGTTTGCCAGATGGCATTTAAAGCATTCGGAGAGCATGCAGAAAAAAAAGATTTTTTTCTGTGATGAGGTAAAAATTAGATTCTTTGGTAGAACCCCAAGCACTCATATGTCTGATGAAGACTGCGTATCAGCTGCCTAATACAATTCCTTTGGTGAAGCCTGTTTTGTGTTGGTATAATGCTATGGGTGGGCTTCTTGGTTTCAGGGCCTGGGAGAATGGCCAGCATCGAGGGCAGGATGAATGTAACCAGAAAAAGAGAGATCCTTGGGGGGAAAAAAAAAATGTGCTCAAGAGTGCATGGTGACTGCAGACTAGGTCAGCACGACTGTGACTCGAGGATTACAGCCAAGACAACGCTGAAGTTTCTTTGGGGCAAGTCTCTGAGTAATCCTTGAGTAGCCCAGACATAAACCTCTAAGTACATCTGTCAAGATGGTAGTTTAGAGACGCGTCCCATCAAATCTAACGGAGCTTGCAAGGACCTGCCAGGTAGAATGGGATCAACTGCCCAAATCCAGGTGTGCAAAAGTTGTGGGGACTTGATCCAAGAATGCCTGAAGCTGGAATTACTGCCAAAGGGGCTTCTACAGAGTACAAAGTTCAGGGTGTGAATACTTGGAAGAATGAGAAGTTTCAATACTTTTAATGCAGTGCTGCAACTGAAAATAAAGTATTTTATAACAGTGTTTTTATTTTCTAGGAACACAATGAAGCCCTCTGGCCTAGAAGATCAGATTGCTCCCAGGACTTCCCTAGTATCCCCAAAGTAGAAACACTTCCCACATATTTCCTCCCACCAGAAAACCGTGGCTTTTGGTAAGGAATTCCGAGACACCATACGTAAGAGTTTTAAATGAACGCCAGCCACACCTTTCTGTATCTGTGTAATGCAAACGTTATTCTTTACAACTTTATTTGTAATGTATTCCAGTTTTGCTGATTGTCAAAAATGTGTCAAATTTTGAGCAGAATTGTCTTTGTGCCAAACATACTAGATTTGCTTGAAAACAATATTTATTATTTTTTATATATTAAATGAACAGTTTAAGGTCTGTTTGCTTATTATTTCCAAAAAATCCAAGTGTGGAAATAATTATGTTCAACAACTCACTGAAATCTTCACTCAAACAATAAAATTTAACAGTAGATGTTTACTAATTAAACTGTATTCTGTTTTTACATTAGCAAAATACTTTCTTTTTAAAAAATTAAAATATATAGGGGGAGAGTTGTCAGGAAAGTGCTATACACTTAAAATACTGCCTTATTTTTTGATGTATATGTGTGTGTGTATAATATATATATGTATACTGTATATACAGTCATATGAAAAAGTTTGTGAACCCTTCTCAGCCTGCATAATAATTGACTCTACTTTCAACAAAAAAAGATAACAGTGGTGTGTCTTTCATTTCCTAGGAACATCTGAGTACTGCGGTGTTTTCCAAACAAAGATTTTTAGTGAAGCAGTATGTAGTTGTATGAAATTAAATCAAATGTGAAAAACTGGCTGTGCAAAAATGTGGGTCCCCTTGTCATTTTGCTGATTTGAATGCCTGTCACTGCTCAATGCTGATTACTTGCAACACCAAATTGGTTGGATGAGCTT
Source organism: Erpetoichthys calabaricus (assembly GCF_900747795.2). Classification (NCBI taxonomy): domain Eukaryota; kingdom Metazoa; phylum Chordata; class Cladistia; order Polypteriformes; family Polypteridae; genus Erpetoichthys; species Erpetoichthys calabaricus. Next base: position 20,519,377 of record NC_041395.2, on the reverse strand, counting down.
GTTAAGCCTTGAACTTCATAGACAGGTGTGTCCAATCATGAGATATAAAGGTATTTAAGGTGGTCTCATTGAAGTTGTGCTTCCTTCCCTTTGACTCTCTTCTGAAGAGTGACAGCATGGGATCCTCAAAGCAACTCTCCAAAGATCTGAAAACAAAGATTGTTGAGTCTTATGGTTTAGGAGAAGGCTTCAAAAAGCTATCTCAGAGGTTTAAACTGTCAGTTTCAACTGTAAGGAATGGAATCAGGAAATGGAAGGCCACAGGCACAGTTGCTGTTAAACCCAGCAGGTCTGGCAGGCCAAGAAAAATACAGGAGCGGGATATGCGCAGGATTGTGAGAATGGTTACAGACAACCCACAGATCACCTCCAAAGACCTGCAAGAACATCTTGCTGCAGATGGTGCATCTGTACATTGTTCTACAATTCAGCGCAATTTGAACAAAGAACATCTATATGGCAGGGTGATGAGAAAGAAGCCCTTTCTGCACTCACACCACAAACAGAGTCACTTGTTGTATGCAAATGCTCATTTAGACAAGCCAGATTCATTTTGTAACAAAGTGCTTTGGACTGATGAGACAAAAATTGAATTATTTGGTCATAACAAAAACAGCTTTGAATGGCAAAAGAAGAACACAACATTCCAAGAAAAACACCTGCTACCTACTGTCAAATTTGGTGGAGGTTCCATCATGCTGTGTGGCTAGTTCAGGGACTGGAGCCCTTGTTAAAGTCGAGGGTCAGATGAATTCAACCCAATATCAACAAATTCTTTAGGATAATGTTCAAGCTTCAGTCACAAAGTTGAAGTTATGCAGGGGTTGGATATTCCAACAAGACAATGACCCAAAACACAGTTCGAAATCTACAAAGGCATTCATGCAGAGGGAGAAGTACAATGTTCTGGAATGGCCGTCACAGTCCCCTGACTTGAATATAATCGAAAATCTATGGGATGATTTGAAGCAGGCTGTCCATGCTTGGCAGCCATCAAATTTAACTGAACTGGTGAGACTTTGTATGAAGAATGGTCAACAATACCTCCATCCAGAATCCAGACACTCATCAAAGGCTATAGGAGGACAGCGTCTAGAGGCTGTTAGATTTGCAAAAGGAGGCTCAAATAAGTATTGATGTCATATCTCTGTTGGGGTGCCCAAATTTATGCACCTGTCTAATTTTGTTATGATGCATATTGCATATTTTCTGTTAATCCAATAAACTTATTGTCACTGCTGAAATACTACTGTTTCCATATGGCATGTCAGATATTAAAAGGAAGTTGCTACTTTGAAAACTCAGCCAATGAGAAAGAAAAATCCAAAGAATTAAGAGGGGTTCCCAAACTACTTCCTTTGACTGTAGTATGCACACACACACACACACTAGGGTGTTTCCCTCCTGCTCGCTTCACTCGCCAACCCCCACCAGCCTGCGCTACGCGCCATCCACTTCGTGATTGAAAATATTGAGCACAGTCTGTATATTTTCTTTTAACTAGAAAGTAATGATGGACTCTAAATTACTGTTCTGCAGGTTTAAGGATTTTCTTTTTCGTGGGAGGTCTCCTGATGCCCAGCCTTCTCCTCCAGACTGTGATGTGGTGACAGATTCAGAAAGAAGTGGTCTGGAGTCTTTTCTTGGGAAAGGGCTCGAGGGAATGGGAGTTCCAGATGTGCATGCCAAGAAGGTAGGTTTTACTGACAATAATTTGAACTTGAGAAGTTTACATGCCCTTATTATAGTTTGAGCCTGAATTTATATAAAAATTAAATTGGGGTAAATCTTGTAAGACCTTTTTTAACCTTTAAGAAAAAATATTTGAATATAAATGTATATTGCAGCATCCAACAGTTATTTCTTATGTACAGACATTAAAGCACTTAGTCTATCCATTTTTCAGTCTTACAGGACAGATAAAGTGAAGTTTAATTTTACCAAGCAATAACATATTAATGTGTACAGGTGGTTCTTGCAGATATATACAAGCAGATAACCCCCCAAATTCCAATTTTCAACTGAATTTCAGTTAGTTTTCATGTAGAGATTACTTTCTAGTGAAGCAGAGAAGTTTTTTTTCAGATGAACACATGGTAGCAGTCACTAATGGTGATGAATTCTATTGCATACTACAGACGTAGTCACCCTTTTCAATCATTTTTGCTTTTGTGCACATGTGTTGCTGAATGTAACCAGCAGCACGTGCATCTGCGTCCAAGCCGTGTTGTCTCTGGAAGTATCCTGTAGCTGGTGGGATGAGGAGGCGACACTTGACAATCCTTTAGCATAGACAACACTTCTCTGCTTAGAGATCAGTTGCCATTTAGAGGTGGCTTTCTTTGCCATTTTCAACTCTATGAGATACTGTATCATTATCAAAAACTGTAGGGTGTTTATGCATAAGGTTGACGTATGTAGTACACACCCTTTGCTCATTTTAGTTCAATTATTTTTTTTGCAATTTAAATACATTAATGGTGCTTTACAGTCATTAATAAATTGGAATCTGTGAAATAAGTAATATAGCATTATGTGGTTTTGCTGATATTTCTATTAATGGTTATTTTCAGTGTAGGTTTCAATTTGTATACATAATTGGATTACAGAGTTTGACAGGAGTGGAGCTTGTCCAAACCCAAGGGGCATCTGTTTTTGGAAAATAAACTTTTCACTAGAATGGAATAACAAGGAGTAGCATGTATAATAGAAATAGTGGAAGATACATAATTTTGAACCAAAGGCCATATACAAGCAACAAATCAGAAGATTGCAATTTTTTAGTGGGCAGTTAAAGTGTTCTGCAGAGTAGGGGGGATATGAATGTTTTTTTCTTTCCATTTAGCACAGGGGTTTCCAACACAAATGGCTACATGTTTTTCTATCTGTCACTTTCTTAATCAGTGACCAGTTCATGCTGCTAATTGACTTCTTTTCCCTTTATTTTAATTGACTTGTTTTTTAAGACTTAAAGATGAAATTAGTAATTTTTCCTTAAACTGCAGCCAAACAAAAATGAGATGTTAAGTGAGTTGACGGATGACTAGATGACTAGCTGAGTCGGGGCCTCAAACTCCAACCAATTTCACTTCAACCAGTTTCTTAATTAGAAGCCAATGCTTATTGTTAATTAAACCCGTTATTTAATTCCATGGCTTGTTGGTGCTCTCATTTCCCAAACTGATTTTTTTTTTTTCCCCTAAAAGCACCATTAAAATGTTTTGTGGACCTGAGCAGATCAACATTACTGAGACCTTGACCTTTCTTTATTTTCAGGTATTGTTTGATCGACACAGGGAAGCTGGTGAAGTGTTAGCTTATTTTGTATCTCATTACTGTTTGTCTCCTAATTAAGAGAAACGAAGAAGTTAAGGGGCCTGAGTCTTAAACAGCAAGTCAATTAAATTTAAGGCAAAAAGTTTAATGAACAAGAAAAACTAGTCACTAAGAAAAGGGTTAGAATGAAAACCTGCATCCACTATGGCAGTATTTCTCAACCTCGGTCCTGCAGTCCCACGGTGGCTGCAGGTTTTTGTCCCAAATAGATTCCTAATTAGTGACAACACATTATAACACTGATCTCATTTAATTAGCTGGTATTATTTTTCTTTTATTCTACATTAAGAAAAGCACAGCTGCATGATTTTTACATTTATAGGACATTTAGAAATATTTCTGCTTTTGCCATAGATTTAAATGCTTAACTCTTTTTTGTTGATTTCATCATATTTTGCCCTTTCTCTGTAAAGTTTTTCCCCTTCGTTGTATCTTATTAATGACAATTAAAAATGAGCAGAGCAGAGAACGCTGACATACACTGAATAATCAAAGGCTGCAACTACTTTAGCATCAGACCCACTAATTAGTAATTAATGGATTAATTAAACAATTGGAACACCTAGAAAAGTAGAATGAAAATCAAGTTGAAAATATTGTTAAAAAGAAAAATTCCCATATAACAGCTTGGTACATTTTAATATATATAGATATAGCTATATATACACTGTATACATATACAGTGGACCCTTGACTTACAAACTTAATTTGTTCGCGAGGGCTGGTTGTAACTCAAGTTGGTTGTAAGTCAAGACTATTTTTCCCATAAGAAATAATGGAAATACCCATAATGCGTTCCGAACCTTCCACTGCAACACTTACTTAACCTTTTCATAATAAAAAAGGGTTGTATAATGTGCATAATTTACCAAAACACCAATAATTTTTCTAATGTACTAACCAAAAAGTTATAAAAAGTGCCTAGCCTACCAGAAACAACAATTTCATACTGTACTCACCATTTAATTTGACATCTTTGGGCTGCAGGAAGGGAGGAGGAGGAGAATGAAACGGAAGGTTTTTTAAAGGCTTACTTTAACTTGCGCTCAGGCGTTTGCAATCATTTCAATATCTTCTTTTGCGTTAATTTTACTGATGAGAATTTTTCTCAGCATTTCCTTGCGATAATACACTTTCAAGGTGCGAATGATGCCCAAATCCAATGGCTGAAGCGCTGCCGTGCACTTGGGTGGAGGAATTCAAGTGGAACTTTATTTAAATGTGGAAGCATGTTGTGGGCAGCACAGTTATTAATCAGAAGCTGAATCATCCTTTTTTTTTCTTCATATTGTGAGGTTTCTGAACTCTTTTGAGACCCCCCCCCACCCCAACTCAATGGGAACGACATGCTGAAGTGCGTCCTGAAGCGCGTCTGTGGAAGCTTGTTTGTCTGTTGCCAGGCAGGGTAACAACAGACTCATAGCGCTGCAGTGAAGCGACACAGAAGCAAATCATAAAAGATCGGGGTCGCGCTATAAGTCCCTGTCTTGCTCCCCAGGTTGAGTCTCAGTACTTTAGCAAAACCAGCTTTATTTAGCTTGAAACAGGAACGGCACACTTGTTTATTGTAGCGTGATCTGCCACTCTGCTATACACAGACACAGCAGATCAGTGATCAAGTTACCTGTTACCTGCATTTACAATGTTCCTTGCATATCACCCATCGATATCTTTTCTGTTTGCTTTGGCTGAGAGACTCAGCACAGCTTTGAGCCGGCTGTTGCCCCAGCAACAGATAAACAGTCTTCCATAGACGCAGAGTTTGGACTTCAAGACGCTCTTCGGTGTGTCGTCTAGTTGTGGGAGGTCCCAAGAGAGTTTACAAACCTGACATTTACCTTGAATGAGTGCCACATTAATAGGAATGTTTCTTGAACACGCATCACTGAACCACATAAAAACTGATTTTTCGACGTCTTCAAATGCAGCAGTTCACATACGTTTTGCAACCCAAGATTTTTCTTTTTTTGCTTGGTCTTTCAAGAAAGTTGACAGTGTTGATAGCGATAGCGAAATTCCGAATTCACTGGCAACGTCTTTTTTTCTTTTTGCCGCAATCAAGAGCTGTAAAAAATGTAAAGTTTTTTTTTTTCTAATATGAAGTGTTATCGTTTTTTCGTGTCTGCCGTTTCTATAGGAGGGTGACGATGAGTTAAATTCCAATGGATGTTTTTCAAATGTTGACGAGCAATAAGTAAAAGGTATCACTGAAATCCGCAGGAAAAAAAAAAAGGCAAAAAAAAAAAAAAAACTTCGAGGAAATTCAGAAGAAAGAAAAAAATTTACTGTGTTTCTGTTTGGGGGGTTGTTGTGCACAACTGAGCTGCGGTACAGAATTAACTGCTCTGTGGATGATTCATTCAAGCATTTCAAGGTCTTTAGGGCACTTCGTTGTAATGAAAGTATCTGCTTAATGTACTTTGTAGTAACGAGATTTCTATAGACTCGCATCATATGGGGAAGCTGTCGGGACCATAAAAACACTTCGCTGTAATGAAAATTTCATTGTAAAGATATTCGTTGTAATGGAATTTTACCTGTATATAGATAAATCACTGCACTGACCAAAATTACATCCACAAACACATGTATCTGGGCTCCGACTGATGGTTACTAACGCTCTCGGCTGTTTGTTTACAATTGCGCAAGCAGATACATGTGACCGCATTCAGGTCCTAACGCAAGTTGTTGGTCGTAAATCAAGTTGTTCGCATGCAAGGCCGGTCGTATATCAAGGGTCGACTATATATATATATATATATATATACACACACACACACACACACATATATATAATTTCAAATAACACATCACTTAATTAGCCCACGAGTCCAATTAAAAACAGAAGTTGGTTGAAACAAAAACCTGCAGCCACACACGGGGGGTGTCCAGGACCGAGGTTGGGAAACACTGCACTATGGCCTTCAAGGATCAGAGCTGAACATTCCTTTTGCATTGCATTTGGCAATTTTATTTGTATTGTTTTTGTTTTGTTTATGTGGCTAATTCATATGATAATCATAGTCTTTGAGTCTGCCCAACACATCTTGGAAGGGCTTAATTTTGAGACTGTCATATTGCAGAATACTAGAATGCTTGAAACAATGGCTGACGTTATTGAAACAAGTAAAATTTGCAGACCATATTCTTTACAAGATACTCTAATATAAGGTTCATGTTAGAATAAGCAAAACTGAGCATAGCAATATGAAGTTAAAAGTCTTATGTCCTTGTTGTTTCTATTCTGTATTTTAGATTCTGTTTTCCCGAGTTGAGAGTCCTATCCTCACTGAGGAACAGATTGGAGAAATTATTAATCAAGGATTTAAGGTAGGTTATTCATTTTGAACATGACATTTTTATATTCTCAACAGGAAAGGGAGAAAATATTGGTTATTTTGGATATGATCATTTGTGGTATTGGTCACTCATTGTAGAAGTTACAATTTGTAATGGGTCCCAGGAATTCTTCCTGATATAGGTGAGCTGTGACACAGATGAGATGATATAGGCAGCTCACATTACAAAGTACCCTTTAATGAAAGAGTCAAGCAGAAAATCCTAAGAATACAGTGGAACCTCGGCTCACGAGCATAATTCGTTCCAAAAATTTGGTCGTGAACCGAAGCAATTTCCCCCATAGACTTGTATGTAAATACAATGAATCCGTTCCAGACCATACGAACTGTATGTAAATATATATATTTTTTTAAGTTTTTAAGCACAAATATAGTTAATTAAAAAATAGAATGCACAGCGTAATAGTAAACTAAATGTAAAAACATTGAATAACACTGAGAAAACCTTGAACAACAGAGAAAACTAACACTGCAATAGTTCGCGCTATAGCGCTACCAACCGCTAGCTAAAAACACTTTTTTTTAATGAGTTTTAAGCACAGGGAAAAAAATGAAATTTGAAAAAATCTGTAATTTAATAAACCTCCAAGAAAAGTAACATTGCAACAATGCACGCTACAAACCGATCGCTGTAAACAGAAGTGAAAGCAAAATCAAGCCCAGTGCATTCTTTAACTGCCTTCCTACCTTATGCGTCCAGCCCTCTCTCTCTCGCGCTGCCTGTGTGTGTGCGTCTGTCTCTCTCTCTCTCGCGCTGCCTGTGTGTGTGTGTGTGTGTGTGTGTGTGTGTGTGTGTGTGTGTGTGTGTGTCGCGCTCTCTTGCTCTCTCTCTCTTGCTCACTGCACAGGAAATGCACAGGGAGAGACTGAACATGTACAAACCGAAAGGGAAACTGGCTTGTTCGTATACAGAATGTGTGGTCATGAACCAAGGCAAAAGTTTGGCGAACTTTTTGGTCATAAACCAATTTGTACATGTACAGAGACGTTTGAGAACCGAGGTTCCACTGTATGTGCTCCCCTGACTTTGCTTTGTACGTCTTATTACAGTGTGTATAGAAAAGAATCACCTCTACAAAGTATTCACATTTTGTTGCTATGCAGCCTGAAATGAAGAAGCACTCAAAAAAATTTCTCCAGCTGTATTTGCTCAATGCAACTTATATCAGCTAAATGAAAGATATAATAGCAACAGTTCAGAAAAAAAATAAAATGCAATCACTAAGATTGTTAAAGGATCACACCACCCCCAAATGTGTCAGTATTTTGTGGGATGACGTTTTGCTTTGATTACAGCTTTGGGTCTGTGTCTGTTCACAACTAGACTGTACAATATTTATTGGAAGCCAGTTAGCTTGGTGTGCAGTGGAGAAGGTGAGTAGTTACACCTGATTAAGTTTACAAGGATTTTTTAGGAGGGGTGTGATCCTTTAACCATCTTAGTGCTTCTCTTTTTTTATTTATGTATTTTCTGAACTGTTGCTATTATATTTTTTACTTGCCTGTTATAAGTGGAATTGAGTAAATACAACTGGAGAAATATTTTTTGTTTGTGTCTTCATTTCATGCTGCAAAACAACAAAATGTGAATATTTTGAAGGGGGGGGGGGGGTTCTTTTCTATACACACTGTATAGACATGTGGTAGTTGTAGCTATACAACTGCTTCTGATTCCTCAATACATCTTCTATGAGCCAACTTCCAAACCTTTAGCTTTGAAAAGAGGTTTTCTAAAACTGACTGCCCATGATGTACACTTACCTGTTTCACACTTCTGCCCTTTATCTCATTGTACAAATTTTTACTGTGCTCTGTATACATGACAATGTCAGCTCTATTACTGTGAATTTGATTCTTCCTGTTATTTCCCCTTTTCGATTTTTGATTCGATAATTTCTTTCTTATTTGTTTTCTTTCATTTTTTTTCTTCTTCATCATCACCGCCCTACCATGTGGATAGAAGAGCTCTCATGGCAGTCACCACCTCTATTACTGTCTGCAGCTATATCTCGGTCTGTATAAGTAAGATGTCTAAAACGTTGATGAGGCAGATACATTTTTTTTATTTCTCCAGCCCTTATATTAGAATTATTGGTTAACTAAAGGAGGTTTCTTCCTGTCATTGGAACATAAGAACATTAGAAAAATCTAGATGAGAAAAGGCCATTCAGCCCAACAAAGCTTGCCAGTCACTTACCACTTAATTCTTCTAAAAAAACATCAAGTCCAGTTTTAAAAGTTCCTAAATGCCTACTGTCTACCAAACTACTTGGTTGCTTTTTCCAAGTGTCAGTGGTTCTCTGTGTGAAGAAAATCTTCCTAATGTTTCTGTGAAATTTACCCTTAACAAGTTTCCAACTGTGTCCCTGTGTTCTTGATGAACTCATTTTAAAATAACAATCTTGAGCCAATGGACTAATTGCCTTCATAATTTTAAACACTTCAATCATGTCACCTCTTATTCGTCTTTTGCTTAAATTAAAAAGGCTCAGCTCTTAATCTTTCCTCATAACTCATCCCCTATAGCCCTGGAATTGGCCTAGTTGCTCTTCTCTGGACCTTTTCTAGTGCTGCTATGTCCTTTTTGTAGCCTGCAGACCAAAACTGCCCCCAGGACTCCAGATGAGGCCTCACCAGTGTGTTATAAAGCTTGAGCAGAACCTCCTGTGACTTGTACTCCACACATCAAGGTGCTATATAACCTGACATTCTGTTAGGCTTCTTAATGGCTTCTGAACACTGTCGGGAAGTCGATAACTTAGAGTCCACTACGACTCCTAAATCCTTCTCATAAGGTGTAGTCTTCAGACCTATTTTACTTCCTATTTTTTACTTTACTGACATTAAATTTCATCTGCCACAAATTTGCTCAAGCCCGTATGGTGTCCAAGTCCCTCTGTGATGATTCAACGGATTCTAGATAATTTGCCAATTCACCTATCTTGGTATCATCTGCAAATTTAACCAGTCTGTTAATTATATTCCTATCCAAACCACTTATATATTTTAAAAATAGCAGCACCCTAGCACTGATCCCAGTGGAACACCGCTCTTAACATCAGCCAATTCTGATAAGGTTCCTTGCACCATCACCCTCTGCTACCAGTGTCTGACACAATTTTGCACCCATCTACAAAAATCACCCTAATAAATTAAATCATGCTTGAAAATCCCAATATGTGCTTAAGAAAAAGCATAACCGAAAAATAGAACTTTACAAACTTCCATGGTGCGCAGTCTGATGGCAGGTATCCTATTTCTACTCTGCTCCAAAACTAAAGTCTGTGATATCCACAGTCCCCTTCTGATTCTGATTCTGGGGTTTGTCAGTGGTGTGTTCTGCTCCTACTCTGTTCAGTGATTGCATGGACTGGGTGTTGGGCAAGGTCGTGGTGGGGTCCAGCGGCTGGGGGGCATCTGTTGGTGAATAAAGATTCACAGATCTTGACTTTGCTGATGATGCTGTGATCTTTACGGAGTCAATGGCTCTGATCGGGGCACTTGAGAGACTGAGTGAGGAATCTGAGTGTCTGTGCTTGTGAGTGACCTGATAAAAAACAAAATCAGGGCCTTTAATGACCTCTTGGGCACAGCCATCAGCAGTGTGTCTGTTTGCGGAGAGAGTGTGGACCTTGTCGCGAGGTTTATTTACCTTGGCAGTGACATTCATGTCTCTGGTGACTCTTCCCATGAAGTCAGTAGGTGGATTGGGAGAGCATGGGGGGTCATGAGGTTGCTGGAAAGGGGTGTGTGGGGCACTACCAATATCTATGCAAAAGGATGAAGGTCCTGGTGCTTCCTGTCTTGCTATATGGTTCTGAGACATGGACGCTATCCAGTGACCTGAGATGAAGACTGGACTCCTTTGGTACTGTGTCTCTCTGGAAAATCCTTGAGTACCATTGGTTTGACTTTGTGTCGAATGAGCGGTTGCTCGTGGAGTACCAAATGAGGCACATTACCTGCATTGTGAGGAAGCGTCAGTTATGGCACTACGGCCATGTGGCGCGTTTCCCCGAGGGTGATTGAGCTCGTAAGATCCTTATTGTTGGGGACACGAGTGGCTGGACCAGACCAAGGGGTAACACCTGGCTGCGGCAGATAGAGGGTAGTTTCTACAGGTTGGGACTGGACCTCATGTCTGTCAGGGCGGATGCCAACCAGGATCTCAAGCTGTTGCGTCGTGTGGTGGGTGTGACAACGTGCTGTATCAGTGCCAACCTGACCTGACTGTAAGAAACTAAAACAGTGAATCTATTTTTGTCCTTGAAATTATTAATCATTTCTGTTATGGATGTGCTCATGTTCAGTTAAAGTACCTGAAGTGCATTCTGACTGTACTAGTTCATTGTGTAACAAGGAAACACTTAATCTTGTTCTGCACACACAACTATCTCAGTCTTTGTTTAAAAGTTACAAGCTTGAATTTTGCACAGAACAATATGTTTACATCGGTATACTTAAACTATAAGGTGACTATTTCTTCAGTTTTTTTTTCAGTGGTACAAAATCAGTTGCTTTTATTCAGAAGGAACTGTGCAGAATTTACTGTTCTTAAAAAGATATGAAATTCATAAAATTTTGTTATTGTTTATTTCTTAGTCTAGTGCTCCAAAGTGGCTAGTTCTGAACGAGGCAGCACTGTATTGGAGAGCCAGTGGCAATGCAAGTTCTGCCCTCTCCTGTCTACGAAGAGCTCTTAACTCTGCACCACAGGAGCATCTGGATATCCCTTTAGTTAATGCAGCCAATCTTCTTATTTACTATGGGCAGTACCAGGAGGCACAGCAGTTACTGGAGAAAGCACTGGCCATCAATCAGACTGAGGTATTTTACTTTTGTAGTTATTCAGATTTAGGGTGATATTAATGAAATAATGTTATGCAAATAAAAATAATTTTGCTTGACACATGTATGAATATGAATGTTTCTGTAATTGTACATTGTATAAAGTTTTCTTAGCTAAAACCTTGAACGTTCAAAATATTTAGAATTGGACTATATTCATTGGTCTGAGAAAAGTGACTATTTAATTTTTTGTTGTAATGCCATCCATATTTATCCATTTAATTCACATGTTTCAAGGCACTTATGAAACCAGTCAGAAAGCAAAATAAATTCAAATAGCAGTGTGGACTGGTGGCTAAGTAGTTAGACTACAGATATCAAGATTACAGATTCAGCGTACAATAATGCATAAGTGTGCGACTCTAAGCCACCTCACAGCACTGAGACGGCACTAGTTAAGATCACTAATGATCTTTTAGTGGCTGCAGACTCAGGCCTAATCACAATCCTTGTTCTTCTTGACCTCAGTGCTGCATTTGACACTGTCTGTCATTTCTTCCTGCTAAAAAGGCTATCTGCACTAGGTATTTCTCACATTCCGTTAACTTGGTTTAAGTCATATCTTACAGACAGAACTCAATTCATTCAGCTGGATACATGTACCTCCACTCCCACTCCTGTAGTATCTGGGGTTCCTCAGGGTTCTGTCCTTGGCCCCCTGCTGTTTATCATTTATCTGCTTCCTTTGGGTGTCATTTTTCGTAAATGGAAGATAAACTTTCATTGTTACGCAGATGACACCCAGTTATATATTTCAACTTCACCATCTGCATCGCTTCCACCATCCTCACTTACTGATTGCCTTGCTGAGATCAAGTCTTGGTTATCTTCCAACTTCTTGCAGTTGAACTCCAATAAAACTGAGGGGCTTCTTATGGGCACGAAATCTGCAATAGCGAAGGCATCAAAGATCTCAATATTAATAGACAATACTTCTGTTACCTGTACTGATCAGATAAAAAGCCTTGGTGTAATTCTGGACAGCACATTGTCTTTCCAGTCTCACATTAGTTCTGTTACTCGAGCAGCTTACTTTCACCTGCGAAACATTAATCGCTTGCGTCCATTTTTGTCAAATCACTCTACTGCCATTTTAGTCAACAGTTTGGTCACCTCCCGCCTGGACTATTGCAATTCACTTCTCTTTAGTCTGCCTCAAAAGTTACTACATAAACTTCAACTTTTTCAAAATTTGGCTGCTCGTATAATTACTAAAACACCCTATTCTGATCACATTACACCCGTTATTTAGCAGCTTCATTGGCTGCCAATAAAGTTTAGGGTCAACTACAAAATTTTAGTCCTTACATATAAGGCCATTCATAATCTTGCCCCCACATATCTCTCACAGCTCCTACAAGTCATTAAACCCTCTCGTATGCTCAGATCCTCTTTTTTCCATTAACTTAAATAATCCACCAGCACGTCTTGTTACGATGGGATATCGCGCATTTAGCAGATCGGCACCTTCCTTATGGAACTCATTACCTGCTTATCTTAGGAATATGACTACCCTTCACCAATTTCAGGCTAATCTTAAAACTTATCTGTTCAAAATTGCTTATTCATTGTAATTGTTATTGGTGTTTTATCTGATGTTTTATTTGGATTTTAAATTTTCTAGTTATTGAATATTTATTTTTTAACCTGATTGTACAGTGACCTTGAGTTTTTTGAAAGGCGCTTCAAATAAAATGTATTATTATTATTATTATTATTATTATTATTACCTAATACTTACATTTTAGCCATGATTTGTAAGTGGCTTTGGGTGGCGCCCTCATATACCGTTACTGACCCACTTCACTCATAATTTTATAGCCGATAGAAATTTCAGTGATATAATCAAATAAAACGCGCACAACATGGTGATAAATCAGTCAAAAACTATAGAGGGTATAGAAAAGAATCATACTGTTTGAACATATTCACATTTTGTTGTTTTAAAGGCTAAAATGAAAACACAAACAAAAATATTTTTTTCATCTTTATTTACTCGATGCAACGTATAACATCAGCATACTTGCATATGGCAATTCCTATAGAGCATGTGATCAGCAGGAACACAATTAATTACATTACTAAATTAAAAAATAAATTATTGAAATACATGAGAAACCACAAATTAAGTAAACACTAGAAAGAGACATTATGGTGAAGACTGGGAATTGGGCAATAGCATACTTCAGCTGGCCCTTGTCAAAATAGGTACATAATAGTCTGAAAAAAATACATGAATAATAAATAGACTTAATTATAAGAGATCTAAAATGTGAGGGAAACATGGGTTTTCAGATATTAATGTTAAGAAACACGCATGGAGCCAGAGAGAATGTATTAGACAATATTGCAATCTTAAATTTAAAGAGGTTTTCTCACCTTGTTCAGTTGTTTTGAGTTTTGGACTGATTTCCTCCATTGTCCAGTTCATCAGAACACTTTTGACAAGAACTGTCCATTTAGCCCAGTCCTTTTCACCTGAATTCTTCAAACTAACATTGAGTTGAGATTTGAAGGTCCTTAAACTTTCACTCTCTGTCCGCAAACTTGGAATTTATTTCATTTGTCTAGAGTACTTTGAGTGAAAAATAATTTCTTACATTTGTGTGAAATGTGATCTTAAGAAGTTTCCAACTGTGTCCACATGTTCTTTTTGAAGAATTTATTTTAAATTAACAGCAGGGATTCACTGTACTAGTTCTCATCCTAATCTCCGTTTGCTTAAACTGAAAAGGTTCAGCTCCAGCAGTCTTTCCTTATATTCATACCGCTTAATCCTGGATTCAGCCTAGTTACTCCTTTCTGGACTCTCCAGCATAGTTTTATCTTTTTTTTTGTAATGTGTAGACCAAAACTGCACTCAATGCTCCAGATTAGGCTTAAGGAGTGCATTGCACTGCTTAAGCATAACCTCCCTTGACTTGTACACTACACATTATGCTATATAATCTAACATCCTATTAGATATTCGTAATTGCTTTTTCACACTATGGCTGTAGATAATAATGAATCAGCTGTGACTCCTTTTTCATTCTCATATGATGTTCTTTCATATTTCAAACCACCCATTTTACTCACTAACTTCCTTTTGTACTCTTGGATAAATGTTACCTGATCTAGGAGATTTATTAGATTTCAGACTACTACCGTGTTTCCCCAAAAATAAGACCTACTCTGAAAATAAGCCCTAGCATGACTTTCAGGCTGCTCTGTAATATAAGCCCTACCCCAAAAATAAGCCCTAGTCAAGATTGTCAGCTGAGAAGTAAGGCGCCTAAGGCCAGGTTTATACTTCACGCGATGCGAAGCGACACATGTGCCTGAAACATCCGTTAAATTCCGAGGACACCTTGCCACAATATCTCTGAACAGGATGTTTAATGATTATATCCATCAATCCAGGGATGTGCCCATTCCAGCACATCGGCACAAGACAGAAACAAAATCCCCGGATGGGGCATCAGCTCATCGCAAGGTGAACACACGCACACACACACACACACACACACACGCTGGCATCATTTTAGCGGCACCAAATCCCCAAACCTTCTTGTCTTTGGATGGAAAACTGAGCCCACTGTGGAAACCCACCAGGAAAACATGCAAAGTCCAGGCAGAGATCACAAGGGACGTGACTCCCTGCGAGACAGCAGCGCTCCCGCTCTGCCACCGTGCCACCCCATATGTGTAACTATTAACAGTATTCATTATTTAAACAAAGTTAACGATTTATCTGTAAAATGTAACATACATATTTTAATGCATTTTATCATGAAAGTGATATCAAGTATAAATCTAAGAATTCTAAATGTGCAGAGAGGTGGAATATTATAAATTTAATATGTTCTGTGTGGCGATGCTGCTTGCCACTGCTGTCAATGCAGGAGGACACCCCAGAAGCGAGTAGCGATTTAACATCTGGGTCAGTTTTAAGATGACGTTTATGACGATCTGCTTTAATGACAAAGTAAACTATGGGATTAAAGAGGACATTTTGAGTTTAAAGCCGAAATTTCCATCTTTAATCACAAAATAAACATTTTCATTATGTCCTTATTTTCTTTTTCTGTGTGGCTCAAATACTCCGCCGTTCTGCTGGTATTGTAAAGGCGCAAAAAAAAAAGACTGCACATAAGATGGTATGTGAAACTTTTAAAATGGGTCATGTCATTACTTTGGGGAATATGCGACGCTTGAATATCAAAGCACCACGAATGCATTTGTATGTCGGCATTTTGCTTCACCACATCGAACCATTCATCAAACATTGAAGCACACACATTCAGGGTTTGAATATGGAGAGTTATGATGATATTCCAGAAGAAGATGACATGACTGTATTTGGATAAATGTATATTGTTGTACATGAATAAAATATAAGACATCCCCTGAAAATAAGCCCTAGTGCATCTTTTGGAGCAAAAATTAATATAAGACCCTGTCTTATTTTTGGGGAAACACAGTAGGTACGTGTCAACACAACAATTGTTCTCTGGTTTGGATCAAAAGAACCGGAGAAAGACCCTTTAGAAACCATGATCTTGATATGGTATCAAATGAACTTTTGATTGGTTCATGTGAGGCATAAATGTGATCTGACATGGCACCGCTCTAACTGAGGAAATAAAATGCTGTAAAATTTGTTCAGGATTTGGTGGACACACTATGCCACTGCTGCCGATAATTATTCAATCTCAGCATAAAAATAAATGCACCCATACATACAAGTGTAAAACAATTTGCATACAACAACTTGCATAGGTACCAGTCAATCAGAGCAAGATTAGCATTTGATTCAGTCTCAATGCTTCTCTATCTCTCTTGTGATTGGATAGCAATTGACCACATTATTAAAAAAAAAAAAATTATAAATTCACTTGCGATCTTGTTAACCTGTCCGCAAGAAACAAATAGATGTGCCTTGTACCACTGATGAGCAAATTCCTGAATCGTACACCACAAGAATGATGCCTGCAATGTCTTCTCAATGCCATCGCTGTTCTAGCACAAAATGGACACCGTGGGCATATTAACTAATGATACTCGGTATTAGATGTTACGCATTTCAAAATATTAAGGCCTGAAGGCAGTAGACTTGTGATTTGATAATAACTAAATTGAAGTTCAGCATGTTCATAAAGTACATACAGTACATAAAATACAGTCATATGAAAAAGTTTGGGAACCCCTCTCAGCCTGCGTAATAATTGACTCTCCTTTCAACAAAAAAGATAACAGTGGTATGTCTTTCATTTCCTAGGAACATCTGAGTACTGCGGTGTTTTCTGAACAAAGATTTTTAGTGACGCAGTCTTTAGTTGTATGAAATTAAATCAAATGTGAAAAACTGGCTGTGCACAAATGGGGGTCCCCTTGTCATTGTGCTGATTAGAATGCCTGTCACTGCTCAATGCTGATTACTTACAACACCAAATTGGTTGGTGAGCTTGTTAAGCCTTGAACTTCATAGACAGGTGTGTCCAATCATGAGATATAAAGGTATTTAAGGTGGTCAATTGCAAGTTGTGCTTCCTTCCCTTTGACTCTCCTCTGAAGAGTGACAGCATGGGATCCTCAAAGCAACTCTCAAAAAAGTACTGAAAACAAAGATTGTTGAGTCTCCTGGTTTAGGGGAAGGCTACAAAAAGCCATCTCAGAGGTTTAAACTGTCAGTTTCAACTGTAAGGAATAGAATCAGGAAATGGAAGGCCACAGGCACAGTTGCTGTTAAACCCAGCAGGTCTGGCAGGCCAAAAAACATACAGGAGCGGCATATGCGCAGGATTGTGAGAATGGTTACAGACAACCACAGATCACCTCCAAAGACCTGCAAGAACATCTTGCTGCAGATGGTGTATCTGTATATCGTTCTACAATTCAGCGCAATTTTCACAAAGAACATCTGTATGGCAGGGTGATGAGAAAGAAGCCCTTTCTGCACTCACGCCGCAAACAGAGTTGCTTGTTGTATGCAAATGCTCATTTAGACAAGCCAGATTAATTTTGGAACAAAGTGCTTTGGACTGATGAGACAAAAATTGAGTTATTTGGTCATAACAAAGTGCTTTGCATGGCAGAAGAACACCGCATTCCAAGGAAAACACCTGCTACCTACTGTCAAATTTGGTGGAGGTTCCATCATGCTGTGTGGGTAGTTCAGGGACTGGGGCCCTTGTTAAAGTCGAGGGTCAGATGAATTCAACCCAATATCAACAAATTCTTCAGGATAATGTTCAAGCATCAGTCACAAAGTTGAAGTTACGCAGGGGTTGGATATTCCAACAAGACAATGACCCAAAACACAGTTTGAAATCTACAAAGGTATTCATGCAGAGGAAGAAGTACAATGTTCTAGAATGGCTGTCACAGTCCCCTGACTTGAATATCATCGAAAATCTATGGGATGATTTGAAGCAGGCTGTCCATCAAATTGAACTGAACTGGAGAGATTTTGTATGAAGAACGGTCAACAATACCTCCATCCAGAATCCAGACACTCATCAAAGGCTATAGGAGGACAGCGTCTAGAGGCTGTTAGATTTGCAAAAGGAGGTTCAACTAAGTATTGATGTCATATCTCTGTTGGGGGGCCCAAATTTATGCACTTGTCTAATTTTGTTATGATGCATATTGCATATTTTCTGTCAATCCAATAAACTTAATGTCACTGCTGAAATCCTACTGTTTCCATAAGGCATGTCATATATTAAAAGGAAGTTCAGCCAATGAGAAAGAAAAATCCAAAGAATTAAGAGGGGTTCCCAAACTTTTTCATATGACTGTATGTGTCATCATGTAGTGAAGTTACTCTCTTGATATGTCCACTGTCTAAATTACATTGAAGTATATCTCTATTTTAATTTCTTATTTTGTCTTTTATTTTTCTTTTCTTCATTATGTAAAGCACTTTGAGCTACTTTTTGTATGAAAATGTGCTATAGAAATAAATGTTGTTGTTGTTGCATGCCCTTGGCAAATCTTGCAGTCTTCTGTAAAGTAGCCTAGATAAAACGTATTTTTGGAACTTGCAATGTAGCACATAATTTTCATTTTCTCATGTAGTTATCAGATAATAGGCATTCTGCCTAAAGAGTCTTGTTTTGGGTTAACAAACCACATAAATGCAAAAGCAGATGGCACTGACCGTCTGACAATTTTTTCCAGGAAAAAATATTTCTACCCAGTAGAATAAAGTCCACAACATGCGCATGCAATATTCATTATTATATTTGGGTTCACTTGAAAGTTTGCTGTGTGAAATGTTGAATTAACTGAAGACTGAAACAAAGTAAGAAGATAAGACTGTAAGAAATACGACAAACAAGAAGGGACAATTCAATCCATCAAGCTTGTTTGTTTAGTTTACAGCTAAACTGTCCCAGCATCTCATCCGAATACTTCTTAAAGGTTTGTTGAGGTTTCTGCTTCAACTACTTGGCTTAGTAGTTTAGAGTAGCTAATCATTTCTTGACTAGACAAAGAGCCCGTTTCGACAACGTAGGATGAAACTGGCACGAGTGCAATAGTAGTAAGCTAAGTATAAGCACCACAAACCTGATAGGGGCCGCTAAGATTCACACCGTCCAGGCTGGCGGTGATTTATTTATTTTAATATAAGAGATCCCAGGAACGTCCCCAGCCTTGGATCGACCCACACACACTCACAACAGAGACCAATTAAGCACACCGGGAAAGGCAAACAATTAAGAGTATAATGAACACAATCAACTAAATGAAAACAGTATTACCACCCCTGACCCCTTCGGCGATGTTACATTTAACATATATACACACAAACACCACACAGCAAAAGTCCATTAAAACCAATCCGGATGAAAAATGGGAAGTGACGAAATTAAGCCCAGCGATCTGTAGGTTGAAAGGGTGAAGGAAAAACACAGTCCTACTGGTTGATACTGAAAGGATGAAATCAGATGGATGGTTCAGGAGTGCTCCACTCTTCCGGAAAACCAATGAATCCAACACAGTCCTCAGCACACAGGTAGACAGACGATCCAAACCCCAACAAACAAATACAGTCCAGGACACAATGATTAATTAGAGTTTCAATAACAGCAGGCAGCACGACAGATGAACGCAACACACAACGCACCCAACAAAACAAACTTTTTTTTTTTTTCCTTTTTGCCCTCTGCCCTCTTTTAAACCTCCTTTGACCACCTTTGACCCCAGCAGCCCCTGCAAGGACTGCTGGGAGATGCAGTTCTTATAAAGTAGCACTGCTACAGTGTATTGAATGAATGCGTAATTAGGCCTGGAGCTGTAGTCGAAATCGCCTTTCAGGCCTCTAGAGCTTTAATCGAAGTCACCTTTCTCTTTGAGTTTTTGCGGCCGTAAATCTGCCGCTTGCAGCGATGTTGGTCAAAGTCGCCTTTCTCTGTGAATTTTCACAGCCGTAAATCCGCCGCCTGTCGCGATGTCGGTCTCGTAAGGTTTTTCGGGCAGCTGCGCAGAAGGCGACTGTGCATTCGGCTTCGGACAGACGTGAGTGAGTGAGTAGACTGGCGAATTATATATAAGATTTGGTATAATCAACTGTGAGTGAGAATGACTTAAAACAACATTGGTTGAGAGCTGCATAATGAAGTTTTAGAATAGCTGAAATAGTATAATCGGAGTATTACAAGATGGTAGATAGCATTTAGCAAGCAGTGGGCCTTTTAAATAGGCAACAGTATTTTGAAGATGATTAGCCTTTGGAGAGTATTGAGCGATTTCTTGGATATGTTCATTGCTTTAGGGAACAGAGCTCTAGCAGCATTATTTTAAATGATTATATTTTGTTAAACCTTTTTCACAGGTAGACTACTAAATACAGAATAGCTGTACTTCATCCAAGAGATGACGAAGGTAAAACAGAGCAAGGATGCTGGACTAGACTCAAGGAAATCTGAGTTAATTATAATTTAAATGAGGCACGGTGGTGCAGTGGGTAGGTCTGGGTTCGCTTCCCGGGTCCTCCCTGCGTGGAGTTTACATGTTCTCCCCGTGTCTCCGTGGGTTTCCTCCCACAGTCATGCAGGTTAGGTGCACTGGCAATCCTAAATTGTCACTAGTATGTGCTTGGTGTGTGTGTGCGCCCTGCGATGGGCTGTTGCCCTGCCCAGGGTTTGTTCCTGCTTTGTTCCCTGTGCTGGCTAGGATTGGCTCCAGCAGACCCTGTGTTAGGATATAGTGGGTTGGAGAATGACTGACTGACAAATTTAAATGTGGGACCTAAAGTATAATTTGAAAAGAAGAGAAATCAGAATGCAGATTCTTTAAGAAGCATTTGGCATTATGGGTGTCATACAACACAAACAGAGAAATGCCAAAGATGTAAATTCAAGGAAATTGCCTGAGTCAAATTGGTATAGTGTATCAAAGACTTTCCTTGTTGGAGGGGTTACTTTTAACTACTTTTGCCAGGAGAAGTTGGATTATTCTGTTCCATTCACAATCTTTTAGACTCCAGTTTAAAATGAGAGTTCCATATTTTATCTCCTTTGACAAAATGTTTAATCCTGTTTAAGGGTAGCATATGTGAACATGCCTTCCTCCATACAGCTTTGTTATTATTTAGACTTGCTGGATCCCAACATACATTTACTTTTTAATAATTATTTTCAAATGCATTGGAGAAGAGTACAATTTCACACTTTATTCAGTAGAGTTTTTTTATCCAATATAAATTTTAATATTGAAATTGTGAAGTCCTTGCATACATTTGTTAGCTACTCTTTCCAGCTTTTTTATTTTTTCATTAGTTGGTATTATTTTAGTATGTTAGTCTATGGTAAAAAAAAAAAATCTTTATTTTCATAGTAACTTGATTCAGTATTTTTGGATATGCTGTACTAATTGATTTTTATTTATTTTTTTTTAGCCATTGACCCTTCTAAGTTTAGGCCAAGTGTACCTGGCTCGAGGGAATGTCCATGGAGCAGTGTCTATATTCCGGCAAGCTCTATCCCTTACCACCCATTGCCCACAATGCCTAAATAATTTGAAGCTAATCCGCTGCTTACAGTTTTATCCTTTATTATACAATCTGACCACCACAACATGTAGCCGTGAGTATTAACATACTCTTGTAAGTATTTGCAGCTGTTAGTGAAGTGTCTCAAGTATTTGAAATGGTGGGGTTTGTGCAGGTCTTAATAGACTCTTTCTTAACTTCTTTCTTAAACTCTGTCCTAAGTAGAATAAAGGAATGCAAGCAAGGGTTTCCAATTAGAAAACAGTATAGCCAGTCATCAAATCCATTTAAATGAATTTACTTTAAGTTCTTGCACTGTCTATGTTTCACACACAAAAGCATTTTTCCCCATACTGTATATCTTCCAGCCTTTACCTTATACAGTGGAACCTCGGTTCACGACCATAATTCGTTCCAAAACTCTGGTTGTAAACCGATTTGGTCGTGAACCGAAGCAATTTCCCCCTATAGGATTGTATGTAAATACAATTAATCCATTCCAGACCATACGAACTGTATGTAAATATATATATTTTTTTAAGTTTTTAAGCACAAACATAATTAATTAAACCATAGAATGCACAGCAGAATAGTAAACTAAATGTAAAAAACATTGAATAACACTGAGAAAACCTTGAACAACAGAGAAAACTAACACTGCAATAGTTCGCGCTATAGCGCTACCAACTGCTGGCTAAAAACACTTTTTTTTAATGAGTTTTAAGCACAGGGAAAAAAATGAACATTTAAAAAAATCTGTAATTTAATAAACCACCAAGAAAAGAAACATTGCAACAATGCACGCTATGAACCGATCACTGTAAACAGAAGTGAAAACAAAATCAAGCCCAATGCATTCTTTAACTGCCTTCCTACCAGCATCCAGCCCCCTCTGTCTCGCGCTGCCTGTGTGTGTGCGCTTGTCTCTCTTTCTCTCGCGCTGCCTGTGTGTGTGTGCGTCTGTCTCTCTCGCTCTGCCTGTGTGTGTGTGTGTGTGTGTGTGTGGTGCTCTCTCGCTCTCTCTCTCTTGCTCGCTGCACAGGAAATGCACAGGGAGAGACTGAACATGTACAAACCGAAAGGGAAACTGGCTTGTTCGTATACAGAGTGTGTGGTCGTGAACCGAGGCAAAAGTTTGGCGAACTTTTTGGTCGTAAACCGATTTGTACATGTACCGAGACGTTCGTGAACCAAGGTTCCACTGTATAACCTTTGCTCTCTTAATACCCCATCATCTTTGTCCACATGTTCTGGGACTGTCCTCTTGTTGCTTTCGTCTGGTCTCTTGTCTCTAGCTGTGTTTTTTTAAGAACGTGTCTTTGAATTTTCCTTATTTTAGATTAATATCCGTCTTCTCATGGATCTATCTGCACTTACTCTTTTGCCTGTACTGCATAAACTGTTTTTTTCAGGCAACACAACAGCAAAACTGCCATTTGCGTGTAGATGGTTACTAGAGATGTTCCGATCAGATTTTTTTTTTTAAGACTGATGCTGATCACCAGTTTCATGTTACTGGATCGGCCAATTCTGATACCAATTTATCCCTTTAAAACAAACTTGTTACACTAAGCTCTTGCATAAATAGAAGCCTTATGTCCTATATTAAAATGTTAACTTTGTTATCTTTGTAATTAAACTGTAGACCAGAGGTGTTAACTGTTTATTTTTTCTTAACATTGAATTCTGTAGACTTACTGTTCATTGACCATAAAATGCTAAAATAAAATTTCCTTAGCATACACACTTTAAATATTAGAATATGTACAAAAATATTTATCCATAGTATGGCATAAAACAAAGTAAAATTGTTCTCATAATTACAAACTGTCATGTTGTTTTTTTTCTGTAATGTACCTATCTGAAACAAAGCTTAATAAAAAAAAAATCACGATTGATATTGGCATTTAAACACTGATTAAATGTATACATACATGTACTTAGAGGTTTTAATCATTAATTGCAGTACAACGGTTTGCTGTTAAAATAGACGTTTACTATATTTATGCTATTGTGTTTTTTTTTTCTTCAATGTATCAACTAGATATTCATAATTCTTGAGGTATAATTATAAATATGAATTACCATTTAAATTAGTAGCACATATTTCTTACTAAAATGTATATTACACAAATAATAAACACAGTACAAATCTTTAAAAAAGACGCAAATATGTTAAATGTTCATATAAGTTGTTTATCAGGAACACACAAGGCTAACATGCTTAACAAGTTTATAAGTGAAAGACACATTTTGCTGTTTAGCTAACAAGCGTATTGTTTACTAAGCATCAATTTCAAATTCTTTTTTTTTCTTTTTCCAATTAAAAATGTAAGCTGCAGCACTGAACACAAGCACGCTGTCCAAATGTAAACTGTGCTTGCTTTAATTAAAGGACAAAATAAAAGAGGTCTGAATTAATCAAAGTGGCCTTTTTTGCTGTTTGTCCTATTAAACAGGATTACTTCTCTAATTCCATTTTCTCAGTTTATTACTCCACTTTCTTTAATGTAAAGGCTCAAGACATATGCTGGCTCAACTACAGTAAAACCTTGCGAAAAGAGCACTGCAACGAAATTACTGTAAAGCAGGGGCTGAAAGGATAATTTTTTTGTGGTTGGCCAATTTACCAATTACCGATCTAGTCATCTGTAGTGAAAATCGTCTGATTTAGATCAGTGGCCGGTTTATCACAGCATTCTCAATAGTTGCCTGGTGATGGTTGTATTCTGATTCTCTTCTGTCAAATGTTTGGCAAGCCTCTTATTATAATTTAGTACTTTTAGAACTATCTACATCCCAGATTAATGGCTCATTTAGTGCCACTCTCAATGAGTGGTCAGCTGCATCTCATTTGGAGGAGGATTAGATGGCCATGGTCTTATGACTCAGTGTTTTTTGTTTTTCTGTCCCACTCCCTTGTTGTCTTGTTTCCTTCTTTTTCACTGGACTTTGTGGGATTGGAGTTGGGGGAGGGGCACTATTTAATGTAGGATTTAATTTTTACCTTATTAAATGTGATTGTTATTCCATATTCTTTTTATAATAAATTTAAAAAAGACTGGACACAGCAGTGTAAGTGAGTATAGTATGAATTTTGGTGGTTTAGGCTGAACTGGGACTAAAAATGTCTTATTTAATAACATTTATATTTAATGTAATGTAGTTGGTAATGTTTGAATCTATTTGTATTTTTTAGAAGATCGACCATGTTATAGTAGTATGGAGAACCTACAATCCTTGGAAGCTGAACCATTAAACAAGATTTCCACAGATGTAAAAGAACGTACATCTTCTGCAGAATCCAACTCTATTGGACAGTCTTTGCAGTTAGAGAGTAGGTTTTCTGCAGTTTTTGTTTAATTTTGATTGAGATTTACTTCCGGGAGGTTTTACGTATTACTTTCTCTTTCCATGTCAATAATATTGCTTTTTTTCATCTTTTCTTTTTCTTTGTTTTGGGATATGCTTTGGGACAAATTGACAAAGGTGAACTAACTGACCACTGAAAAGATAATTCTGATACAAAGCACATGTTCTTTTTTTTAACCTTGTATCTTAAGACAAATAAAATGAAAAAAGGCAAGACAGAGTAGTATAGGCATGATAACTTGGGATACAAAAAAACAAAAGTAACTTGTATAACACTTTTACACACACACTGAATAACTGCTACATGTTTATCTTGCCAGAAGATGGGGACAGAGAGTCAGGGCTAACTTGTTTACATTCATTTGGTGGCAACTGGGCTGGGCGGTATGACCAAAATTCTATATCACGGTATTTTTCAAAATTATACCGGTTTCACGGTATTGGATGATATTTTTTTCCCATACATGAGTGGATGTTAATCACATTTTCCACTGCAGTTACTGGCTAAGAATAACCTATTCCACTGTCATGAGAATTGTACATTGTACAAAAAAACATTTTAATATGCACACAAGTATCAGTACAGTTTTGTATGGCACCATAATGTGATAGTTTTGAAGGGGGTGGCAGTAATGAAGAGAAGGAATCACATTGCATGACAGATGCAGTCAAAATATAGAACCTTTTTATTGAACAAAGTTTGCAAACAATTTAAACTAAAATTTTGACAAAATATTTTCAACCATCCAAAGAGGCATTTAGACTTAGTAAAATAACCAGAGGTGCTTGTCAAATGTTGTATTGCACTGAACATGTCTTAGAATAGGAATAAATAGTAAATATTTTTTTGTAAACCAACTACACTTTGTTAATGTTAACAATCTCTGCCCACTGACACGTTAAAGTGACTTTTTAAACAACTTTACCATCATTAAACTGCATAATATTTAAATTAATAAATAATAACAATACAATAAATAATAGTGCAATTTCCAGTAATAATACTATTACGTCCAGGACTTTAAAGCCCAGGTGCATTACACAGTATTCACCAAATTAAAATAAAATAAAACAAGTGCAACTTGGTGATGACATCTTTACCAAATGAACCATCATTAAGGAATATTGCATTAATATGGACCTTGCTTCAAGCTAAGCTATATACATAAATAATAAAACTGCAACTTGCATTTATAATGCTGTTTGTGGTATAGCCCTACGGAAGCGTGTTAGTTTTTTTTTTTTTCTTCACCATGGCCCTATGTCGAGATTATAGTCGACATTTCCACTTTATTCTCGTAGTTTATTTTGTCATTAAAGTAGAATGTCGTAAACTAAACTTCATCCTAAAATCAATGTTTAACTCACTAGATTTTCTCAAACCCTGTCATAAGTTAATGTAGCACATTAAATGCTTTGTGTTAAGTGTTCCCTACTCATTACGCACTCCTTAAACTGACTTCCTCTTGCACTAGGAGGCAGTGATCGCTGCACAGAATACATTCACTTCATGATATTCCTGCTCTCTGAAAATGTAGAATGCTAAGATAATTTTTCATGATGAAATTCATTAAAACAGGTATTAAACATGCACGGTAGTGTGGCGGTGGTGCTGCTCCCTCACGGTAAGGGGTCCCCAGGTGTACATTCAGTGTAAAGAACTTTATGGCAGGTATGACAAGGCTCTAAAAAACTGGATGTATGAATGGATATCGCACAGGTTTAACTTAAATATTGTGTAAATGTTGGGTTCGTGATCTGGTGGTCGAAGACACGAACACAGAATTCAATGGATGTTCTTCTGAGTGGGCTTTTTTTTATTGCATGTGTGCGGTCTGTTTCTGACGTATTAAACCCCCAGTCCCTATCCTTCCTTTTTCTTTCTCCACATAACCAATCGCCACACGATAAACGTCCTTGTGAAATTAAAACTATTTATAAACTTAGACCACGGAGCGTTCAGAACTTTAAAAAAAATCTTCGTTATACATGTTTAATTGTGCCATCCATTGAGGGTTGCGCCCATCCCACAAGCATTGTGTGCGAGGCAGGAGCACATCACAGGATGAATACGAGCAACACATACACTAGCAGGGTCAATATAACGTAACAAAACCCCACATTCTACATGACTTTGAAAGGAAACTGAAGCACACCGAGTAAACCCACCAGAAAAACATGCAAATTCAAGGCAGGGAACACCCAGGACCCCCTTGCTGCGAGGCAGCGTGCCCCCACATGATTAATACATGCTTTAATGCATTTCATCATGAAAATTATATCAAGTATTTATCTTAGCATTCTAAATGTTCAGGGAGCAGGAATATCATGAAGTGAATGTATTCTGTGTGGTGATCGCTGCCTGCGCCTCCTCTTAGTGCAAGTGGAAGTCAGTTTAAGAAGCATGTAGCGATTAGCATGGCTCTGGGAACACTTAACACAAAGCATTTAATGTGCTACATAACATGACGGGGTTTGAAAAAATCTAGTAAAGTAAATATTCATTTTAAGATGAAGTTTAGTTTACGATGTTCTACTTTAATGACAAATTACGAGAATAAAGTCAACATGTTGACTTTAATCTCGATGTAAACAGTGAGAATAAAGTAAAAATGTCTAAAATAAAGTCAACATGTCGACTTTATTCTCGTCATAAGCGTTGAGATTAAAGTGGAAACGTCGAGAGTAAAGCCAACATGTCGTCACACTATTACACAGTACCCAAAAATAAAACAAGTACATCTTGCCTTGCAGTATTATCCAGTAGTATAGAAACAGTATTCACACATTTGAACATAATGGTCCACATCAGACCTTTTAAAACCAAAGTATCTCCAGACAACAGACAGCTCCTTTTTTCTGCAAAAGTTCTTCTGTGTTTTCATGTTCAACTTTATCGTCTGCTGCAGCTTCAGTTTCAGAATGTTCTCTGTCCATTTTCACTGTTCAATACCTGCACTAACGCATGTACTCCATTGCATGCATGTTTAGCAGTGCAGCAGTGAAAATGGTCCCCCCCTTAAACAGTTTCCCGCTGGCGCCACATTTCAAATGTTTAGGCTATTTAAACCGGTGTTGCGGTATAAGAAAAATCCATATCATAACAAGAATAAAAAACGGTTTTTGGTGTGAACCGGTATACCGCCCAGCAGTACCTTGTGACCTAAGCACTGGAGCCTTGTCATGTTATTAATGGCAGCGACATTCACTGTCTTCACCATATAATTTATAGTGATGCAATCTTGATGCTTCTCCTGTAAGACCCAGGTAGCCTGGGTGGGTTTCAGTCTTACAGCAATTTTATCCCTGGTGTGATCTTGAGGAAAATATGTTGTTTGTAAACATCTGTTTACATCTGCAAACAGGGCAGAAGTTCCCACTTCTAGAAGGATCTTGCACCAGATCAGACTCTTAAAAACTGTTTTTTTGCACAGCACCCCTGTAATAAGTCATTAGGTATGAGTGCCTCTGATTTGCCAACTCACTCACATGCTTAGTGAATATATCTGTTATTGGATATAGGTCTCACTATATAGATCAGTTTTTAACTATGAAAGCTTCATCTTTGACACAAGAGGAGTATTAAATGTAATGTGGTAATAACCATTTTTTTTTATTAGCACTTGATATTGCAGCAGGTGTAATCACAATTAATTTGTGGATAAATGTACAGCCCTGTGTGATTGTACTATCTTGCTCCAAGCACAAAAGTCCTTTAACGTGGAAACTGTTTTCAGCTTGTACCTTCAAAAAAATGCAGTTTTTACACTTACCACTATACTACATAATAAAGTCTAGGTCCCCTAAAAGTTTATTAGAAAAATCAGTTTTAACAAAATGGTACGTGACTAGATGAAATGGTGGAACTCAGAGTATAATGTATTCATATAAATATCTCTTTGTGTACAATAATGTTAATAAAACTTCAGCATTGGTGATCCATTCATTTTCATGGAGCAGTTTATCCATTACTGGGATTTGAGGAAAAACTGAACTTTTGGTAATTTTTTTTTTCTTTGTCCAGTATTCAGTGGACACACACATAACAAAGTTAGACTCACCAGTTATTCCAGTATAGGAGGTGATATGAGTGCCAGGAGGAGGAAATGGGAGTTTTTTGGAGTAGGTCGTCCAATTAGACACGTCAAATCAAAGTTGCTGGACAGCAGTTTTAACCATGGATCTGCCTTAATGTCCTCCTCAGATGTATCTAGTGGGTGTGCATACTTCCTGGGAACATGTTTTAGAATTGTTTGAATTTTGTTTGAATGTTCGAATTTTGTGATTGCTTTGGCAGGTATTTTTGCATTGATCAGTGAATAAAAAAAAAACTATTAAAATCACATGTTGTGACACAATATAAGGTGAAAATATGAAACTGAAGCAAATACATTGCATTAATGCTTTTATTTACTGTAATTATTTGTTGTGTTTTGCTATCTTGTCCATTTGTGTGGTGAGTAAATGATCTTTTTTAATTTTAGCGGTTGTAGTTGTTGACAGCAACGGCTCAGGTGGAGCCCAACACCATGTCTCAGAAGTAGTGACTGATGAAGGTGATATGGATGGGAGAGATGATGATGAAGAGGAATGGCAGCTCAAAGAGGACCTAATTGGAGCCTTTGAAGGGGCACTTGATGTAAAGGGAAGACATGTGGATTTGCAGGGAATTCGTGTCCTGAAGAACAGGGGACAAACTGGAAAGACTGGGCCCTGTTTTGGAAACTGTGAAGATGATGATGGGGCAGAATGGGTATGTAGCTTTTTATCAGAGCAAATTGGGGAGGTTTTGTTCTCTGTGACTGCCTTGACTTGGGAGCTGCTAGTGATAATTGGCCCATAAGATGTTTTTGTCATGACATTAAAAGGTTTTTGGACAACTCTAGAAGTAGGACTGTAGGAAAAGGGCTGACAAAAGTTTTGGGGATCAAGGGATTCACAACTTGTCAGGTGTGCCTATATCAGCTTTAACAATCTGGTTTTGGGGATTTTACTTATTTTCTTGTCAGTATAATGCAGCGTTCTAAATTGTAAATGGAATTGAAGACTAATCTTTGGCTGGCATTGTGAAAAACATTCCCCATCATTTCTAACAACATGCCAGTGTTGCTTCAAGTACTTGGACGTAACCTTTAGTATTACCTGAATTTGATGTTCCCAGCTCCTAATGCTGAACGCATCATTGTAGTTTGATACTGCCACAAACATTCTTTGTAGCCTGTTATAAGCGGGCAGTGGCAAAGACCCTGCACTTTAAACCTAATTGATTACCATTTGAGCTCCTGCCTCTGCATTCAAACTGTGACCCACAAAAATTGTAAACTGTTATAATGTATCCTGATAATATATGTTCATGTTTAATAGAGGTCATGTTATAGCGTTAAGTATTTTTTGGTTTACATTTATGTGTGTGTGTATATATGTGTGTGTATATGTATGAGTGTATATATATATATTATGTGTGTATATATATTATGTGTGTATATATGTATGTACGTGTGTGTATATATGTATGTATATGTACAGTGGTGTGAAAAACTATTTGCCCCCTTCCTGATTTCTTATTCTTTTGCATGTTTGTCACACAAAATGTTTCTGATCATCAAACACATTTAACCATTAGTCAAATATAACACAAGTAAACACAAAATGCAGTTTGTAAATGGTGGTTTTTATTATTTAGGGAGAAAAAAAAATCCAAACCTACATGGCCCTGTGTGAAAAAGTAATTGCCCCCTGAACCTAATAACTGGTTGGGCCACCCTTAGCAGCAATAACTGCAATCAAGCGTTTGCGATAACTTGCAATGAGTCTTTTGCAGCGCTCTGGAGGAATTTTGGCCCACTCATCTTTGCAAAATTGTTGTAATTCAGCTTTATTTGAGGGTTTTCTAGCATGAACCGCCTTTTTAAGGTCATGCCATAGCATCTCAATTGGATTCAGGTCAGGACTTTTTTTTCAGGATTTTTTGGTAGACAGTAGAATTCATGGTTCCATCTATCACAGCAAGCCTTCCAGGTCCTGAAGCAGCAAAACAACCCCAGACCATCACACTACCACCACCATATTTTACTGTTGGTATGATGTTCTTTTTCTGAAATGCTGTGTTCCTTTTATGCCAGATGTAACGAGACATTTGCCTTCCAAAAAGTTCAACTTTTGACTCATCAGTCCACAAGGTATTTTCCCAAAAGTCTTGGCAATCATTGAGATGTTTCTTAGCAAAATTGAGACGAGCCCTAATGTTCTTTTTGCTTAACAGTGGTTTGCGTCTTGGAAATCTGCCATGCAGGCCGTTTTTGCCCAGTCTCTTTCTTATGGTGGAGTCGTGAACACTGACCTTAATTGAGGCAAGTGAGGCCTGCAGTTCTTTAGACGTTGTCCTGGGGTCTTTTGTGACCTCTCGGATGAGTCGTCTCTGCGCTCTTGGGGTAATTTTGGTCGGCCGGCCACTCCTGGGAAGGTTCACCACTGTTCCATGTTTTTGCCATTTGTGGGTAATGGCTCTCACTGTGGTTCGCTGGAGTCCCAAAGCTTTAGAAATGGCTTTATAACCTTTACCAGACTGATAGATCTCAATTACTTCTGTTCTCATTTGTTCCTGAATTTCTTTGGATCTTGGCATGATGTCTAGCTTTTGAGGTGCTTTTGGTCTACTTCTCTGTGTCAGGCAGCTCCTGTTTAAGTGATTTCTTGATTGAAACAGGTGTGGCAGTAATCAGGCCTGGGGGTGGCTACGGAAATTGAACTCAGGTGTGATACACCACAGTTAGGTTATTTTTTAACAAGGGGGCAATTACTTTTTCACACAGGGCCATGTAGGTTTGGATTTTTTTTTCTCCCTAAATAATAAACACCATCATTTAAAAACTGCATTTTGTGTTTACTTGTGTTATATTTGACTAATGGTTAAATGTGTTTGATGATCAGAAACATTTTGTGTGACAAACATGCAAAAGAATAAGAAATCAGGAAGGGGGCAAATAGTTTTTCACACCACTGTATATATATGTATATATGTGTATGTAATAATAATAATGCATTTTATTTATAGGGCACTTTACATTATCAGTAAATCTCAAAGTGCTACATAAAATTTTAAACCAAGGCAAAGCAAGTTAAAAACAGAGATAAAACAACAATAATTATAGCATTCTTGTTAATAAGCTTTCCTAAGTAGAAAAGTCTTTAGCTGTTTTTTAAAACAGCCCACAATCTGCTGTGTTCTCAGGCTCTCTGGTAGGCCATTCCAGAGCTGTGGAGCAGCAGCTACAAAGGCTCTGTCTCCCATTGTATGAAGTTTGGTCACAGGGGTGTGAAGGCGGTAGGTATTTGTAAAACGTTAAAAGGTTTCTTGCAGTGGATTGTAGTATGAGGAGTTCCTTAAGATATTGTGGAGCATTTCCATAGATACACTGATGAGTTAACGTATTGTATTCGATATGGAGGTGGATAGGGAGCCAATGAAGTGACCGAAGGATTGGTGAAATGTGTTCATATTTCCGCACCCTCATCTGGATTCTTGTAGCACTATTTTGAATTTCTTGGAGCTTTTGAAGGCTCTTGTTGGGTATCCCGATGAGGAGTGCATTACAATAGTCCAGCCTGGAGGAGACAAAGGCATGAACCAGCTTTTCAGCATCACAGAGGGAGAGGTAGGGATGAAGTTTGGCTATGTTTCAGAGATGAAGGAATGCAATTTTACAAAGGTGATGAACATGTGTATCAAATGACAGATGGGAGTCTAACTTGACACCCAGATTTGTAACAGAAGGGGAGAGGGTAATGGTACGATCAGAAAAGGAAATACAGTTTACAGAGGAACGAAGTTGATGGGGGTTGCCAATTAAAAGAGCTTCAGTTTTTCAGCTTGAGGAAGTTCTTGGACATCCAGGCCTCAGTCTCAACCAAGCAAGAGGAAAGAGTTGATGGAGGTGTAAGTGAAGTCGAATCCAGTCTCACATAGAGCTGCGTATCATCGGCATAGCAATGGAATAAAACTCCATGCTTGCGGATGATGTGACCCAGGGGTAGCATATAGATATTAAAGAGGGTCGGCCCAAGGAATGATCCTTCTGGGTCCCCACAGGTGACAGTGTGGGTATGAGATTTAGCATCCCCCAAGGCCACATACTCAGCCCTATCTGTAAGATAGGACTTGAACCACTCCAAAGCAATGCCAGAAAGTCCAATTATTTAGTGAAGATGATGGAGAATATTATGATCTGCTGTATCAAATGCAGCTGTGAAATCCAGAAGGATAAGGAGTGATGGAGAGCCCTGGTCAGCAGCCATCAGGAGGTAATTGGTGACTCTAATCAGGGCTGTCTCTGTACTGTGAGAAGATCGGAAGCCAGATTGAAATTTTTCAAACAGATTGAATTTTTACAGATTGAATTTTTTGAGGTGACCATGAAGCTGAACCAAAACAACCTTTTCCAAAACCTTAGACAAAAATGGAAGGTTGGGGATCGGACGATAGTTTGCTATCACTAGTTTGCTATCACTACAGGATCCAAAGAGGATTTTTTTTAAATGAGGTCTAATTTTTACGGTTTTCAAGGCCAGCAGGACTATGCCGCTCTGGAGAAAGCGATTAATGATATCAGCAATAGGAGGGCTCACATCTGATACTTTAGCTTTTACCAGAGGGGTAGGAAAAGGGTCCAATGAACATGTTGAAGGCCTCATCCTCTGTATGATGCCCTCAACTTCTTTAACTGTGGTACAGAGGAACTGGGAAAGGCAGCCCATTGACTTTGATGTAGAAACATCCAGCAATGGAGGGCTGGAGGCAGACAATGAGGAGCGGATGGTGTCCACCTTAGAGGTGAAATATTCAATAAAATTATTGCATACAAGATATGTTTTTTAAGAAGATATGACTCCCGAATTTAATTCCGTGATAAAATATTGGTCTATACAGTTTTACTGCTAAAAATCACAGCATTTCATAGGTAAAGCCTTGTGCTGGACATATCAGATTTTCTTCTGTATATAGTTAAAGGACTCCTTTAGTGTTCTTTGTAGTAAGCATCCTTCAAAAACTGCTTTCATGCTATAAGATATTCAAAATACTGCTGCTAAAGTCAAGTCAAAAATCAAAGATTGCCAAATCATAGCTCAGTTAGCATCTAGTCTGATGTTCAAATTCAAAGTGAATTTTATTTGTCATATACAAATTCCAAAAGCAATTCATTATTTAGAGAAATGCTTATAAGTACTTATGACTGTGGTTGGTATGTTGATTCTTTTCCAACTGTTCCTTGGCCCCTAAAGAAATATGTTTATGGTTTTCAGGGTTTCTAAGGTCAAGGAATACCACAGTTATGTTAATCTTTTGCTTTGTTGTTTTTTTAACAATTTACATTTCCCTGTGGCACCATCATATTATTTACACTTATGGACGCTGGCATGTTGGAGACTGGTTGCTAGAAAGCAAAGCCCCATTGTGCCAAGCAGCAGGGCACTACTCAAACTGATTCAGTACCAGATATTCACCGCTCTTAACTGATAAAAGTTCAACTTCCTTCACTCTCTCTTTCTTTCACCCACACATGCATGCATGCTTCCGACAGCAGTTACAGCACAAGACGCATCTTTTTCCTGTTCTCTCTTCTTGTTTCTACCAACTCATCGATCAAACAGAGAAGACCAGTTTCCACATGCTTATTGGTATGTTGATTTTGTTTTTCTATTCTGTACTTCACTTGACAGTAATTTTCAATTTATTTCTTTCTGTTTTTATTGGTACTACAACAAATGCAGCAAATGAAAATATGAACATACTGGTTTAAGAGGGATCGATGATGGAAACGTATGCTTAGGCAACAGCAGTATTGTGCTTGTTTGTAAAACATTTAGTGGTAATGGATGATGTACATTTAAGCAGCTTAGTAATTTACCATTTTAATATGATCTTTTGAAAATGCGCAATCTGGTCTTAAATCAATTGGTATATCTTTTGAAAAGATTACATTTCAGGTCAAGCGAGTAAAAAAGCCAAAGACGGATGTTCCTGACCTGCAACAGGAGCGAATTGAGGAGGATGTTTATTCAGAAGACAGCTCTGCTTTACATTCAGCACTCGAGATTAGTGGACCAAAAATACCTTTTACAGGACCTCCAGGTCACCGTCTTTCTATATATCTGTGTTCTAGTAAAACTTCTACAGTTTTGTTTTCTATTAAATTGTGATCTAAGTTTTCACTGTTGTCTTGTTTTCAGGAAAAATTAGGGACTACCTAAGTTTAGGGTGGCCAAGCCCTGATGAGTGTCAGCGCATACGCAGGGTGGAACTGACCACAGTAGCTAGCACCTGGCTGGCTGTATCAGCGAAAAACATTGAGTGAGTATCTCTGTCTCCGTCTCCGCTGGCTTGAACATGTTCATCGGCAGGCTTTGTCATTGAAGAGCTAAAGCCTTGGACTACTTTTAACTACACAGTTGCTCTTTAAATTTATAACCATAAAACCTTGATGTATACACTAGCATTCATAAGTTTGGAATCTCTCAGAACTGTTTGTGTTTTTGATAGAAATTGATGTTTTTTTTTTATCAAGATAACAACAACGCTGAATTAAAAATGACTTATGTTACTAATGGCTCCTACTACTTGAAATGACAAATTTTTAATTTGTTTTGGCTGCAATACCCCATTCCTTCAGTGTCCCAATCCTAAGCTAATCCTTAATTAGCCATGTTTAAATGCTTATTGGTTATTAGGCAAACTTTGGTAATTGCATTAGCACCACTGAAAACTGTTATCTTGTTCAATGAATCAAGTACATTTTCTTTCCCTAGGTTGCAAGGGTACTGATATTCTTAAAGTTCAGTATATACACTGTAATAAGGACGCTGTATAGCACCTGACACGGCACAGACTTACACAGAGGCACGTGTAAAAACACAAAGACTTTATTTTTTTTCTTCAGCTGGAGGGCACATCTTCTCCGTGAACCCCCCAGCCACAACACAGTCCCAACAACTAAGCACAACACAAATCACAATCCTTCTTCTGGCACCACCACTCCTCCCAGGCAACCTCATCCTCTTCCTCCCGGTTCTGGCCCTGAGTGGTGGCTGCCGGTCCTTTTTATAGCCCACCCGGAAGTGCTGCAGGTGCTTGATCACCTGTTCCTAATTGCACTTTCAGGCGGGGCTGTAGAGTTTTCCAGGTTGGCTCCGGGATCCATGCAGCACCCCCTGGCGGCCGCCCCAGATCCCCACAGAGTTGTGGAAAACTCCATCTCCCTGTGGGAAACTGAGGCACCATCGTCAGCCAGGGAGGCTGCCACCAAACGTTCCAGGGGAGGTACTGAGGAGCTCATGGCTGCTCCCCGGGAACATAAGTAGAAGGGGCGTCCCGGCCGGGCATGGGACCTGGTCGCCCGCCACAACGCATACATAAATGCAAAAGCTGAATTTGTGTAAAAAAAAAAATTAATAAATTATGTTAATATTGTAAATCACATTATAACATTACTGCAGAGGTTGGTTTCTGCCTTGTGTCTGTTCCTGCCTTGGGTAGACTCTAACCCCCTACAACCCTGAATTGTTTTAAGAGGTTTGTTATTTCTTTCTACACTTGTACATAGTGGTGAAAATTAAGCAGCTTTATAAATGATGTATTTCTTTAAAAAAACAAAGCAGGTTTAATTTAATAGATAACTAAATCAAAATGTCAAACACTTCTGGGTTCATTATGCTGAATCAGAAAGTGAGGTACATTTCACATTTGTGTTTTTCAACTATGGCCTAGAAACCTCACTACGTGCACATCTCATTTCCTAGTTTAGACACCCTAAGCCAGCTCTGATGAAGAGAATTAAAAAAATGATTCCTGTCCATATACTGTAATAAAAACCTTTTTATGACCTTTGGAGTATACTCAAATAGCAACAGTGAGCATGACGTGTTTTGTAAAATTTTAAAATAAGAACTTTCACACCAGTCATGTTTGTTCAGGTTTGTTTTATTTGCTTCCAGGAAAAAAAGTTAATGTATCCTTTGATTAGTAAGGATTAGTTAAGATGTGATAGGTTCAAGATTCAAGTTACAAAATTCTTTAGGTTAAATTATCAGCAAAAATATTAACCTTTTATAAGAAATATTTATTTTAATTTTAATGGACTAGATGGTTCAGAAGAATGGCTTCAAAAATACAGTCAGTATTTTCATGAGCTCTTAAAGTGTTCATGCAGTTATTCTGCATGCATCTACCTATCATTTTGTGATTAAATAAAGTTGTCTATAGTGAAAAAACAAATCACAGCAGGCTTTCCCTGTCAGGATAAGATATGGCGTTGACCCATGTGGATGTGTTTCAGTGTTCTTTTGGGGTAGTCTGCGTTTAATGTCTCCATTAATAACTGGTTTACTGTACACTCTTGTTGGATTTAGACACAGTATTACTAGAAAGCAACACGCTCAATTTATAAGTAAGAGAAGAGGATGGTGCATAGTGCGCATTGATGAGAATTCCTAAATGATGCATCCATTTAATTCTTTAAGAGGTCTGTCCCAGAGATGCGTTGCAGTTTGTGTGCATTGGGATTAGGAGAATTTGCTATAATGTACTTGATGTCTCTTCTGAGAACTAACTAACAGTCAGAAACCAGTCAAGACTTGTTGGTTTATAATGATACATTATTCTTAGCCGTGACCTGATTACACTAACATGACATATTGCCGTATGTGATTGATGTGTTGGGGAGTGTGGAGGTTCAAACCTAAACTACAATGGAGTTTTGTCTCAAATGTGAACATTTCAACAAAAATTTCACTTAGTTACTTCCATTTATTTAATCATCGTAACTTTGTTCTCAGCCAGTACTTAGGCAAAAGTCTTAAAATTGTGAAAGTATGTTAAATACTTTACCGTAGACTTTGTTTTCGGTTTTCACTTCACTTCAAGGTAAGGAACACCCTGACAGGAGCGGTTGTGAAATAAAAAAAACAAAACAAAAAAAGTAATAAATACTGAACCCGGCATTGGTAACTCAGACCTTTTTTACCAGGCTATTCTTATGCCAATGTGCTGGGCTGATTAGATTTTGAGCACTTTGTAGTTGCCATATTAAAGGAATATTACGCCCAAAAGTTAATGTTTTCTATATTTTAAAGTTACCTTTGTAGTTTTTAGTGATGACTGAGAAAGAATTTTTAATCTTTTGGATGATGAGCATAAGAATGTTCCTGATATAACATGAGCCAATTGTGGCAAATTCTAGGCAACATCAAACAATATAAAAAAAGTCCCTGAAAAAATCTTGCATTTCTCTTGTTGCATAATCCTCATGTAATGTCTTCCAGTTGTATTCTCACAACACAAATATTTTTGGCTAAACTATAAAAACTTCCAGAAAATGAGAATAGTTCACAAATAGGAAGCCCCTTCATATGAGAACACGCTGTTGAACTGAAGAACCCACCCTGATTCATTGTTTAAGAGTCCAGTTATTCTGGTATTCACAGTGTGGAAAAAGTATCACCATTCATTAAAAAAAATTAATGGCTTCATAGATCTGAAAAGAGTTTGACATTAATGGTAAGATGCTGTCTATGTCTTGTTCACTTTGCTTGTTTTATGTATAAAATTGTGTTTATTAATTTAAAAATGTTCTCATAATATCTTGTTGTTTCTTCCCTCATTTTACTAGTATCACTGAACACATAGACTTTGGTACTCCACTTCAGGAACCAGCAGTGGAGCCAGTCTGTAACAGCAACCTGCCTGCCACAATGCACACTTTGGATCACTTGTATGGTGTTGCTAACCGTGGAGGAATTCACTACACTGGAGAAAGCCAGCTTCGAGAGGTGGGAAATGTTTGCACTAAAATAGCTCAGTGAATGAAGTGTCTTTTCAGTTTAGCTTCTAATTTGACTTTGCAGAAAGTGTAAATGTAATAAGCAGCCTGTTATTTATCTGCCTGTGCAGGTGCTATTTGTCCTACTTTCTATGTTAATATACTTTATTGTTCCATTTTATTGTTGTGTTTTTATCTCGTGTGGTTGTTAGATTTTTTTTTCAAAAAACTCATGTTGAATTTGTTTTGTTTGTGTTGTTTTTTGGGTATACCTTCTCAATGAATGTTAGTATATATACCAGGTGTTAGCTGATGGTCAATGAAATTGTCTATTGCAGATAAGCTGGGCACATTTTGCAAGTATTTTGAAAATGTTTGGAACCTATCGACAAAGTTCCAAATTGCAGCCGTTGCTATATATATATATATATATATATATATATGAGGTGAGATACAAAAATAACTGGATTGGTAAAAAAAATTCTATATTTATTGATGAATTACAGCATTCTAAACATTGTCACCTTCTATATACTCCCCCTCACGATCTGTACACCGCTCCATACATATCTTCCATTGATGGAAACAGAGCTGGAAGTCTTCTTGCTTGAGGCTGTTCAACAGGCTTACCGTTTTTGTCTTCACCACTTTGTGCCAATCAAAAACTTGTGTGCGAGACAAACTGTTATCACCGTACACTGTTTTTCTCATATCATAAGTTTCTGTGGCCGTTTTGTTCAATTTTGCGAGAAATTTCATATTGATTGACGGTTCGAATTTTTTTTTTTTTTTTTTTTTTTTCCCCCACCTGAAATTATAGCGCCAACTCGTGTAGCAATTGTTGTGCAAATACTGACTGGCCTATTCACAGGATATACCTAGCCGGTCAGCGGTTTGAGAGGGTGTGTAGGAAGGGATATACTTCTATGATTCACGTTCGGCCAATCCCCAGATGGTTTTCCAGTAAAGCCCCAAGCCCATTCTGGTTATTTTGGTGTCTCACCTCGTGTGTGTATATATATATATATGGAAGAGAAGGTCTGTGATACGGTTTGCATATTTGTAGCTGGAGATCCACAAAGGGAGAAAATGAATCGCGTATCATAAAGTAGTTTTTATTCCTGAGCTTTCAGCCCCTGCCAGAGGCCTTCATCAGAGGATAATGCTTAGACTTACAAGAATCAAAGGCAGTATATAGCAAATGTTACATGGGGTGGGGGGTTTTATATATATATATATATATATATATATATATATATATATATATATATATATATATATATATAATAAATATAAAGTTGGATTTCTTTTGAGGCTTTGTTTGGTGTGCCTGTTTAAAGGTTTCTCTGAAGCCACTCATTTGCATGATTGAATGTCTTGTCATATGGTGTATGACGCACCTTCAGGCTAATTGAATGTCTTGTCATATGGTGTATGACGCACCTTCAGGCTAATGCAACTTGTTAGCGACGTTACAGTATTTTTCATTCACCAACTGTTTTCCTGCCACTCTTCTTTGTGGTGTTACATTTTACATACCAGACAAGAAAAGCAGTCGGGTGGTGGTACTTGCAGTGTGTCCATTACAAGTTGTGCTTCATAAGGAACACCCTTCAATATTATATACTAATATACATGTGCTCGGACCTCCAAGGGGCAGCCCTCTGCCCCATTATGTAAAAGTAATACCAAATTGGGTGGAGCAATTAAAAAAATTAAAAAAGGTTACTGCCAGTAATTTTGGTTCCACTTCAAGCTCAGCTTTCAGGCAAATAGGAATGTAATTGTACAGTGTACACCAGAAAATAACTTGAAATAAACTAATTACACAGTCTATCAAAACACAGTGGCTTACATGTTTTTTTTTTTTTTTTTTTAAAAGCCAGTGCCACTGGTCAGCTGCATACCCATCATACATTGCAAGCTCGCAATACAAATCAACACTCCATATTAAACTCTTTTTGCAGCATGTCGTTAGCACACATAATAAGGAAAGACAAAATATGCTTTATAACCAAGCCATAATGAAACAGAACAAAGCATGATTTTTTTTTCTAAAACATTTGCCAAGTCAATTTTTTTTTTCTGAAGAAATAGTAGAAAGAGAACAACTAAGGACAGTGTTTGAGTGAGTAAAAGTCATTAGTAACTTCATGTTTCAGGTTGGTGGACATGTATTCAAATCTATTTTATGAGGTGGATCTAATTTTTTTAGTTTCGTGTCAATATGGCATTTTGATTTAGATCAATTTTACCTGAACTTTGAACAAATCACCTTTTAGTCATTGTGATAACATTACTGAATACCGCGAAGTATGCTGATTAGCAGCAGAGTCTGTAAGACAACAAAACTAATTCCTTCTTCCAAGTTAAAATGCCCACACACCATTCCCCCACCAGCCCTTGTAGAAGCTTTACATGGTACATACAGTATATAGAGCAGCTAATTATTTGCAATCCACAAGCATCTCTCCAACCACAAACCCCCAAACAAAATGTGTCAAATGCATTTTCAGAGTAAGGACAAAATATAT
Organism: Erpetoichthys calabaricus; assembly: GCF_900747795.2. NCBI lineage: Eukaryota > Metazoa > Chordata > Cladistia > Polypteriformes > Polypteridae > Erpetoichthys > Erpetoichthys calabaricus. The sequence continues at coordinate 20,478,138 of NC_041395.2, read as the reverse complement.
TAATTGCTCTTTTTTCTAATTATATTATATCTGATTTCTTCTGGGTTTAATAGTCCAGTTTTTACTAGAAACAAATACGTAGTCGTTTGTCATGTTATTGGTAATGTGTTAGAGACATTGAATATCTTATACAGTTAGTCCTTGACACAATAGTTACATTTCTTAAGACTTTACATATCATGACAGCTAAATTTATTGGACGTGAATATACTAAAGGAAGATATCTCTATATATACATTACCCTGCACATAGTTGTGGTATATTTTCATTTTTTTGTTAGGTATGCTTCCTGACTTGTAAATTCACTTAACACTAGAATTCCTGAAGCCTACGAAAAAAGTTGTAATCCCGGGCCACCTTAAATTCCTTCGCACCTCTCCATTAGCGTCTTTTTATTTTGCAAATAGGTTGATCAGCACAAGCTTTTATTTTTGAGGGAAATGATTCACAATTTAAAAACCAAAAACACATAATTAAATATACTAAATATGTCTACTATGAAGCAGCTTTTCAGAAAATAACCTCTATCACATTTTGGAGGTTAGTTTATGATAAAAAAAGCAAAGTTGAAAATAATTACTTTTTATCAGAATTTACTTTTTCCTGTAAACAACAGCCACAGTAAAGGGAGCCAATTGGAAGCACTGTCACAAATAATATGTAAGTAAAATACATCTTCAGCTATTTCTCACAACATTGTATTTCATCCAAAATGGTTTGAAAATATATGTGCTAGAAATATGAAAAAACTGAGTCTTTATAATTTCTTTAGGTATCAAAACAGTTGCTGCTTCATTTTCAAACCTAGCTATCATTAACCACATGCATAATAGTGAATGTATGTATATGAATTAAATAAATTTGGAAGCTCAGCTTCTTTAAAAATTTTAAAATTAAAAGTCTCACAAAAAGATACAGTATATATATATATATATATATATATATATATATATATATATATATATATATATATATGTATATATATAAAATTATTTATTTTCTTTATTCCAGTTCCACTTTGGCTGTAGTGACAAGTGAAGTACATTGCATTTGTTTATTTTTTATTTGTAATTACAGCTTCTCTAGCAATGCAAATTTCAAGGCAAATAAACATATAGCATGATTGTGTAAAAATAACTTTCAAAACACCAAACTTATCCTTTAAAGGGAACCGATACCTTCATAGTACTCCTGCTAGGAGGCAGTGTGGCCTGATGGCCCAGATATTTTTGTTGGGAATCCCACACCTTAAAATTCCTCTCAGGAAAGCGTAGAATTATTCATCTCAAAATTATCTATCGACCACATGTGTCTTGTTTAAAATTGTCCAAAATGTTTCCAGGGCAAGATCCAACCTGCGAGCGCTGCAATCGATCTCCAGCCTCACTGGGTCACATGTTCTGGGCCTGCATCAAATTAACATCATTCTGGAACAAAATCTTTAAATGCCTTTCAGACAGCCTTGGTGTCACAATCTCTCCTAATCCACTAACAGCTGTGTGTATATATATGTATGTATATATGTGTATATGTATGTGTATATGTATATATATACAGTGGTGTGAAAAACTATTT